>NC_135432.1:7787239-8387239 GCF_051991255.1 Vanacampus margaritifer | reverse complement strand
TTATTTATTTTTACAGCAGGCCTAGTAACTTGTTGCTAGGCAGAATTCATTCGGCTCAAGAATGATGCAGGAGCTGAAAGCAAGAAAACTGCTATTAACCCTTTGTGTTTTCCTTTCTTTTTTTAATGTGGCTGAAACGGTGCCACGCGACGCACCTTGGACAAAGACACCAACAGTCTACTGTCGTCCAGCTGTGCATGTCTTCACTAAATGTGAGCGATTATTTTAGGTTCAGCTTGTCGTGCCATGTGATTCCAGCAGGCTTATTTTCCATCACTCATTCCAAGCAGGACTGCAGGGAGGAATCGAGACCTTTTTTTGCCGTCACGCTAACTGCATGTTTTTATACCAGTTTGGATCTGCGTGGAGCTGAATGCAATCATCTTGACACGCCACACACGCTGCTTTTGATGAGTTTATCACCGGGAAGTGTGTATAACGAGGACCTCGGTGTAATTATATTACTGAATAAAGCAGCAACCATAAGGGCCACTGGGGTTAATTGCAGATTGACCTGCTTTGCTGTAGGACCCGATGAAAGCAGTTACAATCAATGCACCCATTATCACGCTGTCCTTGCGCATCCTCATCTCATATATACTGTATATGACAGTGTACAGTGTATGTCGGCGAGGTCACATCTTCGATGCAACAATAATGTAACAGCAAATGGTTGATTTAATGCATGGGTTGGTCTGCGTTTGTCTGAGGACAGCCTCAATTGTATGAAACTTTGCTCTCATGGAGATGTATACAAACGACACTTTTGGACGATATTTTCAAAATTGCATGAAATTATTTGGAAGACATGGACATGCACTGGATAGCAAAAAAAATGGAGAGCAAGTCAAATATACTGATGGCCGAACACAAAAGTGCTGCATAGGAATAACAAAAACAAAGAGGCGCCACCTTGTGGTGTGGTGCCATACTGCGGATTGGTACAAGCAATGCAAAAACTGGATATGAGCTGTAACAATATCAATTTAGTCAACAAGTTTGTGGAGCGAGAGCGAGTCTGACACAATATGCTAATAGTTGAGAATTCAGAAAAACAGGCAAGTCTGAATTTAGATCTGTGTGTCTTCAGTGTAGTACGCTCTGTTTGTACATGTTGCTGCGCCATGTGTGTTAAGTAGCAGTTGCTCTAAACTAAAGCAGGAGGTCATCAACAGCATTTAAGACGAGTGCTGCTTCTTGGCTACTGATTAGTGCAACAGGCTACCAGTTTTATACACACTTCTGAAATAAGAAATTTGCTCAAATTACGTTGAATCATTTGTTGTTATGAGGGTCGCGGAAAAATTGGTCACAAAAATTGGTCGAGACAAAAATATCTGCCATTAAATGGGGGGCAGGGCGATTACTCGAGTAATCGATAAAGTTGATAGGGTAATCAATTCTAAAAAGATTTGTTAGTTACAGCCCTAGTTATTATTATTAATTAATTATTTATGTGAAGACACCGACCGAGTAAATTATTAGGAAACAGAATGAAAAACTTTATTTCTACAAATCTTTTCCAATGTTTATATTTTAAAATTGACTAGAAAATCACAATTCTCCATCACTGGTGAATATTTGTGGAACAGGCCCGCGGGTGAGACCTGCTGTAAAGTCAATTCAGGGGTTTGTTTCCAAAAACATTATACACGTTTGACAATAATTACTGAATGACTGAAAACTATGTGGTATTCAATTCAGGAGCAAAAGTTTTCAACGGTTTCAACTGTCACCATTTATGTTAATTGGCCAGCTAGTATGGCAGTCGCACTTTGACTTTCCAATATTGACACATGAGACACAACAGCTAGCGTCTCTCATTGCAATCCAAACAGAGGACGGCGATGCTGTCTCTGGCCACCTGAAACGTTTCCTAGTTACAAAAAAAGTCAGTTAGCTCTCATCCGTTTAGGAGTATGTGTATATATGTATGCAATAAAAACAGTGTTTGCTTAAGCGGGCCCCATCAAATGATGTAGTGGGGCCCGATCTGGCCCCCGGGCCTTTAGTTTGTCACCTGTGCCTTAGGCATGTTTGCTTCTGGATTTGCAAACACCTCATTAGAAATTCAACGACTGCAAACATTTAGTGGCGAAATGCCAAAATACCCAACTGTAAGTATTAATGACTTTTCTTGTATGTTTTTTTTTTTTTAAACATTACTGAGCTGCAAAACGGATTAGAAAACAAATTCATCTTAACTCTTATAAGTGACTTCTTAAGAAAAGGTAGGCTAGATGGTAAATACCTGTGACCAGCCTTAATAGGCACAAAAGTTCCCCAAATCTCTCCCTTAAATTCAGATTAAGTGTCAGAGGAGCCTCCAGATGGCATCAAGTCCATCAACATCATCAGCAATTCGGAACAACTGGATCCAAACTCTCTTTTAATCCTTCTCTCTCCCCGACGCTCCTCATAGATCAAGTCATTGGCGTAAGCCCCTTTCCAAAGTCGGCGGGACCTTATGAAACCATTCCAACGCGAATGAGATCCTATCCTCTTTTAATCACCACGGAGCTCAGCTCCTTTCACTCTCGGCGTTCCCAAAATATCCTCGGCAGTTTTCCCACGCCAGTCACTGCTTATTAATGATAAGACGTACGGTCTTGGCAGCACAACCATGAGGAAATGGATCTGATATGAAGTGTGACGCTTGAAATAATAAACACATTTGACAAGCTAGAATTATATTTATATTCATTAATTATAGTTCCAATATTATTTCCTCCTAATTAAAAATGTGGAAGAAAATTATTAAAAGCCCTCATGCTGATACTAAAATGAATTAGCTTGTTGCTCAGAACTTCATATAAATAATATTTTACAACACCAATAAACCGAGTTTCAAGTTTGGTGACTTCAATACAATACCACACTCGTAACAACACAAAACACTTCTATCTTATATTATATTTTCCTAGTCAATTGAATAGAAATGCCATTTACCGATGAGTGATTTTTTTTTTTACTAAGGAAAAATAGCGCTCTCTAAAAATGTACTTAGAACAGGGTAACAACCTAATTAAATGGAAGCGTTTGATACAGTGGACCGCGGTTTTCTGTGGCTATTAGTGGTAGTGCTCTAAAGTGGTTTTAGATTCTACTTGGCAAGCAGGGCTTTTTGTGTTGTTCTGAGTCGCACACTGCCCCAATGTCGTATGGTGTTCCACAGGGTTCAATGTTGGGGCCCGTGCTGTTTTCATTGTATTTGCTGGCCCTGGGTCCCATCTTAAGAAAGTGTGGCTTTTCCTTTCACTGCTATGCGGATGACGTTCAGATCTGTCATGCCAAGCCAAGCCAAGCTAAAAAGCTGCTTTCTCCTTAAGGCCACTTTTGTCCTATCTGAAGGAAAAATCGAAGCCTGGATAGCAATGAATTTTCTGACTTTATTAGTTATTAATTAAATGTTTGAACTGTCTTTGTTTTTATATGTCTAATTTGTACTTTATGTACATCACTTTGTATGCAGATATGGTTGTTTTTAAGCAAAGTTGAGTTGAGTTTGTGCATCCGGATTTAATGCTGCATTATGCCGCTCATTCTGGTGTGCCCGCTTTGGCCACTGGGAGGTAGCATAATACAGTAATGCAGACACAAATGAAAAAAGAAGTCAAATTTCTTCTACTAATACTAGTAGTAGTCAGTTCTTTGTAGTGGATAAAGAATATATGCCTGTGAGTATTGTGAGATCTATCTTGCATCTCTGCAGCTATAGATGCTAACTGTTAGCATGTCAAAGCCGTTTTGCATTGTTCGTTAACATTAAGATAACCAGACTTTCCAAATCTGTGACTATTTACAAAACATGCTGATATCATGAGGTGAGTTAATTCCGCTACCACCTACAGCATCTGTGACTTTAAGTTTGGTCTTGCAAGTCAACGCAAAAAAAAAAAAACTACTTCACTTCTTAAAAGACTCTCAAATCTTATCTCAAGGCACCAGTAGAGTTCAAATGAACCTTATTGTGTTCTTTTTGCTTTTAATGACAACCTACCTTCTGGGTTGTCACGGCGCTGTGCGCGAGCTTTGGCTGGAACAGCTGAGGCTCTAGTGCGCCACAAATTCTGGGCTCACTCCCATCGTGTTTCCTGCAACGACAATCAGGCGCAAGAGAATATCAGTCAGCAAAGGACCCTCACAATCAGGTCAGCTGAGAGGAGCTCGCTTGCTCTTGTTTAGCAACCGATTTTAGTCTGCAACACTTTTTTTTGTGGGGGGATAACGTACATGAAAGGTACAGGAGTTTTTAAAATACCAATGTTGAGAATTTAAAGTGTTGGAAATGAGTATGGTAGTAAAAGCCTGAAAGGTACAATATTATAAAATAACTTCAACTAAAAAACAAATGAGTGAAGCTCATTTAATACATTTGAATAGCTCATTAAATCAATGCTGTCAAATAAATTTGAAATAATTAATGAATTTAGCATTACTCTGCAACATAGGCTAACAAATACTCAGAAGACTTTGGTGGATTTATTTCAGGAGAAAGGCTAAAAGGGAAAATTTTAATGTAAAATGTAAACATTTTCCTGTAAAAAGGGGCAGAAAATAAAAGCCCCATTCATTAAAAACGTTTTTTTCATGTAAACATGTCTATTTTTTTCTTTCATGTAATTAAATATAATATTATTGTTCATCCATGTATGCATACAATTTATGGACATCAGTCTGTTCATCCATTACGCAAACCATCCATGCACCGTCCACAAGTTCAATCATGCAAAAAAAAAAATGTATGATGATAAACACAAATGAGAAATGAACTGAAACAATCCTTACATGAATAGAATCCATATTGCATGTTTTCACTTGAGCCTCTGATGTACTGTATTGCATTCCGTATCTTCATGTATGACTTATTCATGGCTTGCTCTAAAAACATGACTCTCAATAGACACGGACGCAGACAAACACCTCCTGTAACACAACATCTCTCATCTCCAAGCCGGGAGGGTCACATGCACATTTCCCCATCACGAGTGAGCGATGACATTGTCTTGCATCCTTTGCTCTTGATTCCAAATGTACCGTGATGGCTCTGTCCGCACACAACCGCCGATTGATACTCGATTCTCCGTTGACACCGACTGGACGGTTTGTACAGCGGCCTTTTATTTGTTCCATTGATTCTGTCCGTCTCAAACACGCAACACGCTCCATCAGCTCAGCGTGGACCTCAAACATTTTAATTACGGCTCATGCGGATCCCAGTAACAAGCTAATGTGCGTAACTGTTCCACGGACGTACAAAAGCGGACCAAAGCTCCATGTACTGATAAACAGTCAATGAGCCATAATGGACAACCCTTGAAACAAATCATTGGCAGCATTGTAACAATGTCGTCCCATTTGAAAGACTCGGAGGGGTTGAGGATGTAAATTTTAAAAAGTGGTTGCACAGAATACAGTGCAACCGCGAGCTCCAATCTTGAACATGCAGCAGGCTGTTATACAACAAGTGGAAGTTCTGCTTCATTCATATTGACTGATAGGCACACCATTTTCCCCTCCAGGAGGATCAGGAAGACAAAAAGACGGATCGGCTGTTCTGAAGACATGACTATAGGGTGGCAATTGCAAACCTTACCAAAAAACTTCTCAAATGAATTACAAGATCAACAGAACCAAAAACGTGAAGAATACGCGTAGAATTGCTTGTTTTGATTTTTTTTTTTTAAACATTATTGTGATTCAGTTTCAGATTTTTTTTTCATCAAAATTTTGTCCCAGTTTTCATACATCTATTCGTTTTTTCATACAAAAAAAATAAAATTCCTAGAATTGTTGTTGTATAAAAAATGTTTATTCAACAAAAAGCAATGTGAATTGCACAATGCAAGCTTTTAGTAACAACTCAAAGCAGTAACAACCCTCCCAGTCAAATGTCAGACCTTCAAAATAAAAGCCGTCAGTTTAATAACTGTCTTGGTGGACTATATGCCACGGAGGAGGCGGGACTTCCGACGTCCAGGTTTTCACCCATCAACTTTGTTTCCGTTTCCGGTTTGCGACGTGTGGTTTGCGCTTCCGCTTTTGTGCCCCTCGGTTGCGCGTTCCCGTCGATGGGTGCGAGGCAGCGAGTGTGTAGTGTCTGTCTCAGTGTCCAAAGCATTTCAGATAGCCGAAACGCCTTCCCGCCGATGAGCGGGAGGCACGCAGATGATATTATTTAATTATTTTAATTATTTTTATTATTAATATCATTATTATGTATTTATTAATTAAAATGTTTTTTTTTCTTCTTTTTTTTGAATGCTGTTTTTATTTTTACTATATCAGTTTATAACTTTACAGAGTGTGCATTGTAAGCCAGCCAATCTACAGTACTCCAAACAATGTGTTTGGTCTCCTCTTGGATATAAACAAAGCAGTTTCCCAAGTTGAAGGTCTTGAGTTCCTTCCTCAACCCTTAAGTGACTTTTTCCCCCCAAATTCTTTATTTTACTCTCTTCCAAGTGTAAATATTACTCGAAAACTGAGTCTATTTAGTCCCACTCTAAACAGAATCAAATGTACTCTAAATAGAGTCAAATGTACTTTGTGTAATTTGGTATTTTTCCTTGTGAAAAAAAAAAACACATTACAAAATTTGGGTGGTTTTGAGGGAGAGGCTGGAACGGATTGATGCCATTTCCATTCGTTTGAACGGGTAAAGAGGATTTGAGTCATGAAACGAATCAAACTCGTATTAGAAAGAGCTCTCAAAAAAGGCTACCCCCACATAACTGATCATGCCAAGAAACACAAACCCATTTGATGATAGAAGATACTTACAGGACACACTGTCTGCTTCTGTCAGTGTTAAGACACTCATCGTATCCAGAGTGCGGGACGAAATGTCCACTGTTGCGCAGCACACACATCCCACACTGCATAGACCCCCCAGCCCCCAACACACACACACACACACACACACACACCTGCGTAGTTAGCACGTACTGTCCAACCTCCTGCAGCTCAGCAGCACTAAGCCACAGCTTCATCCCGACAACACAACAAATTACATAACACAGTCAAGCTGGTTAAGCGTCGCGCCAGGAAGTCCCAGTAAGACGTCTGCATACACTGACGTCCTCAGTGTGCGTGTGCGTGTGCGTGAGAGAGTGCAGCGCAGCAGTCAAACTTACTGGCGGCGTGGAAAGTGTGCGCAGTGGGCAGATGACTCACAGTCAGTCTCCGTCTCCCTCCCTTGTAGTTAAGCACTCAACTAGAGCTCTCGCCCCTGTCACGCCTCACCCTCCTCTCTCCTCCCTGCAGGTGTCACGGCCGCGTTTCATCCGCACCTTCGGCTCACTTCCGACGTGGCACCTGCCGGCCTCGCTCGGCTCGTCAAACTGATGCTCGCCGCGGTGGAGCGAAGCGTCTCCTTCGTCTCATCACTCCCTCCCTCCCTCCTCCCACTCGGTCTCTCGCATGCACATATGCACTCCTCGCTTGTCCCTCCCCCCCCCCTCTCTCTCTCCCCCTCTCTCTCATGTGGTCCGCACGAGCAATCAGCACAAGTGTGAACACCCGTTGAAAAGCGGGAGACCCTCCCCCGCGGTGCCTTCAAGTGTCGACGGAACTCTGACGCTCACAGTGAGAAAAGCGAGCAGGGCTGATTTCACTCACTGACGGGGATTGCCGCCGCCAGTCAGCTCTGGCTGTTGCCGTGGCAACCGCATCAGCCAAATGATGGTCGAAACACCCACGTGCGTGTTTTCTAATGGTGCTCCAAACTATGGTGCGGGGGCCATTTGAAGCCCACCATCCATTTTTACACAGCCCACGGCATATACTAAAAATGACATGCTACTAATAAAATTGCTATATACACTGTAGAGCTTTTCTAAATATGAAAATCAACTATTTACAATTAGACAGGTAACAGTTCTCTTCGTAACACTGTGGTAAATAAAGAAAACCAAATTGAGAAAAGATCACATGAATGATTACCAATTAACTGCTTTAAAAATGGTCTTCTTACAACAGATTGTGTCATGTTTCGGTTTTGTAGGGGTTGGGATTTTGTTTTATTTTGGTGGGTTTGTTGTGTTTGTCTTGTGTTCCTGTATGTTTCCCCTGTCTCGTTATGTCTGATTACGTCCACCTGCGTGTCTTTCCCCCTCCCTATTGTGTTTCCCCGGTGTTTCTCATTAGTGTTGGTGTCGTCTTTGTTTCAGTCTAGTTGTCTACGTCCTGCGACGTTCTCCACGTTCCTGCAAAGTTCTCCTCTCGCTCAGTCCAATCATGGCGACCCGTCTGGCCCCGTCTCCTCCAGTCACGTCTTCCCCAGTCCTCGTCCTCTCACCGGTTCCTACAAGTTTTAATAAAGCTTCTCTTCTTTGTTCACAATTCTGGTCTCCGCCAGTCTATGCCTCCCCGCATTTGGGTCCACCTTTTCCAACGCACCCCTTATCATGACAGATTGCTCCTGTTTTGCTTCTGAATGTCGAGATGGGATTCCGCTGATGTCCAGGACAGGGGCTGATATTTTCTGGAGGGTTACAGGGTCTCGGCCACCCGAAAATCTTATAAAATTCAAAACTATTTGCCTTAAAGAAAGCTGTTCAGGTAGCAGTTTTTCATAAACACTGCAATATATAAACAATATGCAATTGCTTGGTTGACTCATTTTAATGCCCTTGATAAATTTAAAGGTGCTTTGTGAAGTTTGTCACTTTTTTACTCATGACTGCCACCTCTGGCCTAAAGCGTAACTGCTGCCTCTGTGTCAAGTACGTGCGCTTGTATAAACTGTTTGTTTTTTTCAGTTTTCTTGGAGTCTGAGCTGGATTTTGGGCTGTGCTCGAAGCCGGCCTGAGCACTTTTAAAGCCTTTTTAAAACAATTTTTTCATCTTTTTCTTGCACCGTATGAGGTTTGAATAATTTAAATAGGCTATCTTTTATTTCTGTTCCTTGTTTTAAACTCATTAGATCCCCAAAACGTCCCAAAACATTCTATTTTAATTATTGCCATGGCCCCAAAGACGTATTAATACGTTTTTTATGTTGTTGTTTTTTATATGCTAGAGCATACAGAAGGCTTTGATGCAGCCTCTGAACTGAAGAGGTATGCTTGAAGAATGGTAGTTATTACAAAAACGGCCAGCAGGTGGGAGCAGAGTATAAGAGATCAACCAGGGACAGGTGGCAACAAGCTGTTTTCCCCACTGTTTAAAACAGATTTGTGAAAATTTATTAAATTTAGCTACATTCTAATGCTAATTGCTTCAAAATGGAAACAGATACAAATAAACTTTTTTTCCTGATGAAACAACAGACTTTAATCTTTATTTTGGTAGGCTCCATGTTTTTTTTTTATAGCAATAGAACAAGATATTCTGTGAGCGTTGCAAAACCAGTTAAAATCCAGTAAAACAGCCGGGAGCAAAGTGGGTTGCTTCAGTGAAAATGGCTGCGAGTGAATGAGTTAAATGTCTTTAGTTCTTTGTTTTTTAATACTTTTAAATGTTTTCCCTTTAATCATGTAGAGCACATTGAGTTAGCTTGTGCATGATATGCGCTAAATATCAATGTAAATATAATATAAATCTAAATAAAGCTATCTTGTCTTGCTTTTAATTGGAGTTAAGATAAAGAGGGAGTCCTTGGAAATATTTTTTTTCCCTGTTCAACATTTGTGCTTCCTCCACTACAAAAACAGACCCAGACTTTCCATTGTGTGAAGACTTGAAGAGTGCTAACTGGGGATTACAACATAATGTGCGCCAGTGAAAACAACACAATAATCTGCTCACTCGCCAAAGCTTTGAAGCAAACAGAATTATCGCACTAGACAAAGTTCACCAGTCACATTAGCTACAATCTGTTTCGGGGTTTGTATTCTGGATTTAACGAGGGAAGGCAAAGTGCTGTTTTGGATAATAATCCCTCATTCCCAAACTTTCATTGAGTGATTTTCAGTTTGTAGGCTAATGCTTTCAGCAAACGCTTACGCTGCCTTTAAGCTTGTGTTTGTACGTAAAAAGGCCGTTATCTGATAAATGCAGACGGCTTTTGATATGCCCTGCTTCCATTCTGTTTAGCAACGAGTGGCATTCAAACATGCATAGTTGCAAGCGTAGTCTATCAAATAAATCAATGTCGCATGCATTTAAAACGAGGCCCCTGTGAACTCAGACATGAAGGAAAAATAATAATCAGAAAGAGCACCAGAACGCTCTTGTTGAATTTGTTGTGGGCAGGGAGATACTAGGGCAAGAATTAGGAGCATCCTCCCTCAGTAAATCCCCTCCAGCTGGCCCCTCTGGCGCAAATTCCACGGCATATTAGCCTCCTCAAATTGGGTTGTGGTCACTCCCCTCGCCTGCCCAACACCCTTCGTCCCCTGACGATTGCTGCGGCTGTCATCTCACCAGGCTGCCTCACTTTCTCTTTCAATACTGCGTCGAGCCACTATAGGAAACCCAATCCAGTCAAATCAAATTATTTTCAAATGCCTGCTAAGTCGCAATGTAAATGTCTTATAAATTTGACACACCGGCGAGAATTAATTTAACAAGTTAACACTGATGCCAAATTTGAATGGTTAAATAATATATATTAACTCATTCACTCCCAGCCAATTTGACTGAAGCAACCCCCTTCGCTCCTGGCTGTTTTACTGGATTTTGACAGATTTTGCAAGGCCCACTGAATATTGTGTTCTATTGCTATAAAAACATGGAACCTACCAAAAGAAAGATTAGAGTCTAAAACTGTGGGGTAAACAGCTTTTTTTGCAACATGGCCCTGGTTGATCTCTTATACTCTGCTGCCACCTGCTGGCCGTTTTTATAATAGCTACCATTGCTTCAACTGTTCTCTTCAGTTCAGAGGCTGCATAAAAGCCTTCTGTATGCTTTAGCATAAAAAAACACATTGAAACAAAAATTGGGGGGACACTGGTAATACTCAAGCTAGAACATATTTATACGTTTTTGGGAGCAAATGAGATAGAGGCTTCAAAACGGTGACATTTTTACTCAATCAACAGAATAATCAATAGAAATATCAATTACAAAAAGATTTGTTTGTAACAGCCCTAGTCAATCGCGTCTTTCTTATGCCTACACATAACTACATCTTTGAGCAGCAAACTGCAAGACATGTGTACACTCGCGACTGACAATGAGGCGCTCTAAAGCAGTCACACCAGCAGAGTGTGTGACGAGGAAATGTATTTTCAGAGTGTGGGCATGGCTGAACTAACTCCAGGTCACAATAGTGAAGGCGGTCATGTCCTGACATAGTGGGGCAACTAATGCTGGCGCCCCAAGTGCGTTATTGGATTTCTTTTATCCACAGCCAAAACATTTGCAAAAGTGAAATGGTGAATAACAGTTTAATCGAGTATCTCCACAACCGAGTGCTACATAGTTCTCAGTCTTTTGCAACTTTTCGGCAATTATCCTCTCGACTCGTTTTCTCAACATTTTTGTGTCTTTTAGTTTCTTGATGCACTATTGTTGTTTATGGCTTAGATTGGCGTCTGTGCTTTATTTTGGCCAGGTGGCATTTAAAATCTTGTTGTATATGCTACAATAGCAATAAAGTTATTCTATTGTGCTCTGTTCTACGAGTGTCTTGTAAACTTCCATACGTTAATTTTGTAACATTTTCACAATTTTAGCATCCTCGACAAAATGCGACAAATTGAAATCATAATGAGGGCCAGTCCAGGAAGCAGTCACATATTTGTAATTTATTATTTATTTATTTTTTTTAAATGGTAAATGGTATATAGCCTAGATTAATCTGCAAATGTGCAGTATTGAGATCATGTTAATCCTCACTAGCTGCAAGGTCACATTACATGGCCATAGATTTGGGATGGAAGAATGATTGGACCACTTTTTGTTGATGGAAATTTTAATGGAAATAATATTAAAGGGTTGCAAGACAAAAATTATCCATTAAACAAGGATGGAACCCTAATTTTACTAATGTCAGTGCCTTACCACCCATTATTATTATTATTTTATTTTACGTATACATTTTGGGAGGTTTGGTGGCTTTCAAATATGAAATTACATAACCAATAGCCTGCCTGTCAGGGGTAGTGTCTTTAAGAAAGCTGTTCGGATTTTGGCCTTACTGTTACATCACAATTACATCACAAACACGGCAATTAAAATAAATAAATAAATACAACCATGGAAGACAGTTTGTCTACACTTGACTTGGCAGCTTTCAGGATGTACAACCTGCATTTTCGTTAATCGCAAGACACTCAATCACAGTAGATTGTGCCATGCTGAAGTCACAGAACCAGCACAGATCCACCCCTATTTACACAAACTGTACTGACTTTCTAAGTGATCACATCGCAAGTATAGCTCAACTGACGTTCGCAGTTTATCGTGTATCCTTGTTAAGCAAAAGTTTAGTGCGTCTATATTTCTGTGTTAGTTGAAACAACACGCCGGCTTGCTGGCTACTTCTGCGATTGGCTGAATGAGTGTGGCCGCAACTTAATGTACCTTACGCCAAGTGATGACAGCTATTATATATTATATCTTTTAATTGATGTAAATAAAATGGCTTTCACCATTTACTTTGTGATTGGTTGGTTGAGGAAGCCCATCGCAAAGGCTTTCCGCTCCCGCGAGACCCGACAAGGTTAAAAATAGATTCGCTTTCGGTCTCACATATACACTATGGCAGCACAGAATGACTGTGGAGTTAACAAGGTTGTTTGTGCTCATTTCGCAGATGTGATCAATGACGTAACAGAACACTCGCGCAAATTACGAGATTGCAGCCGATCACCAGTTTTGTATAAAATGTCAAATATTGGCCGATCTCAATCCAGCCGATCAGATCGGTGCGAAGTCAAATTCTCAGCAATTATCTTCAAACATGCAAAATGTATTTGATCTCTGAATTTACAACTCGGCAGCAACTTTCAAAAAGTGTTTCTGTTTACAAGATGTGGCAAGAAAAAGAACGTGAGGATAAGCAGGTCAAATAATGGATGGATGGATGAATAATTAAACATGAGGGATCTGAATTGTGATAAGACAAATATCTGCTTCTATCAAAAAGACAGGTAAAGCAGGTATTTGTTATTATTGTGAGTGTTTATTCTACCAGGTGGCCTATAATATCAGCCCTCTCATCTCTAACAATACATCCAGATTCCCTTGGAAACAAACCTCCGCCACCCTCATCATCACTCTGGGGAAATCACAGTCATGCACATGTGCCTCTTCTACAATAGATACAAGATCACCAATAGATCATTTCATCCTCTTTTGGCTTTCATTTTCAATTTTTCAAGTAATAAAGACAATAAAGAGGCTCTAAGTATTAAATCCAAATTATAAAAGTAGACGGCAATCGAAAAAGAAAAAAACATATTACAAGAATAAAGTCCTCACTGAATCCAACATGAGTGTGGCTAACGGACGCACATTTGCTGCATCATTCTGCATTCTGGACTACTTTATGGAACTTTTGCGCCCCAAATGACGCAATAGCATGACACAACTTGACGTGAAGTGGATTATTCGTCCAACTCGTTCTGTGAAAGTGAAATGGTCAAACAAGCTTTAGCTTTTTTTCTTTTTTTGGGGGTCAATGCTGATGCTAAGTTAGCATATGCTAACAGCTAACGCTGGCGATCGCCACTTTTTTGCTTGTTTGTTTTTAGACGGAACCAAAGCAAATCACAAGTTGTTGCTTGTTATGTGAACTAATTAATGGTCTTTGTAGAGCTGTTACATAAAAACCATATCACTCTTGAGGCTGTTGTTTTGTTCTGTATATCATCACAACCGATATACGTCAATTCATCTCATGCTATATCTCTTAATTATAGAAACCCAGGCTCCTAAAAGGACATAACTTATAAAAAATAAAATACATAAATTTAGCATTGAAGGATTACAAATGTATTCTTGTGGGGGGAGGGGGGGGGGGGGTTCTGCCATAAAATGTATTCAAAATAAAAGCATTTATTTTTAAAAAGGGTTACAAGACCTTTGCACTGCACAACAGTAGATGCTTCACTTGACAATTGATGAGCAACGGAGAGGAGGAAAAAAAAAAAGCAGCGCAACAGTCTGATATAAATAACACGGAAATGTTTCCTGACTGTGTCATCCTTCCAATAAGCCGCTGTCACGCGGGCTTTAGGATTGTTTAAGACATCTTGTGCTCTATAGCTGGATGGCAGGTGGATTTGGATTTGGGAGTCGGGGGCACGCTTGTCACTTTGCTTCTATATTTGGTCAGTTGGCAGGAGACGCAGCAGACGCTTTGCTCCGACCGTCCTTGACACTTTGCTCTACCCTTAGACGAGAGCTGACACCCGACCCAAGCTTTGCACACACATGAGTACATGTGAAGACAGACAAGCAGACACAAGGGTGATGCTGAGTGACATCTGATTGGATTTTGGTGAGCAGGGACGGTCTGCAGTGTTTCTCAAGTCATCAGAGAGCCACAGTAGCAAACCCTCGCTGTGGAGAAGCACCAGGTGAGGTTCACCTCGTGCAAGGTCAAGGAAAGCTTTCCTTTCTTTGGTCCTTCCTCGGGTCTCCTGACGGCCTCACGGCTCTGGCTGGGTTCGGTTTAGGTGAACGGTATGGGATTTTTTTTATAGGTTTTAGGTGAACTAATGAATACACACTCACACACGCGCACATACACATTCACATACTCACCCACCAAAAAAAATAATAATAATATTTTTTTTAAATAATAACTTTTTCACTGCCACTGACGTTTAAAGACGTCAAGTAAAAACCTACGGAGGGCTGCCAATGACGTCAAAAGACGTCATCCAATTATTATTATTTTTTTTTTTGAAACGGGTGCCGGCAAGCCTTCCGCAGCTGTGTTGAAAGTTTCAAGCAGGTTTTTTGAGCCTAATGACTATTTTTGGCCCCTAGAGGGCAGCGATGACTCTCTTTTGACAAGATCGGGTGGGCGTCAGTAGAGGCGGAGCTAGAGCGTCGAGCAGGAGATGAGAATGTTAGACAAAGGAAAAATGGCGACCGGTTGTGAGGAGCTCACGCCCGAGCCGTTTTTTTCAAAGACCAAAAGCATCGACCAACGCTAAAAGAGCACATTGATGACGACGATGATCATCATCGATGATGATGATGATGGTGACTCCGTGGATGAAAAGCATTGACGCGGCAGTAGGAGACGTTAGGCGGGCGGAGCTAGATGGCCGAGGAGGCGAGCGGTTGCAAGCAGCTCTACACTTACAAGACGAAAGGCATCGACCAACGCTAAAAGAGCACATTGATGACGACGATGATCATCATCGATGATGATGAAGGTGAATCCGAGCTTGACGGCGAAATTGGAACCGCTGACGCGACGGCTATGACGACGTCATAAACGCGGAGCACAACCGAGCACGCACAGGCGGACGATCGGACGACGGAGAGTGCCCCGAGTCCAATGCATATTCATCGGAGGAAGTGTGTACAGTCTGCTACTTGTTATTTATTGCCCGGAAAAAAAGGCCGTCAAGAAAGTGTAACGTTTGTACGCGAAACGGACAAAGTGAAAGTAAACTGTTGTGCGAGTCCAGCGGCGTCTCCTTGTACGCAGGAGAGCGTTACAAAAAGAAAAACTGTATTTGAAACATCCACATAATTGTAAGTAGTACCACAGTTACACACATTCGTAAATAGTTTGCGAAATTGTTTTGTCAAATTGTTACACTGTTGAATGAAAAAAAACGTATTTTGCAATCAAAAAACACTTTTTCATTGTTGGTGAAAGCGTTTTACAGAAGTAAAGCACTATTTAGGTGTTTGTGGCATCATTCATGGACAAAAAGAAGTGTACAATTCACTACAGTGCATGAAATAACATTGTTTCACAAAAAGCTCTTTTTCTCCGCTTTTTGTTTCAAAACAGCATTTCGGTGAAACTAACCATTTTCTATTGTTGATTACTGAAGAACGGAATAAGGTAGAAACAAACTTTTTTTTCTGATGAAAGATGAGAGTCCAATCTTTCATTTGGTAGTATGTGTGTTTCCATAGTCCAAACACAACATTTTCTGTGGACCTTGAAAGATCAGTCAAAATGCTTAAATCGGCTGGCACTGGGAACAACCCGTTTCTGAAAACGTCTGGCAGTGAAAGAGATAATAATAAAAAAGAGAGAGCAATGATGATGACATGTCAAATCGGTCAAATTACCGAATGAACAATACTGAGCTCTCCAGAAAAGAAAAAAAAGGAAAGCTGACGGTGTTTCTTAATTAGCTGGAGCCCTCGCCAGATCTTTTTGTAAAATAAAATAATACAATACAGCAAATTAAACTGTATTTAAAGGTGTTGTTTCTGTGGTACAAGATGCTTTGCTTGTGTCTTTTTGACAATTGTTTGGCGGATGTCAAGAGAACATCTGCCTTGAATTCTTGCTCACTAAGCGAGCAATCCCCCCTGTGGGTGCGCGAGCCTGACCGACATGAAGGTCACATGGTTGCACCAGAGGCCATCTTGTTTGAAAGAACGAGTTGGGAGTTACACAATGGACAGCCGGCCACAATAATCCATCATGCGGCAGGGACAGCGAGGCATGGTGCACTTTTATTTGTGTGTGTGTGTGTGTGTGTGTGAGTGTTGGGCTCTGTTATGAAACATGTCATTGCCACAAACCATTTTCTGTTGCGTCCTCCCATCCGGGGAGTTTAGCTAGACAGGATTACAAGCAATTAGGGACCTCCCATAGAGAGCGGAGAACCATTTGTTGGCCCACAATGACCATTTAACACTTTTAATCAAGTGCACACGTTGAAAGCAGAGCAGTTCCCGACATTAAATACAGATTAGGTCAGATTAGAACCCATGAGCTCATAAAAACTTATTAGCGCTGCATGATGAGGGGGGAAATGTACCATCAGAGTTGGATGAGAAACTGTCCAAAACAGATTACTGATGATAAAAAGATGCAATCAATACATGCATTTTTTTATAGTGTCCCTCAAGAGGTCAAGGGTCAATATCACTGGTGACGCAGGAGACCAAAATATTGCTTACACTCACACAGGGACATGTTTTGTTTGTGAGGACCAATTTGCCAGGAAGTCTCCAGGAAAATTGGACTTCTCTAACAAAATCATTACATTTTCTTACATCAGAAGAGGACAATAAAGCTTTTGGAGCAGAATCGCTACCTGGATGATGAGCAAAAACAGGCCTTTACCTGAGTGATGGCGTCTCAATTATCCTACCGGGCAAGCACGGGCTCAGTCATGTGATCTAACCAGTGGGTCAAGTGTTGTCAGGTTGACATGGTCACAAAGTCGAGGAGACGTCTCCACCATGCCCACTCCAACAGGGATGTTGAAGAGACGTCCCTCCAGTGTGGACAGATGTCTCAGTGGCATCTCCAGAGAACTGCTGAAGACTTCAAATAGTCTACAAACAGTCTCAGAAGAAAAGTTCAGCTCATCTTCAGGAGATTGTTGCCAACTAGTCTTCAAGACAGTGAAATATGCCTTTTAAAATTGGATCCTTTCACAGGACAGTTATAAGCAATAGTTCTCATGAAATATTGTGATATTAATAGCTTTTTGAAGGGGTCGATCAGAAGTGGAGTTTTTTAGAAAGGGTGGCAAATTGTAGCGCTTGTATTGGATTGTTGATTATTGAATTGTGCAGGTATGCAGTACTTA
Source organism: Vanacampus margaritifer (assembly GCF_051991255.1). NCBI lineage: Eukaryota > Metazoa > Chordata > Actinopteri > Syngnathiformes > Syngnathidae > Vanacampus > Vanacampus margaritifer. The sequence goes on along the minus strand of NC_135432.1, from coordinate 8,369,597 downwards.
ATGAATTGACTTGCGTTGTTATGTTCACAGTGCAGGCGAGAGTTCAAAACAACACGCGGGTCGATCACTTTTAGACTGTTGGCACAACATAAGCTCTTTGGTGAGGCCATGCATGACATTTCATTGAGGGGTCGTCGTTGTTCATTAAAAGGACGAATCCATTGTTGCACAACAACAATATCAATAGTGTCGCCTGACAAACAGAAACCCGAATATTACTTTGGAAACTAAACCCAGGATTGAAATTCTAACCTTGGCTCAGAACTATCAAATGGGCTCAAATTTGAAGATCTTATTTGAAATTGTAACCCTGGCTTGAAACCCTGATTTAAAACCTTAACTCCAGCGAATCCCTACTTCGAAACCGTGACACTGACCCGAAACTAAAACCATGGCCTGAAATCATCTGGAATGTTGTTTTAAGCCCTACTTTGAAGCACGAACCCTGACTCAAATCCACAATTTCAAACCCATTAACTCTTGTTTGAAAATCTAACCCTGCCTTGTAAACCCTAACCTTCGTTTGTAACCCTGGCCCAGCTTTATTTGAACCCCCCCCCTCCCTCCCTTTCATTGGTTTTCCTCACAGACTGAGTTCCGATTCCCAACCTGAAATTATCCAATTTTAGTTTCAACCAATGTTTGTGAAGCATTAAACAAGGCGTCAAGCAACACGTGATGAAAAAAAACTCACCATATGGCCCTTGCCTTGGAGAAGGTCCTGTCCACCCTGGAAACAAACACATACATGTTGAGCTATTTCAAACAAGCCAGCTTATGAGTGACAACAAAATAAAATCCGCGCCAAAATAAATATCACCACAATATATATATATTCTATGCAACGTGCCCCTGCTATTTACGGGTGAAAGGGACCCAGGCAGCCTACAAATAGCAAAAATCCTTGTGTAATTAAAAAGCATGTAGGCTACTGATTGATTGATTGATTGATTGATTGATTGATTGATTGATTGATTAAAGGCCATATGCTGTTTTCGAACTGTCACTGAAAGCAACCACACCTCACAGTTAGATGGATGGATAGATACATAGATAGATAGATAGATAGATAGATAGATAGATAGATAGATAGATAGATAGATGGAGAGATAGATGGAGAGATAGATAGATGATAGATGGATAGATAGAGAGGAGGAAGATTTGTTTGGAAGGTGGATCTCACATTATGGTTGTAGGCTAGCGGACTAGCTAGCAAGAAGCTACAGCGCGTAGCATGCCGCTGGACTCTCAGCTCAAACTTTTGCTCCGAGTAAGTTCCAGTGAATACCGGTCGCCATTTCCTCCTCCCGTCCGCGAAGCTTTTTCAAACTACCCGCGTGTGGAGGACATGACTAGTCAGTTCGTTCGTTCGTTCGTTCGTTCCCACCTCCCCGACATGTAGCAATGGTCCGTCCGTCCGTCCATCTCTCTCTCTCTCTCTCTCTCTCCTCTCTCTCTCTCTCTCTCTCTGTAGAAATTGTAATCCCCCTCTTTAATAAATGTACCTGTAATCTGATTAAGTTTTTTCCTGTAACTGTTATGGAATACAGTTTTAAAAAAAAATGCAATCTGATTACGGAACGGCGGTACATGTTTTCCGTTACTCCCCAAGCCTGATGTGGGGTGACCTTGAAATAACCGCTGTCATCTGTTGAAGCCGAGTTTCCACCAGCAAGCATGACAGGAGTGCTGCTTGTGTAGGATTTACTCCACGATGTAAACAACTGACACCGTCCACGATGCATTGAGATGTGTCCTTAAACCACTCAGCAGGAATTGCTCCTCTCGGACAATAGAGGGCGCTGTGCACACATACCACACAGCTGAGTTGTCAGGGCAATTTTTTTCTTCCAGGATGCATGGACCACTTTTCCATTCTTCAATTTAACACAATAAAACCAATCCAATCCTAAAGATACAACACCAGTCACAAGTTTTAGTACGCCCCATTTTTTCCAAGTCCAATGATTGAACTTGTAAAATGAGTTGCCACATGTTAAAAAATAAAAGAGATAAGGAAATAATTACATTTTAGAATTGCACAAAAAGGCACAGTATCCATACTTAAACCCCATGAAGGTGGTTTGGTATAATTCAGATTCAGAAATTTCTCTCAGGCACCAATGAATCAGTTGAACTAATGGTTTGTCAGCAACATGTATAAAATGCAAATAAGTATTCAAACAAGGAAAACAATGAATGAATGGGATGATAATACAGAAAAATCTACTCGTGAAAATTGTCATGGCGCCAAAGCTGCTCCACGGAATAACTATTGCACTATTCAATGCTCGACACCTCAGCTGTCTTACGCTGCAAACGCGTGGAACACGGAATGTTGAGTATGTCAGGACTCTCACGGCATTGCGCAAATATTCCGCATGTACAATTGAATTAAGATTGTTTTGCTGCCCAGCCCGACGACGGTGATGCATGACTGCTTTCCATTGTGCGGGTCATCAGGAAGTCAAACTCACTCATTCTATCTTCACCAATTATGCGACTAGAAATAACAGATCATGGGAAAATGGTGGCTTTGATTTTCACTCCAATCAGTATTTACCTTTCATGGCGAGGAGCATACATATGAAAACACAGACGTTATGCGGACGGAAAAAAAAAACGATTTAATTTGTTCCCACAAAGTACAGTAGGTATAATGTAACAAAATGCAAATACATTATATTGATTTAATTCCTGTATAGTTTGCTATGCAAATCGAGCGCATCTTCTCTACCCAGATGTCCAAAGTGTTGGTGCAATTGATATTAATTTAAACCCAGAAATTGAATATTATGTTTGCATATCAAATCAGAGTACACCCAAGTGTTTATCAAAAATTCAACCTGTTTTTTTCCTAAAAAGTAAATTTAAAATTATTAAGTGACTGTAACATTCTGCACATTGGACATTAACACTGCACTTAATTATAGGTCAATTAAAAAAAACTGTACTTCAGTAATAATTAAATAAAGTTAATCCAAACAAACGTTTGAAAGCGAACAGTTCCATAAGATTACAGTGGACCCCACATATGAATCCCGCAGATTTTTTTTCAATATTTATTTTATTTTATTTTTGCTTGTTTTTTCCCCATTCCCCCGTTTTTGTAAATAAAAATCCACATGGTTTATCAGCTTCTTTTTTTTTTTTTTAAATAGAACTTTGGGGGTCATTTTTTATTTGTATTTTATTTTCCAAAGCGTTTCTATGAGCGTCAACTACTGTATACGTGGATTTTCTCTATTCACGAGCCAGCCAGGTCCCAATCCCCCACAAATAGTGGGCGGGGGTCCACTGTCTGTACGTGCAAAAGTACTATTATAGTAGTATTAAATAAAACTGAGCTGTACTTGACAAATGTAATGTACTGGAGTAAAAAAAAACTAAAAAACTTCAAACTACTGGAACGGCCTTGCATACCACTAGAGGGCGCCAATATTTGAGAAATGTGACTTAATAAAAGTGAAATAGATGTTAACAGCACTTCCAAAATACACACACACGCACGCACACATTCTCGCACGCGCACAACATGACGTATCCTTTGTTGCCAAGATACTCAAAGTTTGAAAAAGGAAAGCTTCAGTCCAGCTTTTTTCTAGAGAATAACATCAAAATCTCATTTGCCGCTTAGGTTTCTCAGCATTCCTGCCAATTGACTCAGCCAGGGCGCGTCTACCCGAATACATGAGCCAATCCAGGACATTTTCATTAGAACGAGGCCCTCGGTCAAACACTCAGTGTACATAAGACCTCCTGTCCAAACAGTGAAAAGTACGAGACTCCAAAGTGTCACAAGGTCATAAACTTTATCCGATTGTTTCTTGCTCTGACCTCATGGGGTGTGTGAGATCTTCTTAATAAACTGTTTCATCACACTTTGCTATTTGTGCACTCCGAGTGAAGGATAACTTTTCTCAGTAACCTTCAGCGCACTCTGTACTCAACAACTATAGGACAACCACCATCGCTGCATACAAAAGTGCTGCACAAGGAATAAAAATCAGCCATGCAGTAAAGACAAACAAAAATAACACAAATACATTATTTAAACGATTGCACTTTTTGTTCCAAAATGTATAATATCAAATAGAAACCTATTTGACAAAGTTCCACCTTCCTTCAGTGTCACTGTTACTGGACAGAGTAGAATCAAATTTTAGGACAGAAAACGTCATCTGGAAGTCAAGAAAAAGAGAAAAAGAGAAGAAAAAAAAGAGAGAGCAATGATGATGACATGTCGAATCGGTAAGATTCCCGAGTGAACAATACAGAGCTTTTTCTTCAATAAAAATTTTTAAAAATGGAAGACTGTCAAGGCAATCAGGGAGAAATATTTGGATTTTTAATACTGGTTGAAAAATAGTTAGATTTTGGATACACACATTCAATGGAAAAACACATTTCATTTGTTGTCTGGTTTTTTTTTTGTGGTGTTTTCATCCTCTCAAAGGCCAACTATATATTAACTCATTTGTTCCCAAAAACATATTTTAAAAATTATATTTTAAATAACACCTTGGTCCCAAAAACGTATATATATGTTTTTTTTTATGCTAGAGCAGAGGTGCTCAAATTCGGTTCTCGAGAGCCCCTATCCACCCTGTTTTCCATGTTTACCTCCACTAACACGCCTGATTCCTGATCAGGCTTCTGCAAAGCTTGCTGATGAGCTGATCATTAGATTCAGCTGTGCTGCAGTAGGGAAACATGGAAAACAGGCTGGATAGGGGCTCTCGAGGACCCATCTTGAGCACCACTGTGCTAGAGCATACAAAAGGCTTTGATACAGCCTCTGACCTGAAGAGGTCACTTAAAGCAATGGTAGTTATTACAACAACAACAACAACAAAAACGGCCAGTAGGTGGCAGCAGAATCAGTCAAAATCCAGTAAAACAGTCAGCGGCAAAGCGGTTGCTTTAGTGAAAATGGCTGCGAGTGAATGATTTAAATGCCGTACTTGTTGCTTTTGTTTGTTTTGCAGAATATAATATAATTCCAAAGTAGGACAGAAGTAGTGCAACACTTAACAATTCAGACACAGCAATATTAGAATATGACTCAGTACTTTGAATAACAGGAACTCATATTACTTTGTAGAAGTAACTCTGCTGACACTGGCTGCACAATTCATGTATTATTTTATTTTTTTGTGGTCGCGTTTTGGTGGTGTTATATCCAAACAAAGACAAGTCTGTCCGATATGTTGCGATGGACAAAAGTAGGTTACAACAAATGCGCATGTGGTTCATGCGTTATATTTGCACAGTGCAAACAGTGTGCGTTGGCTGCTTTTCGCCTGGGAAAAAGTAGATCAACTTGATGAACTGGTTTATTTGTGCCAAAGGGGAGAAGAAATATTGCTTCTCACTCTCTCTGCGCTCTCGTCTAGTGATCAAACATGAGCCGGTTTCCATGGAAACGGATATCAAGAAACTCTAGGCCGAACAGGGGTCCAGCGGTAAGTCAATTTAGCTTAATGCTAGCAAACAATGCAAAACGCCATAGAGGGCTAAATAATAGCAGTCGTGCAATGACATTGATGTGCTGCCCTCAGGTGGCAGAGTGACACATAAACACAACAGAAGAAGCAGCACAATATCCATTGAATTGAAGCAAAAAATGCTTATTTATTATATATATATATATTATATTTCATTATATCAACAGCGTATTATTTTAAAAAGTACAATAAAATAGAGTGCTACTTTCCCCCATGAAACGAAAAATATTGGAAACATTTGTGAGATTTGTTATTGAGAGGCTAGAACAGATAAATAGTAGGGGTGGGGATCTTTGAATGTCTCACGATTCGATTCGATTCAGATTTTTGGGCCTGCGATTGGATTCAGAATCGATTTTCGATTAAGAGCGATTTTTGATTCAAAATGATTTGATTGACAATGATTTTTGCTTCAATCTATGGATGTGCAAGGAATTGTAATGATCTACTCCAGTCTGACTCGCTAATGCTAATTAGCGCGCTACTCGCGGCACTTTTATCACTCAAAAGAACGGCTCCACACTGCAAAAAAAACTACTTTTATTGGAATAATTTGATCGTGACTTTTTCCTTCTACTCTCTAATAAGTGGCCAAATTGGGTACAACATGAACAGTGCTCCAAATAAAGGCACACACAGAAAAAGGCAAGACGGTATAAAATAATTTAAATAAAATTGTTTTTGGGACATTTAAAATCGATTCTGAATCGTACTAAATGAGAATCACGATTCTTATAAGAATCGATTTTTTGGGCACACCCCTAATAAATAGCATCTCCATTGATTTCAACACGAATGATGATTTGAGACACACACGTAGTTACGGAAAAAACTTGAACTTGAAAATTGGTCACTTTTGAATTCTTGTGGTCGTTACGTTAACCTGGTGTCAGGATTATGAGGCGTGTCACTCGCTAATGACAAACCGTCGGATTCAATGTAACTTTCAAGGTTTTGGTTGCTGCTCCACATCTTGAGCGAGCTGCGTTACGTTAGCAAGTCAGCAACACAACTTGTTGCAAGTAGGTCAGCAGGCCCCGGAATAAATCCATCTTAAAGCAAACAAGTTTGCTGTTCATCTCGCAATCATCTGCATTGACTCGGCTGGAGGCAACATTGAACATTTTACATGTGAAATTCGAGAAGTCGTCCAAACGCAAGCTTGCGTGAGAAAAACACTTCCTTCAGTAAATCATTTGCGAAGGCAACTCAATACGCTGTTTCACATTTTTTCACAACTGTGAGAACTTCCGGAAATGTCAAGCATTTATATCGAGTCAGCAGGGTGGACTTTTTTTTTCTGACTAATGATTGGTGATTTTTAATACAGCAAAAATGATGATGCAATACCTGTTGATCACCCCTCCCCAATTATATAAGAAAATGAGCACCTACATTTGTATTAGCAAACTAGCTAGCTCGCTATGCCTACACGCCCCAGGCATGATTATATTTTCCCTTCGGCTAGCCTGCTGGCATAGCTGTTTTAGAGCGCCTCATTGTTGGTCGTGAGTGCGCGCATGTCACAGAGAGGAGGAAGAGTGGGGAGGGAGGAAAATTATGTTTAAAAAGTCTGAAAAAAAAAGTGTGCGTTGTGGCCACTTTAGAGCGCCCCATTGTTGCGCCATGGAACAACCCAGTGGGATACAGCGTGTTTGTTTCACAATGAGACACCGATGTTCTGTGAGAGTTACAAAATGATGTCATGCAATTTTAAGGGAAAAGTACTATATTGGGATTTATAGGTCTGCCTTTAAAATGATTTTTTGGGGAGGGATTTTTTATGTACTAGTGGTATCAGTATCTGGTATCAGTATCTGTGACTACTCAACAGTTGAGTATCGGTCTGAAAAAAAAAAAGTTATTGAACATCCCTATTTGAAATATATGTATCTGTCTTCTCATTTGAAAGGGCCCCATGCCTACCTTTGCCTGGGGCCCCAAATTTCTTAAATCCGCCCCTGCAAATGTACACACACACGCGCGCGCGCGTGAAAGAGCCATCCATCAGCAGAATCACAACAAACACATAATGTGGCCATTCAACTGGCAGGTATCAGATGTGATGGTCAGTAATGATATCATTTATATTGATACGCATCAGAAAGCATTTGTTTGGTTTTTATTTTCGTGTTTCCTTGTTATGCTCATTATACCGGTCCCCTTGTGTCTTCCAATCAGCACCCTCTACCCCTTGTGTCCCGTCCAGGTGTTTGTCATTGTCTCGTTAGTTTACTCTTATTTAGGCCCCGCCCAGACGTTCCTCCAACAAATCTCGTACACACGGAAACATTTCAAGACTTGCGTGCGTCCAAAAGAAGACGCCGAGGACGTTTAACGGCTGTAATGTCCATCCCAAGTCTGGAGTGGCGCTGTAGCGCAGCCACGGGGAGTTAACGGAAAGCGTCGAAGAAGAATCAGCGAAGAAGACAAACACTTTTTTTCCCCCCCTAACTTTATTGAAATCTACAAAACAAACATGAAAAAGACGAACACAGGAGAAGTGACAATGGCGGGTGATTTAAGTACAACACCGCTTGTTGAACGTGGGAATAAAAAAGCTAAATATTTTAGCTAAGCTTATCAAGCTAAGGAGGCTGCGCGGAACCACTACGACACGACTATCCGCCATTGTTGTTGACAGACTGACGGTTCACGCGCAGTCACGCGAGAATTGCCGCATACGTCATGAATGAATTACTGGTTGAATTACTTTGCACCTACGCTTTGGTCTTTTGTTAATTAAGAAGTTTTTCCACGTTCCTCGTTTGCCTTTTGGTTGTTGTTTTGGAAATAAAGCCGGCCTCGCCTCCCTGAATCCTGCATTTGGGTCCTCACCCCCCCCCAAACATAACAACATTTAAACAGCTGACATCATAAAGTGCATTTCAGGCTGTACTTTTCTTTTTACGTGTCTTTTTTTTGCAGCTGTACATAAGGACTGTGTGAATATTTTTGCCACCTCTGAAAATAAACGTATGTTAGCTGTCGTTAAATAAATATTGTGTTATTAACTCATTCACTGCCATTGACGGCTATAGACGTCAAAAATTTATTTGAACTATTTCTAGTAATTGAACATTTTTTCCCACTTTTGGTAACAAGAGTATGAAAACCTAGATTTTAATTTTTTTTGTATTAGAACAGATATAAAATTTGTAATTAATCGTGAGTTAACTAGTGAAGTCATGCAATTAATTATGATTAAAAATTGTAATTGCCTGACGCCCCTAATTTTTTTATAATCTTTTCTTTAAAAAAAAGATTAAGATTATTAAAAATTAAAAATATATATATATATATATACAAAAGATTATTAAAATTTAGGGGAATCAGGCAATTACAATTTTTAATCGTAATTAATCGCATGACTTCACTAGTTAACTCATGATTAATCACAAATTTTATATCTGTTCTAAATGTAAAAAAAAATATCTAGCTTTTCATACTCTTGTTAACAAAAATGGAAAATAAATGTTAAACTAATATAAATAGTTCAAATGAATTTTTGACGACTATAGCTGTCAATGGCAGTAAATGAGTTAATATGACTATGTAAGAAAATACACGTAGAACCAGTTTTGAGTTTGAACATTCTTTGCAGTTGATCTTTCAGAGAAGCGATGACGTCAGCGTGGCGAAAGCAAATCCCATTTTGTCTCGTGATACACGCGGCGCTGTCATAAAACACAAAGGATTACTGTATAATCCAATGCCAGCTAATTAGAAGCATGAAAAAGAAAGCTCCGAATGTGGCCCGGTGTCTCACCATCGACAGATGGCTTGAAAAGCCAGGAAGTGGGTAAATATGCAAGGTGGACTGGCTGAGTAGGCGCTGAAGGGCCCTCGGTTCGACATCCATCTCCTGTTTGTTTTGCCTCTGCCCTTGGAAATGCACTTGAATGGCCTCCTGTCCTCAAGCAGCCCTGCCTCGCAGTCTAATCATCTTTTGTCATGCCGACAAAACAAATAAAACAAAAGCCCCACACACTCATCCACGCTTCCATCCTCGGTACAATAAGCGTCAGGCATGAGGACTTGGAATCGGCGACAGCCGCGCCCGTCTTTTCTTTCAAACAGCAGGCACAGATGAACTTTGTGGCTTTTGAATATGAATCGAGAGTTACTGCAGAGTCTTTGTGAGCAGGACTGTGTTTACGTTGAGTCGCGTTGTAATTGGAGCTAGCGTTGTCACTATCGATTATTTTTAGAATCGCTTAATCTATCGATTATTCAATGGATTAATCGACTAGTCTGATTCATTTTAATTTTGCATTAACTCATTCGCTGCCATAAATTCATTTGAACTATTTCTATTAGTTTATAGTTTATTAGTTTTTTTCTACTTTTGTTAACAAGAGTAAGAGAACCTAGAATTTTTTTTAGTGTTTATTTAGAACAGATATCAAATTTGTGATTAAACGTGAGTTAATTAGTGAAGGGATGTGATTAATTACAATAAAAATAAAAATTAATCACCTGATGCCCCTAATTTTTTATCTTTTATTCTTTAAAAAAAAGATTTGAAAAAAAGAAAAATTAGGGTCGTCAGGCAATTAACTCATTCACTGCCATTGACGGCTATTGACGTCAAAAATTAATTTGAACTATTTCTATTAGTTTAACTTTTTTTCACTTTTGTTAACAAGAGTATGAAAACCTAGAAGAAAATTATTGTACATTTCGAACACATATAAAATTTGTGATTAATCGTGAGTTAACTATTGAAGTCATGCGATTAATTACAATTACACATTTTAATCGCCTGTCACCCCTATTTTTTTTAATAATTGAATCGCCTGACGCCCCTAATTTTTAATTATCTTTTCTTTAAAAAAGAAAAAGAAAATATATATATTTTTTAAAAAGTTCTAGATTTTCAACAAAAGTAGAAAAAATGTTAAACTAATAGAAATAGTTCAAATGGATTTTTGACGCTTATAGCTGTCAACGGCAGTGAATGAGTAAATATTAGTACTCGTAATTAATCGCATGACTTCACTAGTTAACTCACAAATTTAATATCTGGTCGAAATATACAATCATTTTTTTTCTAGGTTTTCATACTCTTGTTAACAAAAGTTTAAAAAGATAGTTCAAATGATTTTTTGACGTCTATAGCCGTCAATGGCAGTGAATGAGTTAAAGTGTATGTACCAAAGCATTTTTCCCCTTACTGTTTATTAACCAGTGATTTGTGGTTATTTTGTACTTCATATAGGCTAGTGATTAAAAGAAAAGGGGGATTGATGTTGTACTATGTTACCGGTTCAGTCATTGTTTTCCAATCAGTAAACACAGAAGATAATCAGTCTTCTTTCATGAAGGATGACAGAAATCTGTCAACAATTACTGTTGATATGCTGAAATCAGAGGATTTGGACGATTTTCAAAAAAAAAAAAAAAAAAAAAAGCTCCAAACGATTACTCAATTATTAAACTAGTTGCCGGTCAATTTGATAAATGATTACTTGTCGATTAATTTTAACAGCTCTAATCGGAACACGAGAGGGATCCAAGAAATGACATAAGCAAACACATGTCGTCTTTAACGCTTGCATGCTGTACATTTTCCATGCACACGTGTTCACACATTCCACGTCATGGTTGACCTGCCTGCGCCAAGAATATCCTGACCTCATAATAATTTATTGTCTATATCAAATTATGAACTACACATCTAAATGTATTAATATCATTTCTGGCATTTAAACATGCATGGATTATTTTTTTCTTCATTGCAGGTAGGCTGCTTGACTTCTGTTCTTTATGTTTCATAATGTATAATTGTTCTTCCGTTTGGAGATTCCCGTCTGAGCCCTCAAAGAGTAACAGGTGCGTTTTTCCATGGGAGCTTGTGAACTTGAATTGTTTCACTCTTTGACTGCCAGACGTTTTCAGAAAAGGGATGCTGTCAGTGCCAGCCGATTTAAGCATTTTGACTGATCTTTCAAGGTCCACAGAAAATTTTGTGTTTGGACTATGGAAACACACATACTACCAAATGAAAGATTGAACATGGATAGAAAATGGTTAGTTTCACCCAAATGCTCTGTTTTGAAACAAAAAACTGAGAAATCAAGCTATTTGTGAAACGATATTATTTCATGCACTCTAGTGAATTTGACACCTTTTTTTTTTCCATGAATGATGCCACAAACACCTAAACAGTGCTTTACTTCTGTAAAACACTACCACCAACAATGAAAAAGTGTTTTTTGATAGCAAAATATGTTTATTTACATTCAACAGTGTAACAATTTGACAAAACAATTTGGCAAACTATTTACAAATGTGTGCAACCGTGGTACTATTTACAACTATGTGGATGTTTCAAATACAGTTTTTCTTTTTGTAACACTCCCCTGCGTGCAAGGAGACGCAGCAGGATTTGCACAACAGATTAGTTTCACTGCAATGGCTCCTTCGCGTGCAGACGATACACTTTCTTGCCGGCTTTTTTTTCCGGGGAATGGCAAGTATATACTGCAGTGTGTGTTTGGCCATGTTGCCATCAAGTCTACTCTCAAGATCATGATACGGTGACATTACGGTGGTGTTACGTCTGGCTTCCTCATTGTCCTTCAGTTCCTATACCGGGTGGTTGATCCATCTTATCCGCTCCATTCATGGTGGCATCGTAGTCCATAACCAGTGTCTTCTCCGTGATCAGACTGTACCCACTCCTCCGATGAATATGCATTGGACTCGGGGCACTCTTCGTCGTCCGATTGAACGTCCGCCTGAGCAGAAGTGCTCGGTTGTGCTCCGCGTTTTCCGGCGTTAGCATCGCTAGCCGGTGAGGCTTTATGACGTGATCATAGCCGCCGCGTCAACGCTTCCAACTTCGGCGTCAACCTCGGAGTCACCATCGTCATCATCATCGTCGTCATCAATGTGCTCTTTAGCACTGGTTGATGCTTCTCTTGTTTAAAAAAAACGATCAAGCGTAAGCTGCTTGCAACCGGTCGCCATTATGGCTTCCTCAGCCATTGTCCCCTCAACACTCTAGCTCCGCCTCACATCTTCTACTGACGCCTACCCAATCTTGTCCAAAGAGAGTCATCGCTGCCATCTAGGGGCCAAAAATAGGCATTATACTAACTAGATCTGCTTGACACTTTCAGCACAGCTGGCCAAGGCTTTCCTCCACCCGTTTCCAAAAAAAAAAAAAAAACCTGGTGAACGTCTTTTAACGTCTTTGGCGTTCCTCCATAGGATTTTACTAAACGTTATTTAACGTTTTTGGCAGTCAAAGAGTTAAGCAACCACTGTAAAAAAATATTTTAAAAATAAAATAAAATAAACAAAAACCCATATATTTATAGCATGTACAGTTATAGTTAAATTTTCCTTGATTTAACACACACTGTTAAAGGGTCATCCTACCAAATCAGTGTCATTTGCGCCCCGTGGAAATACAATGTAAAAATGTACAATAAAATTATTTGTTTAAATATATTTATGTTATTAACTCCCCAAAACGTATAAAACCGTTCTATTTTAAATATTGACATGGTCCCAAAATTGGATCTATATGTATGTATGTTACGTTATACGTATGTGTTTTTATGCTAGAGCATACTGAAGGCTTTGATGCAGCCTCTGACTTGAAGAGCACGCAAAACAATGGTAGTTATTACAAAAATGGCCAGCAGGTGGCAGCAGAGTATAAGAGATCAACCAGGGCCATGTTGCAAAAAGGCTCTTCTACCCAATGTTTTAAACAGATTTGTGAATAATGATGAAACTTTGCTATATTCTAATGCTAATTGCTGAATGATGACGAAAGAAGAAACTCTAATCTTTCTTTTGGTTGGTTCCATGTTTTTATAGCAATAGAATACACTATTCTGTGGGCCTGGCAAATTTAGTCCAAATCCAGTAAAACAGATGGGAGCGAAGGGGGTTGCTTCCGTGAAAATGGCTGCGAGTAAAAGAGTTAATAATTAAAATTGATATGATTATATATTTAAATACATTGTGAGAGATATTAATTTACACTACCTTAAAAATAGCATTTGTTGCTTTCTGAAATTAGACTTTACCATGACATTTCATCATTTAAATCTTTTTTTTTTTTTTACTATCTTTGTTTACATTTTTGTCACATGAGGTGTGGAATTTAGACCCAAAAGCAGCCAAGACAAAAAAAAAAGTAAATACACAGAATACACAGAATCTATCGGCAAAAATACAAAGTAACAACAAAGAGCAGGGCTGGATTCAGACGGCTTTATTTTAAAAACACATCTGGTTGATTCACGGTGTTTGGTGTCAACATAATATTAGCTGGCTACATTTCATATATTTGCTAATTCTATACAAAAAAAAACAACAACTATTTGCTAATTTCTCAATATGTGCATTATCAGATTTAGAGTTGGGGAGGGGGAGACAGAAATGTAAGTTTCTTTTGAAGTGGCTACAACAAGCAAATATCCTCGATTTTGTGTAATATCTCTAACGGGTCAATGCACATAAACTTTGGAGCACTTTTACAAAAAACACCCCCAAAATTTTTTTTTTTAAATATATATATATATATATATATATATATATTAGTATTTTGGCTCATTTTCAGTCATCTTTAAGTGTAACCTAAATATTTATAGGCTACATTTGAGGATATCTTTTACTGCTGTTAAAAGCCAGGTCAAAGGTCAAATTTGACCCAAACAGTGCGCGGTTGAAAAAAAAATCCCATTTAGTTTTTTGTTATCTAAATGAGACCGAATTCTTCCCGTGTGTCGTCATGACGCCAAGCATCACATTGTTGATGCCGCATGACGGCGTTCCCCTCCCCGAGGAAACAGAGCGAGCATTGAGATCTTCTGAGGACAGCGCTCGTACATCTACGCTGTACGCTCTTATCATGCAAGCATGTGACCGGACCGGCAGGCTTTTGCATTGCATGAAAACTTGATTGAAATCATCCCAAACTGGGGCTCATATATAACATTGTTATTGCGGCCAACCTCTGTGAGCGACTGCATAAATCAAGTTTAGTGCTGAAAAGTAGAACCAGAAACCTTGTCAACACGTTCATAACACAAGCAGGAGCAAACTTGAGTTAAAAAAATAATAACAATAAAAAATTTAAAAAGCAGTGTTTCGAAATGTGAAGAATTAAGAGATGTTTGTGTGTTTGTGCTTTTCAGATCTGATTTGAATGAATGAGCCATCAATCGCAGTATGTAAAATGTGTCTGCTGTCAGTGACAATTGCTAACTGTGATTGGCTGTTAGCTTGCAAATGCAAATAGGTATCAGAAAAAAAAGAACACTATGAAATACCACACAAAAGCAAAGCAGCAGCAAATCGAATGGCATCATTGAGTATAATAAGCTCGGCAAAATGTTGCTTTTTACTTCGGCTTGATCCTGCTTGTATTACGCGGCAAAATTGGCGGTGTTAATTCAACACCTACAGAGTTAAATTTAGCGCTTCTAAAGTGTCTACATTAGTCCACACTAATTACAGTTAAACAATATTTTTGAAAGCGTCAAACTGTTTACACTGAGATGGAGTTAAAACAACTCTGATGGTAGTTGTTGAAATTGAAAAATAGTCAACACTGGTGAGTGTTGATTTTACACTGCACCAGTATGTAGTGTTAAAATATTACACCATCTATTGTTGTATTTTTTAACACTGAAAACAAGTTGCTTTCATTAACACTAGAAATGTTAATATTAACTAATGAATGTGTTAAATTAACATGGCCAGAGTTGGAAATAGAAAACTTTTCAGTTTTTTTTGCTGTGCAGACTCTTCTTATGTGCCCAAACTCCTTTTGTTTGAATGTCAGCGCTTTCCAGCGAGAAGCGAGGAGTGAGGAAAATGTGCAGGTGCGAAGGCGGAGCTTAATTACATCTCTGCAGAGTTAATCTAACACTTAGGCCATCAACAACAAAATAACACCTACTCTGGACACCGGAGTAAATGTTAAAATGTATGTTAAAATTACACTTTGAGAGTTCAACTCCCCAAAATTTAACACTGACATTTTAACACTCTAATTTGTACTGTGTTTGAAGGCTGGTCAGAGCCATTAAACTCCACGACTGAAAATAAGGCCGTTGAGTGCACCTGTTCACTTTCTGTAAAAAATAAATTAATTAAAAAAAGTAGTAGGCTATGGTAAAAGTTCTGACACCGTGCAAGCAAGCACATCAAGTTTCAAGCTGAAGTTGACCATATGCCTCTCAATCAGGTGCGGGTCACGTGCATTCATCTACGCACCAGCGAGGAGAAAGCTGCAGTGATCAACATGATGCCAGGCCAAACGTGCGGGCGCACACGCACGCGCAAGCACGAGAATGTGCAAAGTCATCAAAAGCCGAGTCAGTTCTATCAACACGAGCTTTCGCGAGACTAAAATGCGAGAGTCCTGCTCTTACCCTCCGTAAGCTCCAAAAGTGAAACTCCTCTTTCGTTGCGGCATACCTGCTGACACGCGACGGCGAGTGACTGGTGAGTCCAACGAGAACTGAACTGGACTCGGTTCACGACTCTGACGGAGCGCGTGCGCGTGTTTGCGTCCACTCCCCCCCCCCCACCCCCAGCTGGGCCAAACGTGCACTAGCTGCCTCTTCCTTGCTTTGGCTACACGCCTTCTTCACAAACAGGGAGGGAAAAGAGGATGAGGGGCGTTACATGGGCTGGGGGTGCTGACACTGCTAGTCTCCTGGGAACCAAAAGTGTAATAGCAAGCCCCCCCCCCCCCCGCCCCCTCCCCAACACTAGCATATGTTAAAAAAAAATTGTTTTTAAAAATTGGGAAACAGTTTCCTGTCATGACGTGTGTCCACTCCACAGTCATGTAAACACTGAAAAGTAGCCAACACTTTCTCTTTTCTGAAAATCAATATCATGTTCAGGAAGTTGTGCTGCACTAACCTGCTCATCTGCCATTGTTGTAAAAAAAATGAGAAGTGATAACTAACTCCCTAGATCAACTATGGGGAAACTAGTGGCTCAATTTTTTTCCTCTTTTTTTTCGGGGGGGGGGGGGGGGGTAGAGTTTGGGAGTTTACAAAAAAATATCAAATGCATTTCAATGGACATATAATATACACAAGTTATCACTATTTGCAGGCTGGCCTGGTCCCTACTAGCTTTAAGTTGTAATATCACCCTTCACCACTAGATGGCAGATGTTGCTAAGTTGCATTTGTTGTTGTACTGCCCTATACTATCTTCTATACTAATCTTTTTATTTTTTTCATTTATTTATTTTTAATTGAGGGAATACGTTGTTGTGATTTTTATTCTCCACACTTTTTTTTGCCCTGAAACAACTACCACATAATACTTCCGATTTTTTTCAACTTGCTTCAAAAATTTACGCCTCCTGGGGTACATACCATCTGATTCCACATTCCTTACAGAACTTGCAAAATTTAGCGTTAAATATCAACTTTTCAATTTCAATGGGACTAACGTTGAACTTTTTTCCAAGTCCCACTTTCCACGCCCACTTCCATACATACAACTGATCATCATTGCCAGGTGTTCGATGGCACATTTGGTAAAGCGTATTGTCCAGTAACCAGGAGGTTACAGGTTTGAATCCCACCTCCAACTATACACTGCGGACCACATTTGAGTACATTCGATGGTTCAATATCAACTGACTATCAGATCAGGAAATGGATTATAATTTCACTGAAATGATTATATCCCACCTTAGACAGATTGCAGTTCAAGTTTTGTTTTTATTAATTTGTCATTTAACTACAAATAAAAAATTATAATTTTCACATAATTTATTTTTCAATTTACTTTCAAATCTTAGCATTCAGCTAATAGCGTTCAGCATTCCCACGCAATTTCTTCAGAAATTGCACTTTGTCTAGTTAGACTATCAAATAATGCTGGCGGGACTTAACTGAAGCTACACAGATTTCTGGTGGGGTTCTAGTACCCGCTAGCCCCTGAGCAGTGCCATCGCTGTTGCGTAAAGGATTAATTTGGGACATTTATTTCCCCAGACGCAACCACAAAGGGAAAGCTTAAAAAGATTTGAATGGACATTTAAAATGTAAAACTAGTTCATTTCTGCATGTACCTTCGTGACAATGAATAAAAAAAAATATGTTACTTCAGACATTAACTGTACAGTAAACATTGTTCATATTTTTTTTTCTTTAGGCCTATTACTAAAATTATGAATGAGGGTCTCTGATGTAAGTTAAACAAACAAGTAATGTAAAACAGTCAGCTGCTCTGTATATTTATCGTTGTGAGCATTAAGGGACTCAAAAAATATTTTTTTTAAATTCATTTTCGGTTTCGGTTAACAGAATCTGTATCGACCTAAAAAAAAAAAAAAAATCAGCTGTTTTGTCACTGGCCTGCACCAACCAAAGAGCTGAATTGTAAAAAGGTGAAACGCACGCCAAGAGCCGCTTTCGGAAGGCTCCTTTTCTCCCTCAATATTTATCCTGCATGGCAATGAACGCACCGCCTATTGCGGCTGTATACTTTCTAAATATTTTCCAGATACTTGAGTGAACAAGAGCGCACACACGAGCGGATATTTGGAGAGTTTGCAGAGGAAAGGCTGAAAGCGTGCAAGCATTCAAAGGGCAATTGTGCTTTGAAGTCAGTAGAAAGGAAGCAGGCCTTCACTCACCTTTTGCTTTCCCCCTGCGTCATTATTAACTCATTCACTGCCATTGACGGCTTTAGACGTCAAAAAATTATTTGAACTATTTCTATTAGTTTAACATTTTTTCTACTTTTGTTAACACAAGTAGAAAAACCTAGAAAAACGTTTTTATTGTATTTCATATAAAATTTGTGATTAATCGTGAGTTAACTATTGAAGTCATGTGATTAATTACAATAAAAAAAAATTAATCAGCTGACAACCTATTTTTTAAATAATCTTTTCTTTTTTGAAATAATCTTTTTTCAAAAAAGAAAAGATTATTAAAAATTAGGACGTCAGGCGATTAATTTTTTTAATGTAATAGTTAACTCATGATTAATCACAAATTTTAGATCTGATCTAAATGTACAATAATTTTTTCCCTAGGTTTTCATACTCTTGTTAACAAAAGTGGGAAAAAATGTTAAACTAATAGAAATAGTTCAAATGAATTTTTGACGTCTATAGCCGTCAATGGCAGTGAATGAGTTAAAAAAAAAAAAAAACTATATTTAGGACTTAGGATCATCAATGGTCATGTCCAGTGCTGCTTACTAATTTGTGTGTGGAAATGACCCCAATTTCACATCGTGTGGACAAACTCTGTATTTAGTTCTCTGGCCCAGCGCCGAAAATGACGGTGTTGAAGAGATGGCTTGTTGCTGAAGCGCGGACCCCCCCCCCCCCCCCGCACCCCCCAACCACCACCACAAACACACTCGCCCCCGTGCACACTATTGCCTTTCACAGGGTCTCATTCCAGAGTCCGCTTTAGATAGCGAGGAAGTACTTAAGAGGATTTTTCAGGGATGTCAACTTTACTGGAGTAAAGTGCTGCATTGAGCTACAAGTTCGATTTATTGTGCGAGCATGCTCGCGACTCAAATCAAGCGTATCTCAAATAATGTTTGCCTGTTGAAATGACTTCCATTCAATTTCCATTATGAATGGCGCATACCATTAATTTTACAGCCTCTCAAAATAAAACAACAGGCATTTTTATGTTTTGAAGAAAAAGAATATCACTCTTTAATATTATGTTATATAAAAACATACACAGTCAAGTGTAAATTTAACTCCCATAGTGTTAAATTTAACACTTTCCCTGAGTTTATATAGTTCTCACCAGTTCCGAATTAAATTTACACTTCCAAAAGTGTAAACAATTTAACTCGAGTGAAATTACAAACCACAACACCCATAAGTGTTATTATTTGACACATAAAAGGGAACTTTTTGCACTTTAAAGTGTTATCAACTTTCACATATCAGTGTTATTTTTTCACATTATCACAGTTATTTTTTAACACTTAAAAGTGTTATTTCCTTTCATTTTTTGGTATAACTCATTCACTGCCATTGACGGCTATAAACGTCAAAAATTCATTTGAAGTATTTCTATTAGTTTAACATTTTGTTCCATTTTTGTTAACAAAAGTAGGAAAACCTAGATTTTTTTGATTGTACATTTAGAACAGATATAAAATTTGTGATTAATCGTGAGTTAACTAGTGAAGTCATGCGATTAATTACAATAATTAAAAATAATTGCCGGTCTCCCCAAATTTTTAATAATCTTTTCTTTTCTTTTTTATTTCATTCGCTGCCATTGACGGCTATAAACGTCAAAATTCATTCTAACTATTTATATTAGTTTAACATTTTTTTCCACTTTTTGTTAACAAGAGTATGAAAACCTAGAATTTGAACAGATATAACATTTGTGATTAATCGTGAATTAACTCGTGATGTCATGCGATTAATTACAATTACAATTTTTAATTGCCTGTCGCCCCTCATTTTTTATTAATTGTTGTTTTATTTTATGAATTTATAGCAGTCACAGTTTTGTTGTCACTTTCAACCACAAAGTGTTATTTTCATTCCTTTCTGTGTTCAATTCTCACAGTTTTAGAGTTACTTCTTGACAAGTTTGTATTTTCCAACCTAAATGGAGACAGTGGGACTCGACCAGCCAAAAGTTATGCTAAAAGAAAAAAAGAAAAACTTTAATGCAAGAAGATAACATGAATGATCCAAAATAACTAGTTTCATTCAAAAGGTTGCAAGTGAGACAGTCAGACATCCCCGATTGTAAATGGACAAACAGACAGATAGATGGATGCAGGGTAATGGCGCCCTCCTGTGGATATAGAAAGTAACTGAAGTGTGTGTGGATAAAAGAGACATTCCTGGAACGAATAAACCATTCTTTCCGTAATTTGAAAGCATCCAAAGGGCAGCAAATGCTAAGGAATTAATACTAATGCCTTACGCATTCTAGATGTCTGTGTAGGTCAAGCAGGAGGCCCCTAGTGGTCAATTGTGTGATTACAAGGATCTGTATAAATAAAGTATCTTTTTAAATGATCCTATGACATTCATATAATTCGGATTATTTTCCTCACTTTTATCTACCTAAACTACAATAATAGGGCTACTTTTCTAATTCCATCTGTTTCCCAAGTACAAGTCATTCATTGCATTTTAATAAGAGAACTCGTTCCCACGTGTATTGCAGTTTGCAACAGTTACTGCATGATGCTGTTAATCATTCCAAACGTAACATGATCTGTATTCTTTTCAAACTACGAGCCCGCAGCATTTTAGTGGCCATATGACATTCATTCCATTTCTTACTAATTCCTTTATTATATTGTGAATGACAAGTTGCAACTAAAAGATCATATTTGCCTCAAAGAGTAATTCAAGGCCATAATGCAATTTCAAGAGATCAAATTGCAAGAGTCGCCATTATTCTCAATGCAGCTACAATAATAGTCATTCTTTGCAGGGGATAAAGATTATGTGCCTGTGAGTATTGTGAGATTGTCTGCCTACAAGCGTTTAAGTTTATGTTCAAATATCCATTGACAACAAGGTTGTATATGTTAATCATTAGCATGGCTGGCGTTTCGTATTATGATTTAGCATTTTGCTAGCTCCAGCATTTTTAAGGCAAAGATGTATGATTGTTTTATAAATACAAAAGGCCCCCAATTATTTTTGATTTTTGACAGTGAATTTGAATTGGACATTTTGCACTCTTCACCTACTGAAAGTTTTTTTCATCAAATTTGTTGTGTGATGTCACACAAACGCGCATGTTAATAAGCGTTACATCAAACACGCACTGTATGTACAGTATAGGTTGCAACCGGAAAGGATATAACTCAATGGCCGACGGTGCAAATGTGGAGCGTGAGAAAGAGAATACATTTCCAAGCCGGGTAACTCATTCCAAAAGCCTTAAAGAGAAGCCACACTTGGGCTCTCTAATCTGTCTGCAGCAGTTTGCATGACGTCCTCAAATCATGAATAATTGAACAGGGAGACAAATTATGAATAACACTTCTGCTAAGTGCTAATAGAATCGGGTCACCCCGAAATATTTGAGTCAACTATTTTCTACAAATAAGTCACATAGATAATGTTATGGAACCTTTTTTTTTTAAATACCAAAAATAGTTAATATTTTTTTTCATGGGGAAAAAAAGTCATATTTTTTTATCAAATGAAATATCTGTAGTCAGGATCAAAATTATTATTTCATGAGAATAAAAATGTTTGTTTTTTTCTTCAATATACAGGGTTGCACAATAACCTTTTTTGTTCTAGGAGCACAGTAGCCTTTAGAGGTGCAGGTAGAAAATTTAGGGGCACACAATCACAAATTAACTTGATTTCCACTCATTTTTACTACACAGTATTACTGATAAGTGATCAGCAATATAAAGCAGAAGTTTGTCAGCCCAAAAAAAAAAATACATATAAATAAATAAATATATGTGCATGTAAATAAATATATATATATATATATATATATATATATATATATATATATATCCAAAAAGAATCATTTAAAAAAAATCTGCAAGTTTAATTGTCCTGTCTCAAATTTTAGAGGGAAAATGCTACCATCTAGGGGCATTCAGGAACCCTGAGATATTCATAATATTATGATCAGTGCAACTAACAACAACTGGGGGAAATAAAACTATTCAAACATAAGTAATTATTTTAACTCATTCACTGCCGTAAATTTGTTTAAAATTTTTTTTATTAAAAATTAGGGGCGACAGGCGACATAACATTTTTAATTGTAATTAATCGCATGACTTCACTAGTTAACTCACGATTAATCACTAATTTTAATCTGTTCTAATTGTACAATAAAAAAATTCTAGGTTTTCATACTCTTGTTAACAAAAGTGGGAAAAATGTTAAACTAATTGAACTAGTTAAAATTAATTTTTGACGTCTATAGCCGTCAATGGCAGTGAATGAGTTAAATTGACAATTTGGAAAATGCACAAACGAGGTGATTTTGATTCAGCATAGGTTTGGTCCATAACATGTAAAAAAATAAAATAAAATTGTTGATCATTGTTTTCCAAAGTAAAAGCCGACAGAAATCAGAGAATATTTACTGAGCAGAGGCTGAAATTTCATTCAAAAGCAGAGGATTCAGAGAATTTGGAGAATTTTAAGTTGAACAAGGTTGTTGATTAATCTTACGATCGATTAGTTGTCGATCATTAATTGTTGCGCGTCAATAAACGTTTGACAAAAAAAAAAAAGTAAGATAGGCCGGTTTATTTATTTATTTATCTTTTGGGTGTGTCATCCACATATGGAAGTATGTACTATTTTAAATAACATTACATAAGAAATTATTATAAATTACTTTGTGGACCTTCAGGGATCAGTTTTAAAATTACTGATCTTGATTATCTCATTTATTATTTCACAGGGTGCACTATCCACAGCCGGTCACACGATCGTGCACCTCTCGAACCGCATCATGGACGAGCTTGCAGGAGGTCACAAGAGTGCAGCGAATTACGGAGTCACGCTGGCATTGTCCTCGTGGCAACTAAGCCGAAGGGTAATCAATATAACCTAAATCATGGGTGGGCAACTTAAAATTTTCATCAGTGCTACCTGGGGCTCACTTAAGATCACACACTTCCTAACCACTTTGGCCACCTGGGGGCAGTCTACTACAAATATACAGATTTACTGTACACGGAGACAGTCTTCATTTTCGCAGTTTGTTGCAGTAATATTAGTCATTTTTTGCTTAGGATGAAGAAGATATGCCTGTGAGTATTGTTACACTGCCTGTCGACTATTGTGTTCAAATATCCGTCGCTTAAAGCCTTAAAACGATTAAAGCTATAAAAACAATTTGGCTGTTTGACACAAAAGCTCTTCAAGACGTGATGTCATCCAACCCCAAATGACTTTTATTTATTTATTTTTTCATCCCTACTCATGTAATGTCATTCCTGACATGATGTGACATCTGATTAATGAGTGCGGCGCAAGTGCCCTGCTGCAGCACACTGGCAAGGCCAATTAGTTGCTGACTCCAGGGCCCTTCACCACCATCATGCTCACGTCGCCTCAAATGGACACTGCGCCACACACAAAGTAAGATACAAAGATTCGATCACATGACAACAGAAAAGCTAACATGATACTTGCGCACACTGCACAGGTGTCAAACTTGAGGACAGGGAGTCAGATTCAACCCGCCATATCATTTTTGTGTAAATTGCATGAGGCTAACACTCACAAACTAAGATTTGTGTAATACTGAAAAGAAGAGAAAGAGATAAAGTTGTATGAGGACAACGGGTTTATTTGCCAAATATTCAACAATCTTGGAACCCTTATATTGTAACTTCCTGTTGAGTGGTAGTTTTATTTTGAAGGAATGTGGAAAGGGAGAACGGCGTATTAGACGGTCAATGGGCTCTTTGCACAAATCCACTACTTCCTGATTGGACAAACTGATTAATCCAGGTGTCTAATGACAACGACAATGGCCAGACACACCTGGATTAATCAATTTGTCCGTTCATGAAAGACAGGAAATGAAGGAGTGGTATTGAGTTCAAGAAGTAGTGTATTTGTGTTAAGAGCCCATTGTCAGTGTATGTGGAGACTAGAGACGTTTGAATGGGTAAAAAAAAAAAAAAAAAACTTCACAGACAACCACTTCCACTGTTAAAAGATATCTAACCCAGTTGAAAGTGGCAACAATGTTAAGAAATGTGCTTCGTAATAGTTTTATGTTGTGATTACATCTGTGTTTCGCTTTATTTGTATGGCGGCAACCTGAACATTTATGACGGCGACATGTTTGTTTTATTTTCGGGCTATCACAGTGTAAGAGGTTTATGTACAAGCCAAAAAAAAAGGGGGAATTAAAAGGAAACTTAAGACCACCAGTAAAGCTTTCATCATTTCAACCAACGCTACAAATGTGTTATCTGTATTTCAGTTTTCCTAACTTTTTGGGGCGTGGCACGAGTCAACCCTCCCCTACTATATAAGAACTTGAGTGTCTTGTTTGCTTTGCTTGTGCACCAAGGTTATTGTAATCAATAAAAACTAACAAAATAACAAAAGCTAAAACTGAAAAAAATGTTGTCAATGAAATAGAACTGTCATATAAGGACTATATGCACTGGACTTTACGACAGTAATCCGACATGCCGTAAAGCGCTGCTACTGGGTTACTATGGCAACTCCCGCATGCATGCTTGAGATTTGCTCTAGTAACTCAGTCGTGAGGTTGTCAGGAGACCCGAGGAAGGATCAAAGAAAGGAAAGAAAAGTGAAATCCAGCACCGACCAGACATCACCGGGTAACATCCAGAATCATTCACCAACCCCGGAAACATCTGAATTCCAACAAATTAGGGAGACCTCAAGAGACCAAAGGAAAGACTGAGGAAAGGAAGGGAAGAAGGACTACTGCCGTTACCGTTGTTGCTGTATTATATTGAGTTACATACAGTGCTAGTGTTACTGTTCAATGATACGACTCCTGTAGTGATAGTCACATTAACCTGGGCGTTATTTTATTTTGAAATGGCTTGGTCAGAACCAACAAAAAGCCAAAAAAATGGTCAAATAACACCCAGGGGTTAATATGTACTACAAGCAGCATTCAAGCTAGGAGCGCCCCTGCAAAAGCACACGCGGCACATGTGGTCAGCACGAGCTTGTTCTCGCACCGCATCATCACCAATAAAAACGGGCAGGAAAATACGCAGCAGTGATGTAAGCTCTTGGTGGCAGAAACAGGTCACGCAAGTAATTAGTTACTTCATGCGGAGAGATTTGCATTCATTATTAATAAGCGCCCAAGTCCTTTTGTGAAAAATTGCCTGCGAAACGACAGCGAGATTCCAGCGCCGCACACCAATTTCCGCTAATATGCTTTGTGAGCAAAAGCAAAAGCGAGTGACATGAAGTAGAGCAGCATGCAGAGAACGTTACCTTTTGCGGCTGTCTGCTTGCAGGCGGATGCTGAAGTGAAGGAGTTTCGTTGTGCGGAGTGGAGCGGCGAGAGATGCTGCGCTGCTTAGCAACCACACGACCAATCAGGTATGAGAACAAAAAGCGCCCCAGCGTACACGTCACGTGGAATGACAACCAAACCTAAACTTGAAGCAGAAACTAAATTTGTTGTAAACAGCACAAAACAAACGGGGACCGTTATCTGTACTAATGTACTTTCTCTTTTCTATAACACACAGAGCACGGTGTGATATTTTATATACATATCTGACATCACGGGATCGCGAGTCCGCCCCTCATGTTGGGTCAACTTTGCTTCTGTTGTCTTTACACCGAATGTTCTTTTGTTATTGATGACGTTACTTGTGTAAGCAATGCGGAAGATTGAGCTCAACATTTTTTGCAGCGTTGAAACGTTTGGTTCGTGGAATCGATTGGATTACAAACATTTGCCCGGACCGGACAACGTGGCAATGTATGCTCTAAGGTAGGATGGCTTGGCTCTCAAAACACGGACATTCTTGCGTCTTCTGTACTTTCGGATTTTTTTGGTTGCTTTGTGCATTTATCACTTGTGAATTAGAGGTGAAGAATTATTTTTAAACCAAGTTAGCTAGTTCGCCGAAGCCGCTAGCTACTAGCGCTAGCATGTTACAACAAAAACAGCATTGTTGATTCATCACTTATTTTCATACACTTTAACGACAATTTCAACTTTTGGACTGCTGGGAAAGGAAAATAAGAGACCTTAAGGAGAAATCGAACATCTTGACCACAAATCTATTTTTAGCGAGAGCTAGCCACGGCTAGCGGCTCACATATCATGGTCGCATTATGGTAAAAGCATTTTTACCTTCTTACAATGATGACACTTACCTTAATCAAAATGGTCAGAACACACTTTGGTAGACTTTTGTCGGCTGGAAATCCTTTTGATGTATCTTTGTAATTGCGAACACTTTGTCGTTCCCATTCGACATTCCATGGACCGGTGTCCACCGGCACGCAATGTGGGCCAAATGACGGCATGTGAATACTATCTAGAAGTTTCATTTCACATCTTTGTTCGCCCAATTTTGCACCCGTGTGCCATTTTGAAGCGGTTTGTGAAAATCTGGGATGAATGAACAAAACGAATGAATCAAAGTAACTTGTAGTAAGCAACATGAGCGCTCCTCAGCATTTGCTTGCGTTGTCTCGCTGGCTGTTTGCCCCACCAAAGGCGTGCTGGGTCGAATACTATATATTGCATAGTGATAAACCGATATGGGGTTTTCAGGGCCGATTACCAATACCGATTATTAGTAGTCAAGGAGACCGTTAACCGATATTTCAAGCTGATATTCATTTGCCGTAAAATAATAATAGCGTAAAAATATATATATATATTTTTTTATTTTAAATATGTAAAGAATTGACAAGCATTGTTTACATTTTTTAACAAAAACTGCAGGAAGCCTCCAGGGTCATCATCATGTGTTAAGCTAAATTAAAAACTAAGCAAGTAAGTAGTTCACTAAAGTTTTCTACCATAAAAAAAAGTTTTCTAAAATGTCAACATAATTTTTTTTTAAATTATTTAAATTTTTCAACAACAAAAAAAAAAAGTGTAGGGAATTCCGAGTGTCTGCATCATTTTTATAAAGGGGAAAATTAAATAAATCCATAAATGAAAAGTTCCCTGCATCTCACTGAGAGATAAATATATGCGAATGTCGCTAATTTGGGGTTTTCGTCAAGGTTTATAAAAGGTTTCAGAAGATCTTCGCAGAAAAATTGTCTGAATATGAAAATGTTTTTGCGACAAGTAAAAACTGTCTGTGAACATCTTACAAATCCTGATTGAAACCCTAAATTCGCTACGTTCGCAAGAATTCACCGCTCAGTGAGATACCAGCGTTATCGGCCGATGCAGATATTTGTCAAAATGGAAATATCGGCACCGATAATCAGTCCATCCCTACTGTTGCGTCACAGTTTTTAATGTGATTTTGTACCTTTTAAACATAAATCCCTGCAGTTGACCAACCGGCTGTCTGTAGCAGGTGTATTGATCAGGAATATGAATTAGGCAAAATCAACCCATTTTTTTCATATCAGGTGGCGGCCATTTTGCCACTTGCTGTCGACAGGAAACAACATCACAATGCCTAAGCAGGGCTCAGCTTGCGAAGGTCACATGACCAAACCCAGGAAAGCGGTGAGCCGTGAAAAAATAACATTAAAGGTATATTCATTGCTGTCAATAGTCCAAATTTGCCTCATTCTGTATTTAAGTTTAAAATAATGAATGCACACATTTGACAGTAAAATCTTGTTTGTGTTGAGACATTTTATTGAAACGTACATTCATGAGATATATTGCCACTGAATTCAGTCGTTAAAACTCAAATGTAAGTAAACATGAAAACAGCAACCACTTGATGCTGATAATTTGAGACGATTTCAAAGCGTAGCAGGCGTCTTTGGTGGGGCGTCAACACGAATCCACTTGTTTGTTTCTTTACCGATTTATAGCGGTAGTTGCTTTTCTATTTCCGGACTGAAGCAATGCCAGCATTACATTACAACACACAACGATTGGACTTTGTGATAAAGAGACATTCGGATTTTGCCATGAACAAACCAACCTGGCTTGCTTGACCACAAAACCATACCGACATGATTATCCACAAATATTATGTTTACGTTCTACAAATAACCATCAAGGCCACACTAAAAAGTTGCACTATGAGAAAAAAGTTGTAATCTTTTTCGAAAAGACAACTGCTCTTGTAAGATTACAATTTTACACTCGTACGCGCTGCCTTGAGATACGAGTTTAATCCCACCCCCCCAAAAAAGGAAAAAAAGAAAAGTAGTTTTGTTCTCTGCAGAGAAAAATTATGATCATGAAACACGACTGTACCCAATGTTTTGTCTTCCCTCCTTTGGTGGGATTTGAGCTTGAATGGTGCATTTGCACCACCAACCGATATTGTCCTTCCACTGCAAGCAAATCAACATGACTGGATGATGGCCGGATGTTATGTTATGTTATTTCTGGCGCCACCTAACAGAGGAGCTCATGTCATTTTGCTAGTATATGAAGGCAAAAAATATATATATATCAGGGATGTGATTTGACCAAAGTGAAATTATCTGAAAATTTAGCCGGGGGTCTGGGGGCCGCTGGCAGGGCAGTGCCCTGGTGGGGGGGACACGGGGCGGCTAAGCCCCCCGGAGCTCATGGGTTTTCCGTGTTTTTAAGTACTTTCAATGCACTCACATGACAAAGAAATAGACAAAACAACAGCATAAATTTTCAATGTATATTGAACTATCCCAT
The DNA here is from genome assembly GCF_051991255.1 of Vanacampus margaritifer. Taxonomy (NCBI): domain Eukaryota; kingdom Metazoa; phylum Chordata; class Actinopteri; order Syngnathiformes; family Syngnathidae; genus Vanacampus; species Vanacampus margaritifer. Next base: position 8,340,787 of record NC_135432.1, on the reverse strand, counting down.
ATAAAATGGCAACATTTTTTAGTTTAGTTTTTATTTTTAACATTTAGTCAACTCAAAATCAGTCACATTCAAAAACATTGGTCTGTCTTTGCTTTTAAAAACTATCACTGAGAATATCATCATATCTAACTAATGTGATTACTAAGTTAACACATAAATAATGTTGAAGAGTTCAAATTTCATGAACAAATAATTGTATCATGACCAAATGAAAAGTAACTCATATTAGAGCATACCACAAATGTCTTTGTTATAGCAGAAGATGTTATCTGTCGGAGTCATGTGCATACACAATGAACTACAAAAAAAATAAAAATAAAATAAAAAAAAAATTTTGGGGGGGGGGGGGATAAAAAAAAGCGGAATTCCGCGAATTAGCGGAAAAATCACATCCCTGATATATATCTAAAAATAATTTGGCCAGGTGGCAGCACGAAAAACTCGCAAATCAAGGCACTCGTACCTCAAGGCAACACTGCCTTCCAATTTTGCGTGTGGTCGTCATACTCTTCTTAATTTCCCCCATTTGGTTTCCTTCATGTAAAAATTACAAAAACAAACTAGATGTAAACGGCGCCTGCCTGAGGTGAAAAAGTGAACTGCACGTGCGTACACTAGTTCATTGTCACACCTAAACAGGAAAAGCTAATTGTGCGTGTTTAGTTGTTTTTGTTTTGTTTTTAAGCTGCTCAAGCATTTTCCTTTCTGTAGCCCATTTTGAATCTACTTCTTTGGCTAAACTGGTCATCACTATGTACAATTTTGTGCCGCCTACCTGCACTCAAACATGTCGGCGTCGTAGAAGGCGATAAAATCCATGCGCTCAACGAATTTGAGCCATCTCCTCCAGAAAAGGCGTTTTCATGCATCCGGTGCAGAGCTGGTCCATCCACAGCGGCGCCTCGTGCTGCAGAGGGGTGCGGCGCGGGTAGAAGGTGTGCGAGAGGTCGTAGTTGAGAAGGCAGCTGAGGGAGGCCATGTAGAGGTCGGAGAAGCGAGACAGCCGGCGGGAGAAGTACGTGGGGTTGTGGCACGTTCGGAAGATGCTGCCGAACTGAGGGTTGAACAAGTTCTTCGTCATCACCCTGGAGGGAAAAAAAAGTCACGTGATTGATCAAGCAGAATGTGTGTCAGTTGTGTGTTTTTGTTTAAAAATGTATTGCGATTCAGTTACTGCAACAGGTCGGAAAATCAGGAAAAAGACGATGCGTGCGTGTTTGTTTGGCCACACCCATCAAGTGGTAAGTTCAACTGTACACGACTGGTCTCTAGTTGGTTCCAATGTGATCGGCAATGAAAGGATTGACATAAGCCGATCACGTACTTTTCCACGGAAATCGGCCAATCACGATCAGGTGCCAATCAATCGGAACACGGCTACCAATTACTTTAGCTTTGTTTTATTTTTGTAATTTATTTATTTTAGGGGTGTCAAAATTAGTGCGTAAAATTGAGTTAATTTAAAGTTCCTTTAATGCCAAACATTTTTTTTTTTTTAAAGGTACAATTAATGACCGGCCCTTACTTGGAAAGTCTGTACTGGGGCAATTCCAGTCACAACGCAGCAGACGCGTCCACGTCAAAATTTAGCAGTAGTAAATTTAATAATAAATAATGCATATACTTGTGGAGGCTGGGGTCACGTTGTATTTTACAGTTTTTAAATATGTACTAATTTTCACAAGGTTACTTCATGTTAAAGATTAGGTAGCTCTTAATATGAAAAGAAAAATGCATTGCATTGCATAGCTGTCACCAACGTCTGACAACTGCAATTATGCCATCTAGTGGCAGAAAAATGACAAACACAAATCAATATCACACTCGTTTTTTTACCGTACAGTACATCTTTTTAATTTTAACTCAATTTTATGAATGATGAAATTACTGTATAAATGACTATAAAAGTCAGCCATATTTCTATTAGTTTCACATTTTTCCCCGCTTGTATGTTAACAAGAGTATGAAAACTTAGAAAAAAATTTGTCATGCGAATTTTAATCGCCTGACACCCCTAATTTATTTATTTTGTCAATAATTTAGCCTGTGTGTTCCACCACCAAATCTATATTCCATCAACATATATGTACTGCCCCCCCTGGTGGCCAAGGCGTGCCTACCAGAAGGAACAGCACAATGTCCACTGAATTAATTTTAAATATTCTGTTTCTTTATGTTATTTCTACATGTTCTTATAAAGTACAATACTGTACTAGAGACATTTTTTCTTACAAAAATAAATAAATATTTTTGTTTTGGGCTGGAACTGATGAAAGTTTTTTTCCCATTCATTTCAATGGTGAAACATGATTTGAGTCATGAGCATGGTCATGGAATGAATGAAACTCATAAGTGTCCAATGTTTACAAAACACTACAGACACTTATGTTCATGCTTTATGGTTATGTACTCCGGTTATGTATTTCTGGACTAAAGTCTTAGAAAAACTTTCCGCTATTTTGGACTGTAGGATACCTTTATCTCCAAACTTGTGTTTGCTCGGTGACCTAACAACAACTGACTTACCACATAAACAATTTCAATCTACACTTACAGCCCTTACTATCGCAAAAAAAACAATTCTTGTTAATTGGAAAAATAAACAAACTCTGAATATCGACCAATGGTCTAACCTTCTCATAAATCACATTTTAATGGAAAAATATCTGCCTCAAATAAAAACCAAATATCAAAATTTATAGAAACATGGTCTACGTATATAGAATATTTTAACCTAATTCTGGTTACTTAATTCTGTCTGTTAGCGAAAGCTACCACATCGTGATAACTTACATTGATCTTTCTGCATTTGGCAATTTATTATTATATTATATTATTAGTATGGGATTTTTTTTTAATAGGCTTTAGGTGAACTGATGAATACACACACGCACATACAAAAAATATCTATATATCTATATATATATATATATATTTTTTTTTATTATTATTATTTTTTTAATAAAAAAAAAGGAGAGTAATGATGATGTCAAATCGAATGAACAATACTGAGCTTTCCTGGAAAAAAAAGAAAAAAAGAAAAAGGAAAAAAGAATGAAACTCATAAGTCAAGGAAGATAGTAACTGAAGTGAATGTGACGACTTTGAACGGGCTGCTTGAAGGGCGTCAAGTCACCCACCTGAGTTCTTCTCTCTCCTTCTGCCACTCGTCAAGCACCTGTTTGGAGTCCGGGTCACGGTGCGTCTGCGGAATCACAAAAGTGTCAGGACAATAGCCGAGTATATCGGCGTTGCGTTGGACGTGAAAGTCTTACCTGCAACCGTTCCATCAGGCCGGTGAGGGCTTGCAGCCAAGTGAGGCTGACCGTGTAGCGGTCCGTGCTCACCACTTTGGTTTCGTGCTCCAGTTCGGGTACGATGGCGCCAGTGCGCCAACCGTGTCGTAGCGTCAGGTCCTGCCGGCAAGAAAGATTACCTTGGCACAGTAGAATGAACATCTGCTCTACATCCATCCAAGTTTGCACAAATGAAAACCTGAAATGTGGCAACCAACATTTTTACCGCCGCTACAACATTGTGCAACAAGCACGGCCACCTAGTGGTGAATCTTTGCCTAAGACTAAAACTCAGGTAGTAGTCAATTTTATTTTTGCACTTTTCTTAATTTATTACAAATGAATCCTAAACGGGATTGAGTTGTTGTTTTTTTTACTTAAATTCTGCATTGCAAAGTGACTTTTCTGACTTTTGTCAGAAATAAACAAAAGGTTTTTCTTTTCTTTTTTTAATTTAAATCTGTCAATGGTTTAATTTAAATTCTATGTATCAAATGTATTAGTGGTTTTGGTTACTTGATACGGGTGAGTAGTGAAAAACAAAAATCCCCATTTTGGTTTGGTGGTGATTTTTCTAATGTGAAATACAAACAGTACTGGCTGAACACGTACTTAGTGATGATGGCAAATAAAAAGCGAATAGAGCAGAAGGCGACAACGGCATGAAGCCATCTCAAGATGGCCGTCAGCCTTTGATACTCACAGCCAAGTCGCTATAAAGATGGTCTCCAAAGTAAAGCACCTTCGATCCTCGCCAGCCCGTCAACCTGAGAAAGTCAAACAGGTTTCCCTGCCACACAAGACAAACACGCACATGCCAGTGAGTTTGTGATGGATGCGGAAACGCCGCCTCGGCTGATGACGGCCTCCCACGTGCTGTTTGTGCAATGTTGAGCACTGACCTGTTTGTAGATGTGGCCTTTGTCTAAACTGCTGATCTTTTCCCAGCGAAGGTCCCCGTTTCCGTCCACATGCTGGAAGGGTCTGCAATAGACACTTTCAACATTAACGCTAACCTTCTATTACTTGGAAAGAGATCGAAAGCTCTTCTTTTTTTTTTTTTTTGCGGATCAGTTTTGCAAATCAATGGCTTCATTTGAGGAGCAACTTTATAACTGAGTAGCAATTTTATTTTTATTTTTTTTGCAGGTTAATGCCAGTGAACTGAAGCAAGGGTTTTATTAAACAATAAAAATGTGACAACATAATGAATGAACCATTGTTTTTCTAGAATCAACATTTTTTGCTTCTTAAATTCACATAGTATATAGCAGCAAACTTTATTTTGTTGTCTAGAAATAAAGCTTGATAGATTTTTTTAAAAAAAAGTTCTGCTTTAATCTAATTTTCGAACATAAAATATATTCTGAATTATTTATTTATTTGATTGATGGACGTAGCTAGGGCTGCTCGATTATGAAGAAAATATTAATCACGATTCATTTGGTAATAACTGAAATCACGATTAGGACAATCATTTGTTTTTTGCTACAAATTAAGAAAATGTTTAAACATGTAAAAAAAATATTAAGACAAGTAAAAATATTTGAAACACTATAATTACACAAGTTCCTTTTGGACCAAACAATATTTATTAAATTAGTTATTTTAAAATAAAATAAAAAGGTGCAAAATATATAAAATTTAAACAACTCAGAATTAGTATTAATAATATTTTATTTTTGTTTATGATTATGCCAATTTTGTAATTGTGAAGTGTAATAATTGAAATTGTAATTGAATTTTGATGAATTGCACAGCCCTAAATGTAGCTAAAATAATTTAAAACGCACCAAAAAATAATCCTTAGGACATGTCGGTACATACTTGACGCAGTCGGTGAAGAAGTGCGGCTTGTCCGCCTGCACGATGATGACGTCAAAAAAGTCTCTCCACTCTTTGCCCACCATGTGCGTCATGCCTTTATCCCTACACACAAAAGTGAGTGCAGCACTTCAAATACCTGCAAGCCCAAAACCTTGGCGGCCGCAACAACACTTACACAAAGCTGAAGGGACTGTTGGTGATGAGGAAAAGTTTCTTTCCATGACCGACAAGTCGTTGCAAGACGGCGTCCGTCTCTTCGCCTCTCATAATGAACTTGTCTAGACGCAAAGAAGACAACTCGCACACAAATTCGGCCTTGTCCCGATTTGAAAATCTTACCAAGGTCTTGCATGATCCACTTGTACATGAAGCCTTTGAGGTGGACCATGCCGATCGCTTCCTGAAAGTCACAAAGGGAAAATATTCTCTAGGTGGCTCGCTGCTTGTAAATCTTTGAAAAAGCGGCATACACCTCGGCCTGGTACACAATTCAGTGTTTCCCACACCATGTTAATACTTGGGCGGGCCACCCAATTAAACTGGCCGCCACCTAAGAAGTTTGCAATTTTTTTTAAATATAAAAATACATATATTAAAAAAAAACGTGTCACAACCGGACATACCGTATATAACGTTAGATATGACAGCCTTACTTTATTCATATTTAATACAAAATAAGTGCAAAAAATATGGTGTCACTGAGTAATGTTATTTTTAGAAAATTCACTAGAATGCATGATATGAAGTGAAAAATTGCCCAATTTTTTTTAGCACCTTTCAAACCATAATGAATCCACCAACCCAAGTATATTTCAAATCAGTGGGAAACACTGCAATAAGATTCAGCACAAATGTCTTGATGTATCTAGCCGGCCTTAGCGGTGTTTCCCTGCAAGTGCATTGTCAGCCAAGGCCGAGAGTTATTATTCTTTGCTCAACCAGGTTGTTTCACGCGTGTGCTTCCAGCTGAGGAATGACAAAGCACTGTTTCTCCACAACTCTCAGTAGGAGTCGAAGGCCTACAAACATGAACGTGGCAAGCAGCTCAAGCTACAACGCCAACCACTGAGGAGATACAGTGATACCTTCAGATAATAATTTAAGCTGTACACTGATGACTTTACATTTGAGTAAAATACTGTACAAATACTGTATGTGAGGGATTGAATCACTATTGGGGGATACTTGAGTCTAAATATTACATAATTTTGACAACAGTGGAAATGAATATGGATCTAAGAAGCTCTTATCATATTATTCAAAGAAGAAAAAAAGGTCTGCTCAATGATTATTGAGTAGCAACAAGAACAAACCTTTGAAAACGGCTTTCAAAGTGCACTGACAAAATCATCTATACGACCTTTCATCCCATCTCTCATCAGATCAGATATACGTACTTTCAGATCAATAAAGTTTTTTTTTTAACTAAACATCTGCTATTGATCGAGCTAAAAGCAAACATACATTTTGTTTGATATTTGTTGTCAACTGACTACAGGTTTTCATAGAAATTCACCATTGCAGATAGATTTTACACTCTAGTAAATTGGAATATTAACGGTCATACTTACCGAGACATCTTTGGAGAGGTGAACTGGATCGTAATCAATGTCGTTGGTGACGAAGTAATCATTTGCCACAGCCAAGAGGGTCATCTCAGGGATGGAGAAGATGTCCATGAACTGTTTCACCTTCGGGCCCTGTTGCAAAGTACAACATTTAGGAAAAGCTCTCAACATTTGCAGACAGATTTGATTAATTCATTGGATATAATTTCAACGTTCATCATGGCATGGCAAACACGGGGCCGACCATTTGAGTGCGTGAAGGGATTAGTAGATGAAGCTCGAAAGCGTTTTGGCATTCCAAACATCAGCGTGAGCTTCCTCTAATGAGCAACTGGGATAAACAAAGCTTTGTGATGCCAGAGAGGGAAAAATCCGATGTAAAATCTCATTATTTTCTTCCTCATGCTCGATGATGACAAAGACCCAAACGAGATTACAAAACACAAGCATGTCGTTTTACGTAAGCATACAACAATATATTTATATAATCCTTATGACATCAGAGTTTGGGATTAAAAATGATTTTAAACAGTTCCTTGAGAGTAACTCAAAACACTTAGATCTCAAATTATCTTTTTACATTGACATAAATGGAAATGCTATTAATCTGTTCCAGCCCCCCCCCCCCCCCCCAATTATATATATATATTTTAAATAGCGCTCTGTAAAATTGTACTTTATACTGTACAAAACAAACAGTAATGGTATGATTAATAAAATGTAAAGAAACAGTTTGATATTTTTTGTCACATTTTTTGGGCTTCTATCAATTTTTTATTTTGTTTTACAATACATGCCTTGGCCACTGGGGGCAGTATGAGAAAATTGGAGCTGGTCAAAACTCCTCAGTAAGATGCAGTAATATATTAGTAGTTCTTCACAGATGATAAGTATATGTTCTATAAATAAAATTATTATTATTGTTACATGTTACTCCACTGTTTGTGTTGAAATATCCATAACCATAAAACGGATGCTATTTGGCAGCCTGTCTATTGTGTTTTGCATTGTTTGTTAGGATTAAGCTAAACTGATGTATCAAAAGCCAAGTTAGGTGGTTGTTTGAATAACACAATGTTGTAATTCTTTGTTTTATGTTTAGTTTTAGAGTGGGAGTCAATTAGGAGTAGTAATTTAAGAAAAAACAGCTTGAAGCCATTTTTGTTTTTAAGAAGAACTGTCTGCCAAACTGCTGCTTGTTGTGAAAATATTCGAGCTGAGTTCACAGCCACCATACTATACTCATTTGCCTGCTCACAAACCGAAGCAAAAATCATCTTAACCACGACTTGTATTTCAAAAACGCGCAAGACGGGTCACTGGTCTCTCAAGGTGCCGCTGTATTGCAAAACGTATATTCACTTTTCCGTAGAAGCCGCTATCCAGTTGCAGAGGGATGTGGTAAGTTCCCCCGTAGAGCTTGAGGACCTCCTCGTCTGGCACTGGCCTCAGACCCCTAAAATCAAAGATGAAAAGTGTCAACTAAAATACAAACTCTCCCAAAAGTCACCGTACACTTCTTTTGTACTGTTTCATTGTAGGGATCATTCGGACAAATATGAGGCCATCAGCATTTGACAGCTTTACTCTTTCCTAAGCATGTCACCCTTTTTCCCGTAGCATTGCAAAATGCCACCTGGCAAGAAGTTTTTATGTTCAGTGCTAGTTTGCGAAGAATTATGGCCGTCACGCGTAGTACAATTTATGCTATCCATAGCAAGTTTCTCAAAAACGGCCCTCCTCTTGACAAACACGCAACAAAAGGCCTGCTCTTCCCACAACTGATGACAAACAGCGAACTCCTAGAGCAGGCGTTTCCGCAAAGCCAGGGACAGCCTATCTGGAGGGCTGCACTGGAACTCCGCAGCAACCAAATTTTGATTCAGAAGATATTTTGGCGAGCAATAAATCTTTAGCCATATGGTTTTTAGACCACCTGAAGTCAATACGGGTAAAGGTTTATCTCTTGCCGAAGCATCTGGATCGAGCTTTTGAGGCCGGGCTCCAGCTGACACCTCTGGATAAACTCCGTGGCTTTGCGCCGACGCCTGCTCTAGAAGTTCAGCGTTTTCATCAGTGGTGCATAATGTTAGCAAAAGCAACAGCAAATCCTCACCTGTATACTGTTCCTGACTGAATGTAATGGAAGGCGTCTATCTTCATCAGGAGACCCTAAAAAGGGGAGAAGCATTTTCACCTAAAGATTCTGCCTCAGGGAACTGTACGATCATTTACCTTTTGGATATCGTAGTGAAGCCCCCGAGCTGCAAAGTTGGGAATGTAATCGTACTTGAGGATTCCATCGGGGTACTGCGGAGCGGGAGGACAAAACGGAAATTCACGCGAGATGGCTTATCTAAAATTGCGTCTCCAAAGTGGCACAAACCTTGAAGTTCTCGATGAGGAACTCCCTGGCCTTGTTGTAAATCATGGTGTCGAGCGCATTGGAATACAGAGCCAGCGTGTAGTCGTAGTCAAAGCCGTAGATGTCCACCTCGGCCAAGCTGACCTCGTTGTTGGCGTAGATGGCCGACGAGTTGAGGGACTTGCATGCGCCCGGTGGAATTAACTCTGACCACGAAAATAAAAACAAGGTCAGGAGGAAGCATGCATATATCTTTATGCATATATATATATATATATATATATATATATATATATATATATACATATATATATATATATATATATATATATATATACATATATATATATATATATATATATATATATATATATATATATATACATACACACAAAAGTACAGAAAATTTCCTTCTGAGATAAAGCTGGTAATATACTGTATATATATATATTTTTTTTTTTTAACACAGACACACACCAAATTGATACATGCCACATAGAAGCTATATCAAATATACAGTGTATATTTATGTAAAATACAATTCTATATTGAAAAACAAAATGTGCAGTTTGTCCATATTATCCATTAAAAAAAGTGCTTGCCTACCTCCACATTCAAAAAATAAAAATTGTTTATTTCAATATCATTGTATTTCCACTCGGTTTTATTATCATTTCAAGGCCAAGCTTGAACTAACACAAGGAGAAAGCTGCAGCGCACTGAAAAAAGAAACAGTTTTTATCAGGCTAGAATGTCAAAACTTGTGAAGGAAATAGGAAACCAACGGCACCCAATGGGGGACCCGGCTGACTTCAATTTTGGACAGCCTGGCAAAATGTCAGGAAGTTGCGTAATGTGCACTTCTCAAATGATTTCATCTGTGGCGCGTCCAGAAAAACGAGATCCCATCAGCGTCATCTAGATTTGTGTTTGTTTATCACAGAGACGGCGCCCAACATCCTACAGATTGACAATCAGCATTTGCGCTCTTGTATTTGCACAGGAACACAGGAAAACGGATTATGAAACTTGTCACTTGTGTATTTATTTAGAAAAATGAATATGAATTGTTTTATAATCAAAATAAACAATTTTATATATTTTACATACAAAACTCATTAAATCTCTGTCCTGACTACCCTTGACAAGAATATTTGACCATGTTTAAGTGCTGTTGGACAATATGCATGCACAATTTTGCAGACTAGTAGAACAACTACGTTTTACTAGTAGTACAAGTGGCGACATAAAATTCCACTAGTTAACATCTAACGCTTCATGCAAATGTCTACTAGTGCGGTTTTGCCTCACTAGTAATGTCGTTGTCAATCTAATATTCCAAAATGGCGCTACTAGTGTGTAGTAATGTCACACATTATCTTTTACAAGCTACATGAAGTCGCACACTAGTAGTTTTATGGAAAGCTCTGCAATTGTACTCAAGTGAGAGCACTGGAACGTCATCATATGACTAGAAAGTAGTCCTCCAAAATCCAAACAATTACAGTAAAGGTACTTGAGTATGAGTATGTGTGTGTGTTTGGGGGGGGCAATTTCTGATTTAAGCTTCTTTTTTTGTTGTTTTAATCAGCATGAATAACATCTACACATGAATGTAAAAATAGTAATGTTCAACATTCAATGCACTTGGAGAACAACTTTGTCTACTACCAGGTGACGTTTGTTCCACGATATATATATATATATATATATATAAATATATATATATATATATATATATATATATGACATTTCTGCAGTCTGCACACCAGTGGAAGTAGAAGTGAAGCGCTAGATGTTAATTAGTAGAGATTTGTACCATTACTATTAGTATTATGTTTACTGGTTCGGTGCAATATTTTACTATTGGTGAGGACCATAAGCTATACAGTATAACAAGGCCATCGAGTAAAAATGCTTATAAGCTTCCACTGGCCGTGTTTTTGCTAGCATATGTTTTGGAAACAGAAGTTGTTGGTGGTTCAGGTTTTATTTTTCACCGTCTAAGTTCCAACACACTAAATCAAACGCCACGCGAGAGGTTTAAGTGGCAAGAGACGAACAACAGACGAAGGTTATTTCTAGAGATGATAAATCTGAACTCGTTTTTTATTCTACTGACCGTGGACCATCCGTCTTAGGTCAGCGTAGCGAGCCCACAAGTAGGTTTTCTGGTCCACTTGGGGAGCCGCGGTGGCAGTGGACGTGGACGCCCGCCTCCTCGCGCCAGTCACGCCGGGCGCGCCCGCCGGCTCCTCGGCTCGCTGTCCGGCCGCCGTGGGGGGCTCGTGGGGAGGCTCGCTACACGGCTGCACGTCGCCCCTCGGCCCGCGGGAGGAGCAACTACTTCGCTCTTTTGTGCCGTCGTGGCCGCGTAAAGTGACGCAGCAGGCGCGGTTGACTTGTTTTCGGCTTCCTCCGCTCCAGAGGCTGCGGGTCAGCGGCGTGGCCGCGATTTTCAGCGACATTGCAGCGCCTAGAAATGTGTTTAAGCCGATTGAGCGTCAACAACAGGCAAAGCCAGTAAAGACACTCGTACTCGTGCCCTGCTTATAAACGAGCACGCCCCCGAAATGCAAAAGAGGGCGGGACGACTGTTTGAACAGCCAATCATCAACACAAAGGTACATTTCCATTGGACCTGGCTGGACAGTTGTTTACCCGAGAAGTGGTGGGAATTAACGACGTACACATACTTCATTACCTTTCCGTAATGAAATAAAAACAAACTGTTCCAAATTCCAATGTTGGAGAAAGTAATTTTGTTCCCTCCTTGAAGAATAATTAGCATTTGCTATGATTTTTTTTTTTAAGTTTTAAAATTGTGCTAAATAAACAAACCAACAAGTCTTGATCATGCTTGGTGGAACGAATTAAATATCAGAGCTACTGTATACACCAGATTTCTAGGTCTAGATTTCTTCAGAGTATTTTTTCTCAGGAAAAAAATATCAACGGTGGCAAAAATAATTATACTTTGCTGTTTCTGTATTCTAACATACTGTGCTGCTTGGAGGCACGAGTGCCTTAATTGACTAGTTTTTGGAGATACACGCTTGTTCGATTAAAAAAATTCCTCATGAGCAAAGCTTTAAGGTCGGAATTTCATCTTCGCGGGTTACGCAGAGAGCAAATGTTACAAAACTGTGTTTTTGCACACAAATAAATAAATAATAACAAATAAAAATAAAATAGTGTAAGTGCAATTTTTCATCTGAAAAATAAAACCGCATTAAAATGATAATTTTTGTGCTTTTGGGGACTCTGGTATACAGAGTAATTACATCATTTCATTAATTTCAGTGGGCAAAGATGATTTATATTTATACAGTACAGGCCAAAAGTTTGGACACCCCTTTTCATTCACTACATGCTTTATTTCCATGACTATGTACATTGTAGATGTCTTCACCGATGGTAAAAAATAAAAATAATAAAAAAATGACAACTAGCGAACACATTTGGAGTTATGTAAAATAATATATGTATTAATAAATAGCCACCTTTTTGCACATGCTTGGCATTCTCTCATTGAGCTTCAAAAGGTAGTCACCTGAAAGGGTTTTCCAACCGTCTTTAAGGAAGTTCCCAGAGGTAAGAATGTCAATGTCAAGAGTATGCAAAAAAAGTAAACAGAGCAAAAGATAGCTATTTTGAAAAATCTATAATATAAAACATGTTTTCAGTTATTTTACCTTTTAGTTCACACATAGTTTTGATGCCCTCAGTGAGAATCTCCAAAGTAACCAGTCATGAGAATAAAGTAAATGCGTTGAATAAGAAAGTGTGTCCAAACTTATGGCCTGTACTGTACTGTGTTTATAGTACAAAAATAATATATATATATATTCTTTTTGCACTATAAACACACTATTACTATTGCTGAAGTTTTCATTTTCCTTTTAAAATTATACTCATGTCCATTGTCTATCCCTCCACCATATCTTTTTCACTATTTATCTTTCATGATTTATAATAGCTCTTTATTTTTCTTATATTCTTTGAACAAGTAGAGAAAGACTAGTACAGTATGAATTTCATTGCTCAGTGCTACTGTTAAATTTTTACTGTGCATTTGTTTTGTTTTGATTCATTTTTCCTTTCCGACAATCATTGAGACAATTTACAACATTCACCTTTCACATACAAATATACCCGGAAGAAAAGGGCTGACGGGCTGAAGCCGAAGCTTATTAATTATCATTCCCGGAATGCAATAGGACTAACATTTTGAATCTTGACAACGCATTCAGTTGGTGTACACTGTACAGCGTCTGTTTGCTTTATTCGGGTTTGCAGGAAAATGAACGGAATGGGTGTACAAATCAAAACGTCTGCAGGAGTGTGTGCATGACGTACTTGATCAATTTATACAGAATGCAGAGCACATAAATACAGTTTTTTTTATATCACAATTGAAATTAAATTACATTGATTGAATTAAATAGATTAACAAATCCACATGTTACCTTCAAAAAGTAAGAACATTCTTGTCAAATATTTTCACTTTTAGCTGCGAGTTGCACATATTGATACAACTGAGTCCTTCCTGGAAGCAAATATCTTTACATTGTACCTTAAATGCTTCCCATGCTTTTCATTCTTAATCATGTGCAATCACGATCACAATGGATTCAAAATATATAAATAGAGATCATTCATTTCATCAGTCATTGCCTTGTCAACAAAAACACACCCAAAGCTAAGTGGTGAAAAGTGAAAATATTTAAATCCACTATATTCAGTGCTGCTCAGTTTCCACAATATGGGGGGAAAAAATAAAGACTTCAAACTTCAGTGTTGAAAAGTTATATTGAAGGACGCTACTCTAAATCTTCAAGTGCAACAAAAACAAAGAGTGTTGGTTCATGCGTTTATGTGGGCCAATCTACCAAAAAAAAAAAAAAAACTAGCTGCACTGGGCGGAATTAATCATTTACTACCTCTGCAAATGGGTGTTGACCTGACAACAAATATGATGAACTGCAAGTTTGTGCTGGTGCTTGGGAAGCGATTTAACAAATTCTTCTTTTTACCACTTTGGACAATCATTTCAGCTAAAAGCCAGCAGAAACTCAATTTGATTACTCTCCCAAATCGTTCAGCCCGAGTACAGTAGTTCGGGGGAGGGGGCGGTCGCCAGCGTGAAAGTTCTGATATGCACCCATCACACCATTCACATAGCAATTATTGTATGTGTTGAAGTGGAACACGTGGTATGCAACGATTAACAAGCTCCAGTGACATGCTCAAAAAACAAAAACAAAACAGTAGTCTAAAACAGCAGACAAGATCAAAACAAAAGGCACAAAAAGACATTTTGAGACAAATCAACAGGAGATGGCCTCGCCAATCAATTGGAGGCCTTGCACTGGCTTTTAAGTTACAAGTCATTTCAAAATGTTGCCAGGGAAATCATAACGACATGTCAACATGTACTGGACATCATTTACTGTACGTCTACCTGGTGAGTTTTACTGCATTTTGTTGTCTTTTCTCTGAATTACAAAGCTCAGAGCTCCAGCCAACAAAGAAACATTTCAGTTTCTCTTTTCTTACTTTTACTTTAACTCATTCACTGCCATTGACGGTTATAGACGTCAAATATTCATTTTAACTATTTCTATTAGTTTAACATTTTTTTTCCACTTTTGTTAACAAGAGTATAAAGAAACCTCGATTTTTTTTATTGTACATTTAGAACAGATATAAAATTTGTGATTAATTGTGAGTTAACTCATGAAGTCATGCAATTAATTACAATGACAAATTTTAATTGCTCCTAATTTTTAATAATCTTTTCTTTTTTTTAATCGCGTCAGGTTTTTAAATTGTAATTAATCGCATGACTTCAATAGTTAACTCACGATTAATCATACATTTTATATCTTTTATATCTGAAAAATCTAGGTTTTCATACTCTTGTTAATAGAAATAGTTCAAATGAATTTTTGACGTCAATAGCCGTCAATGGCAGTGAATGAGTTAAAAGTCAGACATGCTGGGCTACTGCAAAGCGTCAAACTTTACACAAAATGTTAGCGCTGACAGCTAAACTGTCTGCAGCTCGCTCAGCATTTTGAAGAGAAAACACCGCATGACAGGATGCGCAGAGGATTCAACATTTAAAAGCTAAGATTGACTACCCCAAATTAACATCTTGTCTCTGACTAGTCAAAATTCTATTTTGAATAGTTGCATTTTTTTTTTTTATTCGAGATATCTCTGTAAGACAGGGGTGCTCAAGTCCAGTCTGTTTTCCATGTTTCCCTCCTGCAGCGCAGCTGAATCTAAAGATCAGCTAATCAGCAAGCTTTGCAGAAACCTGATAACGATCCTGATCATGAATCAGGTGTGTTAGTGGAGAGAAACATGGAAAACAGGCTGGATAGGGGCTCTCGAGGACCGAACTTGAGCACCCCTGCTGTAAGGTAATTGAAACTAGGGTTAGCCTAGTCAAAACTCAATTAGATATCGTCTCGAACAAACGTCAAAAGTGAAAAACGTGAAGCTACTTTTCCTGACCTAGACGCTGACATCACATCTACTCTGAAAGCACATGTGGGAGAAAAGGCAGATGTGAGACTACAGTGATGATACGAGCAGAAAGATGAGCAACATTTGCTCGGCGAATCTGTGTGAATAGTTAGGAATGAGAAAACTTTAACAACTTTTGACAAGTTGCAACTTGTGGGAGGAACTTCATGACTGTGACGATGGAATTTTTATTTTATTTTTTTAGATTCCTCCCTAAAGCAGACCATCTGCAAAATAAAATGAACATCTCAGATTTTCCTCATCATGTATCACAAACGTTGTTATTTTTAACCTGAGGTGCAGGAGATATGGCTCACTATTCAAGAAAAGAGTGTTTGCTGACAACTAGTTAAAAGGTTTGTAGGCCAGGCCACAGTCGTGTGACCGTAACGCTTGTACGATGAAGACACATAACAAGCTAGCGAATTGTAGGAGATAAGTGTCAATAAGGCTGCATTGCTGTGTAAAACATATGAACTTGGGGGCGGGGTCACACGGGTGAGCTAAAGGCAAGATTGCAAAGACATACATCTCACAATAGGAGATTTTGCCTTGAAAGGAAGGAGAGTAAACACAATAAATTACCGGTAATGGAATAAATACTGTTGATGGTAACTCACAACACAGCCCAGATGGAAGTTGAGACCACGTAGGACAAGACACAATCAATGACTTCACATAATAATAATAGTAATAATAATAATAATAAGCAGCACATATTTCTCGTCATCCTCCTCCTCCAGGCTGCATGCAAGCGAGTGGGATGAGAAGCTGTATTGTACTTTTTTGAAACGCCATCTTTGCGGGGAATGCAGCAGCACATCTGGGATGAACAGGATGTCTTGAGGCAGGAAGGGAGGAGGGAACCGGGGACTCAACATGAAGACGGGTCCTTGAGGAGAAGACAGGGTTTGGAGTAATGGAGTGTTTCAGCGCTATAGAGACAAGATGAAACACACATAACACACAAACACAAAAAAACACACACAAAAACAAATGGTTAGCTTTTTGAACTTAGCCATAAAATACTCATTCGATGAATTCACATAAGGGAGAAACGCACACACTTAAAGTGAAGATTCCGTTTGTATCTACATTTTTGAGACATGGTTTGAGACACGGTTGGATTTTTTTTTTTTTTAATGCATTACATTATATTCATAATAACGTATTAACTGATTCACAGCGGTGGGTGTTTGTTTTTGTCAATTGGTATCCAATCCAATCGTTGTCTTTCTCAAGTACCGGTACTTTTTTTTTTTGCCCAGCTTGTTTGTGAAATTCAGCTTTGTAACCCCCCACTCCCCCAAAAGAACACCTGTCACATTGCTAAGTCTGGTTAGAATGGACATGTCACCCTGAGTACAATACAATAAGAATTTTGAAAATCAGATGATGGGTTCCAGAGATATTGATTGTTTGTATGGACTAATGGCTTTTTGGCAACACGTTTTTATGTGATAAGGCCTATGGAAAATCTGGTCAAAAATAAACTAGAGTAAAACACTTTAACTTGATTATTTCTCAACATATCACGTTGACCCTTCTCTGACAAGTTTCAGTTCAAAGTATCAACCATGAAGTTCATACGGGCCTATTACACGAATATTGCATATATGTAATATATATATATATATATATATATATATATATATATATATATATATATATATATATATAATACGGACCTGACTGACGAACAAGGAAGCAGTGGCATACAGTATAAAACGAAATGTGTGTGTGTGTTTTCCCCAGACGTCAAGAAGTATTTTTCAAACATCTTAAAATGTTCCCACCCTCCCGTCTTCAGAATCACTTGGGGAAAATCAGCGCACATCACCAGTGTCACTTCTTATTTGTTTTTGTGACATCACATGCACTGAAAAAACGGGGATTGATATTTACTTGAAAAAAATCTAGTACATTTTTTCACATCAGAAATTCTAGTTAAACTCCTTGTAAGATTTACTTGAATTTCTGAGCGCATCAACCTTGACTAGGCTTTTTCAAGTAAATATCACTCCCCATTTTTACAGTTTGTGATCATGTGACGGTTTTGCCTCAGAAGACTCGGTTTTCAACATCACTGCCGGGACAGGATCTTAAAAGTGCATGGTGAAATTATCCGAGCATACCAAATACAACCAAAACTGTTAAATGCCTGATTTTTCTCAAACATTTACAGCTCAATTCTACTTGCTGGCTCCTTGACGTCATCACCTGCGAGCCGACCTCGACTGCGAGCTGTGTGCCCTGGCGGAGGGCGCCGCCTCTGCTTTGCTAGCGGAGCGCCGACTAGCATTGGCGCGCAAGTCTGACGAACGTCTGGACTCTCTACAGACGCCAGAAATCCTGCTCCTGCCTGCTTGATCGCTAGCGTGGACAGGCGCGCCTGTCCGTGTCTCCGGATATTTGGCGTTCAAATGAGCCAAGAGCGCGTCTGACTGAGACACCGCTGACGGGTGTGCAGATTTCGACCTGTGACTCAACGGTTGCTTTCTTCGCACAGAATGATCAAGGTTAGGTTTTTCTCTAGGTTCACTCCATGCTTCGAGCGTTTTAGGATAAGCATGCAAAGCTTTAGACGAGGTTAGATTCTCCACAGCAAACAATGATGACTTGGTCCTGGAGGAGGACGCGGGTACGACACGAGTTGTGATGAACGTGTCCTGGCGCGCCGGCACCGAGGCTCTGCGGCCTGACGCGGGCTTTCTCGTGTTCGTTTGAACCACCGACTCGCTGCTCTCGGAGCTGATGGAGCTCTTACGCGTGCGGGATGAACCGGCACTTAACTCCGTCTGAGAAACATCACTGACACTCTGGCTGCGAACGAAAGTGGCGTCTCGAGGAGGAAGGACCTTGCTTGTCTGGCTGCAAGGAGCAAGCGGGGTTCTTACGGGGCTCGTGTGCAGGCTTCGCGTGAGGGCTCGCAGGTGGTGCGTGGCCATGGCGGGAACGCTGCTCCCCAGGACGGGACTCGCGCGTGGGCTGCTTCTCACGGAGGCGCGCGCCGGACTGTTTCTGGGGCTTCGCGACGCTCGTCCCGATTTGGTGGCCAGCTCTTTGGCTCTGGAGCGGCGGGGGCTGCTGTTCAAGCTGTGCGGAGACAGCGGCGCCTCCAGATCCTCCAAGCGCTGAGTGAGGGCCAGTTTCTGCTGGATGGCCATGCGCAGCAGGGAATTCAGTGTTTTCTTCTCATCTTCGGCGGCCGCCAGCTGCCTCTGCATTTCATCCAGCTGGGTGACGTACTGGTCACACCTGAGAGACGCACACAACATGAAAAGATGCAACATGCACAAGTGGCAAAAAGCTGTTAAACGATACACACGTCAAACACTGCACTGTGAAGGGTGAACTGCTTTTCAAACTTTTTCCAATTAGTCAGGATTCTAGCAGTCATTACTAGTAAATAGAGATGTAACGATAACGGCAATATCGTGATACCGCAACATCAGAATTGCCATAATATTGTGGTTGTGATGTCACGATATTAAAAGTAGCACATCTCAGGTTGTGTTCAATTTGTGCAACTGCAGCACCCTCTGGTGGTTAGTTTATTAGTGCAATTTAATTTTAATTAGGCATGTTTTGGCCGCCTACGTTTAAGACCCAAGTTAATCGTCATATCAAGTAAGAAGGGATGTAACACGTTGGAGTTCCTCCACAAAATGACTCAATTCACAATGTTTATGTACTTTGAGTCTAATATTACCTCTATTATTTAAACTATGTAATTCTGACCTCAACTAATTAACATTGTATAGATAAGACATTTACATGCAATTGCTTGTTTATTTTATTTTGATTTACATTTTTTGTTCTACAGAAACCAAATGCCCACACAAGCAAATTAACCAATCTAAAGAGAAAACAGATTTCTGCTCCCATGGACAAAAATATGTTCCAACCGGACATACTGCAGCGGTTATCAGTCATACCAGCAAATATTTTTCAACATTGCCATAAAAAAACATGACTTTTCGCCTGCTTTAGCCGAACACAGCATTGTGAACTGCATAGACATGATACTTACAGAGTCAACTGGAGCGCTTGACAATAAAATGACTGGCTAAGCCTGTTTCTTTGTCACTGCTGTTATTTGTATTTTTTTTAAACACACAATGAGCTTTTTTTTAACAGTGTCATGAGCTCGCCCCAATATTGTGATAATTTCCGTATTATCGTGCAGTTCATATCATTTTTTTTTCTCTCCAGGAGAGCTCAGTATTGTTCATTCGATTTGACATCATCATTGCTCTCCTTTTAAAAAAAAAAAAAAATTAAAAAAAGTTTTTTTTCTTTCTTTTTTTAAAATATATATACATATATTATTTTTTTTTTGTATGTGGGTGAGCATGTGCATGTGCGTGCGTGTGCGTGCGTGTGTGTATTCATCAGTTCACCTAAAGCCCATTAAAAAAAAATCCCATACTAATAATATAATATAATATAATAATAAATTGCCAAATGCAGAAACATCAATGTAAGTTATCACGATGTCGTGGCTCGCTAACAGACAGAATTAAGTAACCAGAATTAGGTTAAAAAATTCTATATACGTAGACCATGTTTCTATAAATTTTGATATTTGTTTTTTATTTGAGGCAGATATTTTTTCCATTAAAATGTGATTTATGAGGAGGTTAGACCATTGGTCGATATTCAGAGTTTGTTTATTTTTCCAGTTAACAAAAATTGTTTTTTTTAGCGATAGTAAGGGCTACAGGTGTAGATTGAAATTGTTTATGTGGTAAGTCAGTTGTTGTTAGGTCACCTAGCAAACACAAGTTTGGAGATAAAGGTATCCTACAGTCCAAAATAGTGGAAAGTTTTTCTAAGACTTTAGTCCAGAAATACATAACCGGAGTACATAACCATAAAGCATGAACATAAGTGTCTGTAGTGTTTTGTAAACATTGGAGACAAATGTCGGAGTCTGAGAGTCCCATTTTCTTCATCATATATTGAGTAATGTATGTTCTGTGAATAATTTTATATTGGATAACAGTGCAGTTCATATCATGATAATATCGTATCGTGGCAGGACGTTTATATCATTACATCCCTAATAGTTAATAATAAAAAAAACTGTTTGAATATTAGTTAATAATGAACTAATTACTGTCGACAATCTGTGTAACATTCGTTCAAAAACAAAACAGTAAAAAAAAAGTGATTACTTTCTTATTGATTTCTCAATCAAACAAAATCAAGATCAAAAGCCTGAAATTTTCACATTTCAACTTTAGGCTAAAAAATGTTAATACTTCGTTGGTCGTGTTTTAGTGACCTGGAAACTTGGTAACGAGCATTTGTTAAAAATATGTTTGCTTTTTAGCCACCACAGTCAAGGGCAGTTAGGTTGTTTAGACAGGGGTCAACAAACTTTTTGAAACTGGGAGCTACTTCTTGGGTACTGATTAATGTGAATGACTACAAATTTGATACACACGCACGTGCATGCATGCACGCGCGCGCGCACACACACACGCACACACTTCAGAAATAACATATCTGCTCAAATTACCATTAATTATTAAATAGTATTTTTATATAAAATATTGAATTATCTGTATGTAGAGAGTGATGAGTGATCAAAGTATTTTTTTCCCCTAAAATAATATTCAACAGTGATTTAAGAAAGTAGAAAAATAAGATGAATATCAATGTGCAACACTTTTTTCCCCTAATGTTTACATTTCCCAACAATCACTTTTACAACATTTCTGGGAAAAATCTCAAAGTCTCATCAATGGTGAGCTATTTTTAGAACACATGCTGGTGACCCCTGGTTTAAAGGAATAAAATGTGCCATCGGGATGATTTTCCAGGTATGTATTTTTCACAAAGAACCTTTTCTATGCACTTTACTTTTCACCACAAAATGTAACCTACGTTACCTAATCATTTAAATATTAAAGTCAAATTCCGCACTGTTTTTTTTCTTCTTCTTTTTATTTTTATCTGAGCAAAAAACTAAATCAAAATAAATAAAATACTGTAAATTAAAAATTTAAGTCAGTCATCTTTTTGTGTTAAATTACAAAAATAATCTGCTTTTTCAGAATGTATTTTTTGATTGCCAATTGAAAATGGAAAAAAATAATTATAAATGGATTGTCAACACTCCCTTGCACCAAAATAGGCAAAACTATTTACAGTTAAATTACATAATAGCAATGACACTACTCTTTCACAAGAGGGCGCCACAAAACTTTTTAGAGACTTGTGCTGTGGTGTGTCCAGAGAGCTTGACAACTGTTTGTGCTCCACTCACTCCAAAGTGTAATCAAAGACACATAGACAATATATGTCATGCACGGAGGGTGCGAAAATGACCTGAGAGATTTCCACCACCCAACTCCCACAAGGCAGACCAAACAGCATATTGAAAGCTATCACCATATAGGTGCAGATTCTCAGAAGAGGTTGGTGATCATAGCCTAAACATTGTGCTCTTATTGTGCTCTTAACATCCCAACGCAGTGCCTCCCACATGAGACCGTTCCCCCGCTAAGGTGACCTGGCTTGGAGGAACAAATCTGCACACGGCAGAGCATGTGGTTTGTAATCTTCAAGTGAACCAGCAGATTGTCCACTCGGGCGCAATAAGCATTGTAAGCTTATTACACAAGTGCAGAAAAACGCTGTAGCAGAACCACACGACCATTACTAAGCAAGAATATTCAAGCCAAAGCCGAATTCACAAATAAAAAGAAGATTCTTACCGACTAGCAAACATGACTCGGAGCGAAGAGAAGGTGGCCGCATCTTCTTTCAAGGCTTTGAGTTCATTGCGTAGTTTCATCATGGTTTCAGACACCATGCTCTTCTCCGTCTCATACTTGCTTTTCAAATTGGACAAAGCCAACTCAGCAGTCTAAAAAGATACAAATTGCACAATCCCATTGCCATTGTTATATAGAAAACAGAATATAGTGATTGTTGTTTTAGCTATACTGTGTAACGGTAGGGCAGGTTTGAACTTGCACCATTTGTGCACTCAGTTGTGCTCCCTCAGGGGAAACTTTCTGCTCACAAATGTGCGCTGTCAACCTTAAGGCCAAATGAATGCAGCTAATTGACGCTCAGAACAGCCTCACAAATGACAATCTGTCATAAGAGCAATATTTGAGCAATATCAAAAGCCAATAAAGTGCTTTATTTAGAAACATAACTTCTAAACTAAAATCTACTTGATACAATGAATATGAAATGAAGTTCAGTGGAAAATACCAGATTTTTTGGGGGCGCAACGGGGAAGTCTCAAAGGTACCTGATGATGATATTGACTCGTCTGCAATTTACCTGTTTGTTGGCCTTGAGCACCGTTCTGAGAGTAGCAATCTGCTCTCTCTTGGTGCTGAGAAGGGATTTGAGTTTCAGTACTTCCTCCAGCAGGCTTTCAGCATCCCTCTCCATCTCCACACTGCTAGTCAGGCCCGAGTAAGGCATAGCACCCCGCTGACGACAGAGGTCCACTGCCACCTGAAAGAAGAAGGGCACATTAGGTCATATAGGAGGGATCACAGAGCACTCAATTGAATCTCGGAGAGAAAAAAAACATTACATTAAAGTGACTCGGTAAACCAAATAATGTACATTTATTTGTGCTGAATGGCAGGTTACTAGTATTTCATACGTTATTTTGCAGTAACATTCAATATCCAGTCGAAGCCGCATCAACGATTAACCTCAGTAATCCATTCCATTCAAACCCACACAGGGCCACGTGTCAACAAGGGAATGGGATTTGAGCAGACACGAGCTACTCAGCTCCATTTAACAGTCTGAGCTGAGCATTAGCGGGAGGGCACTTGTGAAGGCGTAACTACTTTCACTCGGAACAAAAGCCCTGCAGTTTCACTGAGAATGCTTTTCAACACTTGAGTATCAGCAAAGCATCAGGAGAACATCGGAAATACTTATGTTATGTTACTTATGGGGCTGGGTATGGTTAAGGGCCTCGCAATTGAATTTGATTTCAATTCTTTATGTTGTAATTTGATTCCATATTGATTTAAATGTCGCCATCAGCCAATAGTCAGGAGGTGAATCGAGTGAGAGGATTTTCTGACTCAATAGTGAATTGGGGAGGGGTACATTGTGATGTATCAATTAATCAATATTTCTACTAGAGGTGCAATAATTGTATTCAATAAAGCGCTGAACAGTCAGAAAGGCTCCTAAATGTATTTTTAACCATGTCGTGGTTAAAAAAAAAGAAGTAAGTATAACATAATTTTGTGGCTGGAACAAATAAATTGATTTCCCATTCATTTAAAAGGGAAACATTTCCTCGCTTTATGAAACATTCAGGTTACAATTGGGCTCATGTAATCAATTAAGTTCATAACTTGAGGTTCCACTTAAATCGCTAGTTGCAGCCCTTATCTCTACACAACCCTGAGTGTGTTATGCCGAGGGTCGTCTTACCCGCAGGTGTTTGATCTGGCATCTGATGACTGCAACCAAGTTGCGGACATTGGAAGGGTCCCTGAAATCCAGATTGGGGGAACCAGGGCAACTAGGAGAGTCTACGGAGGACCCTGAACTGTCCACCTCCCCCATAAACTGCAAAGCCGCAGCTTTGGAGATGAAGGTGTCATTGGCTCGTGGCTTCTTCTGGGAGTTTGGCGGGGTGGAGATGTGGAGCGGCCTTCTCGCACCAGCTCCGCCGTGCGCCCTAGCGCTGTCGCGGTAATAGTCCAGGGTGACCCGTTTGGGCGTCAGGTTGTTGCACACGCAGATGTGGTGATAGAGGTTGGAAAGCTCCTCGGAAAAAGCCAGCAGCTCTTCTTGAGCCACACTCAGATGGCCTTCGGAATCGCTGGCCACTTTGCGCGTGGCTCCGATCTCCACTTCCAGTTCACTGATCCGCTCCTGGTCCTGCCTGCTGGACTTGATGCACTGGCGAATCTTGTCCGCCAACTCCTGGGCCTCCGATCGCCACCGGTCCTTCTCCTGTTTGTATCGTTGCTCCAGGGTGTTATAGCGAGTGCCCGCTTGAGACAGTTCATCCCGCAGCTTCAGAAGCTCTTCACTGGCTGAGCGCATACGTGCCTCCAGCACTTCTTTGCTCTTTGTGTCGACCTCGTAGTCAAAGACGACGTCGGCATTCTTGGCCTCCTCCTCGTTTGCCTCGTGGTTGCGCTGTTGGCTACTCTGCACAGCCTCCAGCTGTTGGGTGAGAGATCCGACTTTGTCCTCGTGCTGACTCAGTGCTTGCTTGGACATCACCAGCTGCATCTGCAATTCCTCCACCTTGCTGATGAGACTCGACTTTTCCCTTTCCGTCTGCGTGCAACCGCATAAAAACACAGCAAGTATCAATATTAAGTGCAGTATTTGCTGTATGACCACTTCAGGGCTTGTGACTGATGTACTAATGCCTGCAGTTCAAATGAGACAAGATATGTCAAAATTTTTCAGATAAAGATAACGCAGTGGATTAATAGAAAATGAAAAAGTATACTGTACATTACATACAGTATGACTGTGTTTTGATGACAAATGGACCTGATTCGGGTTATACAGTGTATAGTGGAACCCAGAATTAAAAGCAAACATGGCGAAGCAGCATTTAGCTGTTATACTGCATGGAAACGGAATAAGGTGCCAACAGAAGCTAAGTCAGTGTAAATTAGGGCTGGGCAATAAATCAAATTAATTTGATTAAGTCGCCATTTTAAAAATTGAATCGTTGAAAATTTGCTAAATCGTGAAATGGAGGTGCATTTAAATAAATACACTCTTATCTTCTGGATTATTAAAAGCTGTTGTTTTAAGTTCTGTTATATGTAAATGTTATTGTGAGTTGTAATTTTGCAAAAGTGTCAGAATTTACAAGATGTGTTTACGGTAGTTACGAACTACTTAACTGGCATTTAAGCAAGTTATGCACAAGCTATGAATGTTAAGTTTACATTTCAAATTGATATAAAATCAGTATACACTATACACAGGGATGTGATTTGACCAAAGTGAAATTATCTGAAAATTTAGCCGGGGGTCTGGGGGCCGTTGGCACCCAGCTAGGTCCAGGGCAGTGCCTTGGTGGGGGGGACAAGGGGGGCGAAGCCCCCCGGAGCTCATGGGTTTTCCGTGTTTTTAAGTACTTTCAATGCACTCACATGACAAAGAAATAGACAAAACAACAGCATAAATTTTCAATGTATATTGAACTATCCCATATAAAATGGCAGTTTTAGTCAACTCAAAATCAGTCACATTCAAAAACATTGGACTGCCTTTGCTTTTGAAAACTATCACTGAGAATATCATCATATCTAACTAATGTGATTACTAAGTTAACACATAAATAATGTTGAAGAGTTCAAATTTCATGAACAAATAATTGTATCATGACCAAATGAAAAGTAACTCATATTAGAGCATACCACAAATGTCTTTGTTATAGCAGAAGATGTTATCTGTCGGAGTCATGTGCATACACAATGAACTACAAAAATAAAAAATAATAATTCGGATTTTTTTTTTTGGGGGGGGGGGGGGAGATAAAAAAAGCGGAATTCCGCGAATTAGCGGAAAAATCACATCCCTGTATACAGTATTGTTGCCTGAATATTTTGCACAGGATTTATTTTTGAATAAATGAAACCTTTAAATAAATGTTTGCTGGGTTTATTACTTTGATTAAAACCGTAATCGTCCTGAATGACTGAAGGAAATTCTGATTTTTTTTTTCTTTCCTATATCGCCCAGCCCTTAGTCTAAATGCTTTTAAATCCAGGTAAAATAAAAAAAAATTAAAAAATCCAGGTAATTTTTTTTTTTTAAAAAAACATGCTCTTTTCCCATACCTATGAATGAAGCTCTTTCAAACCATTTTAAATAAAAATCCTGTTCTCCAAAATCTTGTACTTGCACTGTAAATTATTTTAGTAATTTTAGTCCGCTATGTTTAGTTTCTTCAGTATGATTTTATAATGTCTTTACAACTCTTTTATTTGTAAATGCTTTCAAATGTTGTACTTTTAATTATGTGATGCACATTGGCGTACATTGTTGTTTATGAAATTCACTATATTAATAAAGCTGCCTTGTCTTGCCTAATTCGCACTCTAGCGATTCATTCAAATTATCTAAACAGAAAGCAGAATCAGCCATTACTCATTTTCAACAGAACAAAAGACGAGGATTCTGCATGACACACATTACCCCCAACCACCTTTACACTTGCATGCATTTTTCATGTGAAACAGTGGCTGACCCCATTTGGCTCTTCACTCCAAACATCTGCTAGTTTGCTCACCCAACCCCCAATTTGAGTGCTTCACATTAATGATAGATTTCCTTCATGATGAGAGTGATCACTCCAAATGTTAAAACATTCTTGAGCATCCTTTTATTTGGCCAATAAATTGGAATTAGTTTCTGAATAACATTATTTCTGTATGTGGTGTCAGATTCTATTTCCAAACAGTGTCTCGTTTGCTTTCTATTACACTAATGCACAGCGGATGTGGTCTAAAGGAGGAAGTACAATGTTGTTGTCACTGAACAGTTATCATTTAGCAAGACAAGAGATGCCTTTTATACAACTAAAAGTAAACTGCACTTTAAGATTCTGCTTAAATAGTACAACTCGAGGATTTATTTCTGCAAAGAGAGTCTGATCTGCTTTTAAAAAGAAGAGTTGATGTGTGTCTCAAATGTACAAATGGAGGCATGTTAGCTGATATTACGCCACATCTACATATTGTAGTCACAAAAAAATGGTGGTGGATGATAAAGTAACATATGTTGGGGGGGCAAAAAATTTGAAAGTAGAGAGAGAGTCCTTATAACATAAGGGGTACAAGTGTCTACAATTTTTTTTTTTTTTAAATAAAACAAGAACAAATATTAAGCAAAGATGAGTTTCGGTAAAAGGTGTTCATTTGTGGAATAATTTTGGAACTGACCTGAAAAGATGTCAGTCACTTGCTGAATGAAAAAAAATTGTTTAAAAGCAAAGTTTTAAAAAAAATACTTAAATCAGACATGAGCTAATAAAATTGGATATATGCTGTAATTTTTGGGGGCTGTATCGTATTAGTGTAATGAAAATTGTATGTGTGAGTATGAGGATATGATTCATAAATGTATTATGGTATATGCCTATGAATTTCATGTATATATGTTGCTGGCAAATGTGCGTATGTTAAAGTGCACTTGTATATATGACTAGGTTTATAGATTTTTCTTTTGTTGAAATACATTAACCTTATTATTGTATCAACATAAAACAAATAAAGGGTAGGACTAGATACGTTTTTAACTTCCTCCTATGCTTTTTGAACATAAAACCTCTTTTCTTTTTACTTCAACTTATATTTTATACTAGTAATGTGTTTTGTGTTTTCTTCATGTTTATATGTTCAATAAAAAAACATAACCAAATATTACTTGAATTATTAAAAGAAGCGAACCTTACTGTCATTCCCGATGGAAAAAAGCAAAGATATCTGCTCCTGAAATCATGTTCAAATGCTAATTAAGGACTCAATTAATTAAGGCAAAACAATAACAAATGCATGTTCGTTTTGCGCTTTTTTTAATTAATTTTTTTTTACTAAATACGCTTAAAAAAATTGAAACATTTGGATGGAAACCCCATTACTGTAGACTGGAAAAATTATTTTGAATATTAGTGAAACTCATCTGACATGTAGACAGGGCAGTGTGGAGGGAGGAACTGGAAGTTGGAATAATTATGTTGTCAGTACTGTATACAAAAGGACAAAAAAAAATCAGCTTCCATACCTGAAGGAGTTGCTGTTTAAGTTTCTGGCTGTCTGAAAAGTGAAGCTCACTCAAGAGGTCGGAAACAAGCCCAGAAGCTGGAGCACGCAGAAATATGTCACTGTTGCGTGGGGTGGAATAACGTTGCATGATGCCATTACTTTTAGAGCCCCCCACGTGAGCAGTGTGAGCAGCCGAATTGGGGGCACTGTTAACGCCGCCATCCTGTCCATCAGCCTCTCCCGTCCGGCCGTCCTCCTGGCTGTCGTCCAGATGGTCCAAGTGGAGCTCCAGGTTGCCGACGGAATCGAAGGGGTTGAGGGTCAAGGCAGAGAGCTCCCGGCGGAGGCAGTTTTTCTGCTCGCGCTCCTCCTTCAAGGATTCCAGGACCTCGTCCAACTGATGCTCTGCAATCTCCCGCAGCCTCGCGGCCTCCTCCATCTGAGCCCGCAGCTCCTCCTGCTCCTCGTTCTTTTGGCTCAGCTCAAGCTTTAATGATTCAAACTCCACCTGAAATGAAAAAGTAAGGCTATAATTCATAACTATTCTAGGCGTTATTGCACAAAAAACGAAAACCCTTGAAGCCAGAGTAACGATGAGTCTTGAACGCAAACGACAGGACCACGTCTTGATGTTTACTATTTAATAAAACACAAAATAAAAACTGTACAAGCGCGTCTAAAAAAGGTCAAATCGTCTGGTCAAAAAACGATGTCGCTTCTATCGTGAGCTGGCTTCATCTGTCCAACGTCCAGCCCGTTGCCTTTTTTATCTACACATTCGTTAGTCACGAGACTATTCAGAAAATATTTCCAATAAAGAAATATCTAAACAAATTGCCTCTTTGCAATTTTAAACAGATATGATAATATATGCATGAAATAATAGTCACCATTCATTTTAACTAAATGATCAAATATGCAATATGCAAATCTAAATCTAGCGACAATATACAATATGTAAAAACTTACTACAAATTTAACCAATACACAATTGGCTCAACTATTTAATAATCAATTAACATGTGTTTTTTTGTTGTAAACATTGTAGGCCCTACTGTTGTGCCCAGCGCAAGTCTAGCACAAAACCCAACTGTGTGCATGGATGGATTACTCGGTTAATTGATGGAATAATTGATAAAATAATCGATTTTTTATGTATTTTTTTTTACTGTGACAGCACTACTATCTATGTGCTTTCCTAAAAATAAGAGAAAATGTATGAATGGATATTTGAGGGTCAATTTACAGTGTTATAAGGTCTCATTTTAAATTTCATTCAAGCTGTAAGTGTCCTTAAAACAAAAGTAGGCCACGTACAACGCTGTGGTTTCTGACAGACAGTTGTGTTCCACCCTTACCAGTTGTGTTGGGTTTTTTGTTTGCGTCATGTTGGACATAACGATTGCATAGTGGTTGTCACAGTGCTGTATGGAGCTAGTACTGAAGCTAATTATTCACTCCTTTTGTTCTAGCATGCAAGTAACTCGCAAACAATAACTGGTCTGCCCGGTGTCCCTAACACAAGACTTGAGCTGGTTGTGAGGTTGTGTCAACAAACAATGTGTGGCGGCGATAGAAAGACATGATAGGAGCAAAACTGCTTAGTTTTACGAGGAGAGTAGAAGAAGAAAGTTGTGATTAAACTTTAATAATATAACTTCATTTTTTTTACAGATTAGGAAGAGTACATGTCTTGTTATATTAGCTGTCTATCTGTGTTACTACAGTGGCTGTGAATATTTGTTATTTGAAAGAATATTACTACTTGAACTTGATGTTAATTTTATATTAGCCTCTTAATGGGATTTTACATTGACTGCCAGCATTAGCACTGGCGATCATTCTAAAAATGATGTCTTGTATTTAAATATACAATGCGTGCAATTGTTTTTTGTTGTGTGTTTAGTTTTACAGAAAATGTCATCTGTGATCACGGTGCATTCAGGGTGCTTGCACAACGTAGGAATTTAGAAACACACATGGCGCCATAACAATTGTATTTCTTCAATTGTCAAGTTTTTCCGATCATGAGATGACGAAATCAAGATTCAATTTAAATTAATTACCCAGCCCAAAACCTGGTCTACGCTGTATAAAATATATATTTCAGTGATAACTGACCTGATTTTCCTTAAGCACAGACACTTGCTTTTGAAGAGATGTGTTCTCCTCTTCCAGCTCGCCATTGTCCTGCAACTGGCGCAGCTCGCGTACTTTAAATTCCTTCATCTCATCCCTCAGGTGCCCTTTCTCTGCCTCCAAGCACTCACAGTCCTGTGTAATACAAGCCACGTTCAAATCACTTCCAAGTATAATTAAGTAAGACAAGAGTATTGATTCTCATTCGTAAACGGTACCTTCTTCAGCTGAGTTGAGACAACCCCAAGTCTGTCGATCTCCGCGTGGGCATTGCCGAGAGCCAGTCGTGCTTGCTTGAGTTCTCCCTGGACTTCTTCTAAGCGGGTTGCCATGGCAGCCTCCTTAGATGCCGTCTCCTGAATCAGGTTCTCCTCCCGGCATTCGCCATCAGCGACTGCACGCTTCTGGCTACTCACAGAATCTGCAAACGCCTTTCAACCAATAATAAGAGTAGCTTTAAGGCATTTTGCAGGGCTAGCATTCAACAAGGCAAGTCAAATAAACTTCATCAGGCATTGATTAGGCATTCAGCAGGTTGAAGCGTTAAGAAGCTAAAATTTAAGACAACGTCTATAAAATCCAAGACCTGCCTGTTATTCATTATGAACAGAATGACAATTCAGAATGCGCCATAAAGGCTCAATATTATATCACAATAAGAAACAAAGATGATCGCATTATGCGGCAAAAATTTGAGACAGTCTAAGTAAATATTTGATCTACTGCCATTTTTTTTCAATAAATATTATTATTAAATATTTTATAATTAAGGCCTACATGTTGGGAAATCAAAAGACTTTTTAAGAATGTGCATACACCCTGAGGACTAAAAATCTCTACAGATCATCAGGTGCTTGGCTATGATACATAATATCAAATAGCATATCAATGGCACTAGGCTATTTTGCCATTAAGTAGTAAAACATAACACAATACATATCAGTTACTGAGGCGGAAACAACAATGGGGTTACATGAAATTATGTGCGCTTAACTAAACACTGAGTTGTCGTTATATAAAAATGCTAATTGACAGCATATGAGCTTGCGCTAACTTATATAAAATCCTGTAAAAGCCGACAAACATCATCAGTCCGGAAATCAGGTTTAAGCAGATTTAAATAATTAATGGGATTCTTCTGTGCAGCACATTTTGTACCATAAAGAGCTTTGCTTGAAACTAAGTCATGCTCCGTCAACACTTTCTGTTTGCTTTATCCTATTAAAAGGTAGAACGGCAGTATATTGAACAGTGGTGTCTGAAAACAAATCAATTGTGTTGGTTGGTAGTCTAAATATAGTTAGGCCTCGGGCGCTCATACCTCTTTGAGCTGCTGTAGTTCTACTTTGAGGGACTCGTGCTCCTCCTCCAGTTGCTGATTTTTGATCTTGAGAGCCGAACTCTCTTCCAGCACCACCAGGCCATAGCGGGCGGCCTGCAGCTTCTCCTCGGTGGCCTCCTGGAGCTCCAGAGTCAGGCGCACCAACTCCGCTCTCAAGTCTTCGCTCTCCATCCCGGCATCCCCGTCCGCCGCCAGCGCTGCACCAGCTGCGTCCGCATCGGCCTCGGCCTCCAGCATGCTTGTCTGGCTACCCGCTCGTCTTCCAGCTTGCTCCTGTGACCTCCTTTACAGCCTCACTCTCATTACTTCACCCTGATCAAAAAGAAAGATGGGTGAACTGGCAACCCTAAGGCAATCCCCCCCCCCCCAAAAAAAAATTCTCCGGAAATTATTATCCCTTTTTTCAAGTTGTTGATGCGTTGTAATCAGGTTCAAGCTCAGATTCCAAACATACATTCTTGGGAAATCTTATCACATTGCCATTATAAGACCCCAACACCACAACAACAGTTAACTTGACCTTTATTTACATATTTTTTTGGTATGTATGTTACTGTGAACGACAACTCGCCTGCTACCGGTATTTTGTCGAAAACGGCTCTGATTGTTGACATGTTTTCAAATGTAGGGCGTAAAAGTAAGCCAACCTACTGTAGAAAATAAACATTCAAGTAAGTTACAGAAACTGGAAAATTTTAGGTAATAACAAAATATTTGTACTTCGTTACTACCATCGCTGAAACGCGCACCTTGCACCATAATGGACATTTTTACACAGCTAGTATAACTCTAACCAACCAGCAAGATATTGACCACCATAATTTGTAGCACTGTAATAGGTTTCCATGCCATCAAAAAATAATAAGACATACACGAATGTTGGCATGCTGTTTGGGTGGGGCAAACGATCACCATTTGCTCACATCCTCTGCATTCAGCCATCATGGAAACGCCAGCTGCCTGCCTGCCCTTGTCCGCCTGTCGATACCCGCTCGTGTATCCGGTAGCATCCGTTTACCCACCGCCACTACTCAGCTTCTCAAATGGCTGCGGCCGCGAGAGAACATTTCGAGCAGCAGACCTTTTTTTAAACACACTAAGCCACGCCGTCTGTCTGTCTGTCTGAAGTATTCGGCCGGGAATAGGAGAGTAAAACCCCGACACGAAACGCACGCTGGTCAGACAGCTAGCAAGTACAAGTTAGCCATTACGCCACAGAATTACTTGACGCTTCGAGCGTGGATGGAAATGCCAAGTGGATGTGCAGGCGCCATTGCTTAGAAAAAGCCGATTCGGTGAGGGAGTCATCTTGACGTCATCGCGCTCCGACAAGCTAATTTAAGCAAAGGCGATATCAGCCAAGCGGAATGTTACAAACATTAAGTTTTTTTATTGTTCTCCCAAGATGTGACTCATTCAAGCCGGTAACTGCGCGCCGCTCCCGAAGGAGCTGTCAGCGGTAGTGTATCGTACGCGGAGGCCCGGATCTTCCGTAGGTCCACTTACCTCGCTCGTTTTGGCCGGGTTGTGCTGGAGTCTCCCGGTGAGGTCGAGCCCAGTGCGCTCGGTGATCTGCTGCTGTAAAGTGTCCTACTGCCGCCCGCGTCAAATGCGCGCCGAAACGTCGTCCAAGAACAACTGCTCTCTCTATCGAGCAAATGGGGAATTGCACCTTCCCAGTGACATTTTTCCCATTCGTGTGTATGGAGTTCGGTATTACAGAGCTCTAATTCATCACCCAATATCATCTCCGTGGATCATATTTTCTTGTACATACCTGTAATTTTATAAGTTAATAATTTATTTGTTTTGAGTTTTTAAGTTTGGCCTGCCACTGCCTCCCGAAATTACATATGAATGGACTGTGTGAAGCGAAGCCAGCAGGCAGTCATCTTGCTTCATGACAACTTCAGTGCGGTTTGGTTTTCATTGAAAGAAAAACAACAACAACAACACTTTTATCAGTGCATGATTTACGACAGGATCTCTGTAGGAAATAAGGGAAGCTGTTTGCTTCAACCATTCAGATTCCATTAAGTAATACAGATATTAGATTTACATTATATTTACAGATTACAAATTCAACGATACAAGGATCAAGGTGTACGGCTAGATAACTTTATTACTTCTTCCTATTCCCTTTTGAGCATGAAAAGTGTGCTTCGTGATTATGACCATTTATATGCTTTCTCATTATGTCAGTCCTTGCTCTGCCTCCATGCAGAAAATTGCAACACTTTGCCACATCTAATATGGCAACGACTTTTACGTGGGATTCCACTTTAGGATTCTGGTTAAAGCGCAGTCAATGTATATTTTATGTGTATAGTGACAGTAGCCTTCGGGTTTTATTGAAATTGGCAAAGTATATTCTGTACAAATAAAATAATAAAAAAATTAAACGTCTTTACTTAACATATGTTCAAATAATGACGAAATGCACTTCCGCTGCGCCGCCTCGACTTCCTCTTTACTTCCGGGTGTGTGAGAAAACGTTCCACAAGTTCAACAACCGCTTCCACTATTTCTGAGTGTGGTGCACGTTTTCAATATTTTGCATAATGAAGGTAGTCACCTGGAATATAAATGGTATACGGACGTTCAAATGTGGAATCAAAAAGACGTTCGATGCACTGGACGCGGATATTATTTGCGTGCAGGAGACCAAAGTGACAAGTAGGTGAACACGCGGGCTTATTAAAAGACTACATGCAACTTAGTTTTATTTTAACTCTCACTTACTTGACTCGCTCATAGGAGACCTGCTCGATGAGAGAACTGCTATTGTTGATGGCTATAATTCCTATTTCAGCTTCAGTCGAGGACGCAGTGGCTACTCAGGTTTGTTATCCTGACGTTGTCACTGTATAGTGCTGATTTTTGTGTCTTTCAATCATGCCAGCAATTTGAGTACGCTAAGCAACAAAATTACGCTGAACGTGATCAACCCCTGCAAAGTCACCTTGTCCTCGCTGTATACAGGTGTCGCCACATATTGTAAGGACAGTGCCACACCTTTTGCTGCTGAGGAGGGTCTCAGTGGTCTGTTGACCAATTATGCGGGGGCTCTTGGTTGCTATGGTCACCATTCCGAGTTTACAGATGAGGAGCTGCAGCTTTTGGACAACGAAGGGCGAGCCGTCATCACGCAACACAGAGTTCAGTAAGAACATGCACTGACTGGATGTTTATGTATGGCTGCACTTTCTATTTTCTCTTGATGTTTTCTCTGACAGGTGTTCGGACAAAATCCGAAGTGTTACTGTGATAAATGTTTACTGTCCGCGAGCTGACCCAGAAAAGCCAGAGCGAAAACAGTTTAAACTGCAGTTCTACAAGTTGCTTCAGGCTCGAGCCGAGGCTATGCTGAAGAACGGGAGGTGTGAGGCCATCTTGCATTCATTGGCTTCAAGTTGCACTAACTCCACATTTCCACATTTTTCATGTAATGTTTGTTTTCTTTTCTAGCTCTGTAATCGTTTTAGGAGATGTAAATACCTCTCATCGACCAATAGACCACTGTGACCCAAATGAAATTGTAAGTACATGGCTTAAATGAAAGTGAATCTTCATTAAGCCAAAGCACATAAAATTTGACATTAGAAAAATGTCACAGAAAAAAATGATTTACTGAAATAATGAAATCATCACTCTAAATTTACTCACTATGAAATCTGGATTGTTTAATTGAGCACAAAGCTATTATTCTGTTGTATGAATGGCAGCAGTTCAATTATGTTATTAGGTTAATTGTTCCCCCAGCCATTTAGTGGAAGAGCATTTAATTATTCTGCCTGTCACTGTCTGTAAATTATATATGAGAAAAGATTTATATGACAGAAATACTTTCCGGATTGGATTAATTGGAGTGTCAGTGGTTGGGAATCACTCATTTCGATATTGACTTTTGTTACGTGGTGTAAAATAACCTACGCCTTGTTTTGATTTACTTGGAAAATGTGGTAACAGTAGTTCCAAAAATGGGACATTTTCAAAATTTTATTACAATTCTAATAGTAAATACGGTCATCCTCTGTTCGCTGAAAACCTCCCCTATCCACTGTTTTGTCTAAATATTGCTTTGGCGCCCTCTTGTGGAAAATTGGTGCCCAGGAACTATGTTTAATCACGAGTGGAGCTTCATTTAGCCAAGCCATAGCCATGTCAAATAGAAAAGTAGTGCTTTGCCACCATCATAGAGCATCATCTAAACCTACAATAAACTAAATGCAAACTTGGCGCCTCATTCTCATAAAAATAAATAAATAAATGCCTGGGTGTTTAATAAATGTGTTGAGCAGTGTATGTTTACATGTAATAGTATTTATTGGTAGAAAAAATGCATTTCAATATGCAATTCTCTAAATGTTGTTTATTATTATTATTTAAAAAAATAAACGTGTTTGTACAGATAGTCATTGTTACTATTAGACTCCTCCCCAAATCAATAATCAAACCTCCAGCCTCCATATGAGGAAAAACAGCTGGTAACTCAAAACACTTGCATCTCAATAAAGGATGTTTCTGTATTGAAATGACATGAATCCGTTCCAGCCTCCCAAAAAAGCCCATCATTTTTTTGTAATGTTTTCATTTTTTAATGAGAAAGAATAACACAGTATTGTAAACTGAAAATGCATACAGTAATGATATAATTAAATACAATGTAAAGAATTCACCAGTTTGTGCATCATGATCAATTCATTGCGGCTCCTTTTGTTATGGGTGAGTTGGCCACCGGGGGTGGTAAAATAGGGTCACACAGATGCAAACGAAAAAGAGTTTCACAGCTACTGTATGCGACTCAGTAAGCGGCAGTAATATTAGTCATATTTTGCAGAGGATAAAGAATGTATGCTTGTAAGTATTGTTATATTTTCTGTCTACATGTTCAAATATCTGTTGCTTTATAACTGCACCACATTGATGCTGCTGTTCGTTTGCTGCATTTAACATTTAATTGTCTGTTTTGTCTAATTTGATGGTAAACTTCAACTGGGAGTAGCAAAAAAACAGGTTGGAGCCTCTTTTTTTTTTCTCGATGTTCTGCTTGTTCTGTTCACTGTTCCTTTCTTTCCTCAGGATGACTTTGAGGACAACCCTGGCAGGAAATGGCTGAACGGCTTTTTAAGGGACGACGACAACAACATGCCGGCGTCAGCAGATTTCTCCCACGGTGGCAAGTTTGTCGACACATTTCGCTCTTTCCACCCCACTCGCACCGGCGCCTTCACGTGCTGGTCCACTCTCACGGGGGCTCGCCGTACCAACTACGGCACGCGCATCGACTACATCTTCGCTGACAATCAGCTTGCAAAAGAGCAGTTTGTGGCGGCCGACATCATGCCGGAGGTGGAGGGCTCGGATCACTGTCCCGTTTGGGGGGCACTACGGTGCTCTCTGCTGCCCAACTCCAAGCCACCTCCTCTCGCTACCTGCTACCTGCCAGAGTTTGCAGGCAAGCAGCAGAAACTCTCACGCTTTCTGGTTAAGGTGGACCAAAAGGCATGTCGGAGCGAGTCGAAGGAGGCACTTCCCGGATCTCAAGAAGAAGCTGAAATGAGGGAAAATATAAACGTCACAGGCACAAAGAGAATCATGAGGACAGAATCTGTTAGTCAGATGAGCAAAAAGAGCAAAACAGCTAAGACTTCTTCGAAACCGCAGGGCAGCCTTCTCGCCTTTTTTAAACCCAAAAATGAAAAAGCACTTGGTTCATCACAGAATTCCCTCAAATCATTCCCAATACACGATGAGCGTGCATTGGATGTCTCGTCAGAGCTCCACAGCGCCACACAAGGCAAGACAACACAAGGTGAACATTTGAGTGCGCAAACATGCAACGCACGTGGCGACAAAGGAGCATGTTTTGGATTTTGGAAGTCCGTCCTTCACGGCCCGCCTCCGCCGCCCACCTGCAAGGTTCACGGAGAGCCCTGCGTGCTGCGTACCGTCAAGAAGGACGGGCCCAACGTGGGCCGGCAGTTCTTTGTGTGCGCTCGCCCGCAAGGGCATGCTGCCAACCCAGAGGCTCGCTGTAACTTCTTTGCGTGGGTTGACAGGGGAAAGTGAGACGACACTTGCTTATATGTTTCACCGCTGTGAAATTATTTTTATTAGTTTGAATAAAATAGTTTTTCATAAATCAGGTTTCATTATTCCTTAGCAGAGCTGGCAAAAGTCTCACATTGTACTAAAATCAAAGTGTGTAAAAAAAGAAGAAAAAAGTAGAGTTAGTAATTTTACTCCTGCGCTTAAGTGAATAAAAAATGCCGGTAAGTAAAAAATAAAGAGTGATCACAAAAATACTCCTTTCAAAAATATGCAAGTTAAGTACAGATACCTGAAGAAGTCAAATACAGTAATAAAGTGTTTGTATGTTTTTATTTAGGATACAATGACTACAAAATAATCCACAGTTAAAAATAAAAAAAATACCCCAAAAGTTATACAAAAAAATAAATTCACAATTAATCATACTAGTAATTCGCTCATCCAGTTGTTAATCAAATTGAAATTTTGGCGTATCTTTTTTTTAAACCAGATTTTTTTTTCCTCTGATAGAAACTGACTTCCATATATTTATATATATATATATATATATATATATATATATATATAATATACTAATATTATAATGCTAATATTTGTTTTCAAATATTAGTTTCATTTATTGTTCTTTTTTCATAATTTTTGGGGGTATATTTCTTCCTTTTGTTTTTTAACTGGTAGACACTGGCATTCATTTGCTAGTGTCCTCTAGATGGCACTGTTGTGAGCTGCAGGCACAATTTTGCTTCAAGTGTTTTGAATCATCTTTTCACAATAGAGAAGCCAGCATTGTGTCTACATTATCGTATGTCAAATTGTTTTTTGTTTTTTTTGTGTGTGTGTTTTTTTTACATTGTTTGTGTATATGACTGAAAGAACTAAGTTGAACTAAGACGGCACCATGTTGGATTACAGTATTTGGCAACTGAGGAAATGGGACGTGAGTAATTTCCACCTCATTCCGTCATCTTCTTTTGTTATAGCTGCACTGAAAAGTACAGGTTCAAAATGAACAAACAGATTGGCACTTCTCTCGCATAACAATAAACCATGAGAAAGAGTGCGTAAAAGTCAGAGGATGGACAAAGTTTGGGATCATTTCATGCTTAAAAAAAGAAGATAAAGTGCAGCGTGTCGACTGCAAAGCAAAACTATTTTACACTACACGATCACACGTCTACGCTAAACACTGTTAACTACTTTAAAATGCAGTAGCCTATCACTGCTAGTTTGAAGGATTGCGATCCTTCTACAGGTGGTCAAGGATATACATAGTTACCACTGCACGTTTAGTCAATTATTGAACAAACAGTAACAAAATTAACACGTAACAAGCACATTCGTAGACGAGTTGCAAATGACGCCCAGGTGCTCAACCTAGTTAGCTAACAGCCAGCCAACTCGACATCAGGGTTACAATAGTTTTGAATTTTTCATTATAGTCAGTTTTTATCTTGTTTTTTTAAATTCAATTACTTTATGTATGTATTTATTTATTTATTTATTTGTTTATTTTAAATATTTGACAAGTGATAGATTTTTTAAAAAGTCTCAAAATATTATGCAAATAGAGGTAAAGTACAATTCTCAAATGACTGACCTTCCTTCGTCTGTGCGTACAGCAATACCGAAATAAATGGATTTAAAATGAACATGGAAAGTTCATGTATGACATTAATTAGGTTTTGTTTTTTCTAAAAAACGTTCCTTTTTTTCCATTTTGTTAGCGAAAATCCTTTTTCAATTTTAGTTATTTCGTTTGTTTCCATTATTTTTTGTATTTAATTTTTGAATTATATTTTTACATCCATTTTTCTTTTCACATTTGTTTATTATTTTTGGCCCTCCATAAATTGGGAGAATAATTAATTCTATAAAATATTGGATTGCTCCTTTCCTAATATCAAGTGTTTATAAGCGTGTAGAAGGTTAATGAGAGTGTTGGAAGGGTCATAAAGATTTAAAATATATATCAAATATACTGTCGCTACTTTGTGGATTTTCCATATATCTCAATTCCCGGAGGGAACTACTGTACAATGTTTGTGATACTAGTCTTGAAACTTATTTGCTAAAAGGCCAAATGTGGGAAAAGGCCTCCGGGCCTGAACTCTGCCGTCTCAATATTTGGAAGACAAAAGACAAATGTGTGCTGTCATGAAGTCTAATGTGGCACATGTGGGGATTTAACAACTGTCTGGTATAGAAACATACTAGTCATCTGACTCTCTATTAAGTTAAGTAGCTTATGTCCAATGTGCCATCAATGTCTTTTCTCACCAGATGAGACTTTTATATGCTGCAGCAGATAAGAGAATCTTACCAATTTTATTGACTATGCAACAGAAACGAAAGCACCATGTTGTTTGCAAATTTAAGAATGTGATGCAATTGGGGCAATTGAAGTCTAATTATATGCGTGGACAATATGCGTAGGCGTTTTAATGGACTTATTGTGGAGGCACAAGTTCCAGTGAAGGATTAGTGGCATGCTGAGATAAAGGAAATGGGCGTTTCCTGGGCGTGCAAACAAAACTCCCATGACACTATCGTTAAAGTTTATCAGTTAACTGAAATCTCACCGCCAAGAAGTGACATGAATGAAAGTTGCTCTAGTTGTGTCGTGTTTTCATGGCCGGGTGGTTTTGAATACGAAAGTGTTTTGTGAGGTACATATTTTTACAATTGAAAAATGTCGCAGACTAAAATAATGATCTTGTTTCAATTTTATCACAAATGTTCTCAGTCTGTGCATGCTGTGACTTCTTCTCTAATATGAATGAATGGGTACAGGTGGATACGCAGCTTAAAGGAAGAGTATTTAAAGTCCCTGTAAAGCAAAAATAAACAAAGAAGAATGCAGTGACCAACCATGCCAAATTTGAATAATTAAAAGTATTGGCAAGTGTATAAAATGGGTTTCAAAATAGTGAAAAATCAAGCCGTTCTCTCCGCTGAATGCGCTGAAAGCACGCCCCGCCCAACTGTCAATCAAATCCTATATGACCCAAAAATATGGATCTTTCTTCATGCAGCATAACTGTATGCTTAAGCCATGAAGATAAAAATAAATATCCAATTAAAGCCTCCGTTGGCTGGAACATACAGTATCCCACTAGGTAGGGGCAGCGCTTTTCTACCTTGTGACAACGAGGCGCTCTAAATTGGCCACGCCAGCGCCAAGCCCCTGTCCACGCACTGGCTGTCACACCTAACTTCTTAAAAATTTGTCTGCCCTCCTTATGCGTCTGCCTTCTCTCTCTGACGTGCATGCACCCTCGGCTGACAACGAGGCACTCTAAAGTGGCCGCACGTACGCAAAACTCTGGTCCATGCACTGGCTGTCAAGTTGGACTTTAAAAATAATAATAATAATTTCCCTCTCCTCAGTGTTCTTTTGTGACTGCAGGGTTGATCTACATTATAGTTAGTTTTTGTTTCATTTTGACTCCTGATTTCTGAATTTGGTCTGTTTCAATTAGTATTTACAACAGCTTTGTTAGTTTGTATTAGGTTTTATTTAAAATAGGCCTGCTTTATTTTAGTTGACCTTTTATTAGTTTTACAATTAGTTGTTTTTACTTTTTTTATATGGAGTTTTTGTCAAGTGCACAATATTAAAAAAAAAATAGTCTAAACAAGTGGTTCTTAACAATGTTGGAGGTACTGAACCCTGCCAGTTTCCTTCTTTATTGATTTTTTTTCTTCCTAAATTCAAGACATAGGTATGGGGTTTATTGGTGAACAAAATGAACAGTTAGAGTAGCCTTTTCATTGAAACTTGTTCTCTTCACATTCAGAAAGCAAGATGGAACAGGTGCAGCAGATAGAATGAAAACAACAGAGGCCCCAGAATTGAACCCTGTGGAATACCATCCGTTCTGTTACACAGTCCATGTGAATTTATATTGCACATATTCATTTGACCACTTTTTTATTGCTCGACATAGTTAGAATGAAGGCGCACCAAATTCCCTGCAGCAAACATAGACCAAATAATGTAGCATGATCACCTGCAGCTAATGATGGCGTGTGATAGATATTATAACATTTTTAATTCTTCATTTCATATATTAGCCATTGTTACACATTATTAACATTTTAATTCTTTATATTAACCTTGTCGAAATGTTTTGTGTCCTGTGCAGAGCAGATGGTGTTGATTTCGGTATAATTTGACCTTAAGCTGGGACATACTATTTAGTCTAAAAAGTTCCTTCTCAGCGCTTTGTGCGAAAACACATTTGGTCCTTGAGAACAGAATCTGTTTCGAACACGCACTCCTGACTCTGTTTTCGCCATCGCTCATGGAAAAGTACCCAAAGAGTATGTTTTGTCTACAAATGAAAGAGAGGAGGTCTTTTAACTATAAGAAGCCATTGTACACGCGGAAGAGACACATTTTGACGCTCTGAATCCCACCTGTTTAAGTGATGAATTAGAGGCTGTTAAATGTCCAGAGATCTCTGTTGGATTAAAAAATCATTTTTGCAAAGGTGTTTTTTCTTACATTAAATCTGTCTTCAAATTTTGGAACACGCAAAGAGGACAAATAATTTTATTCCTCTTTCACATGTCATCATGAATTATTTGAGTCAGGTGTGTCTTGACCTCTGCCGAACCCCTGAGAGATTAACACATGTTTCCAGCAATAGTTCAAACATAGATCATGTATTTAGAAACAAATCTCTGAATTCGCCTTCCAGGGCATTTTATTGTTCTGCTTGTCATTATATGTTGCTGGCATCGATAGACGAAGAAAGATATACTATT
Source organism: Vanacampus margaritifer (assembly GCF_051991255.1). NCBI lineage: Eukaryota > Metazoa > Chordata > Actinopteri > Syngnathiformes > Syngnathidae > Vanacampus > Vanacampus margaritifer. The sequence continues at coordinate 8,298,140 of NC_135432.1, read as the reverse complement.
CGTAGTAAACGAACAATTTTCGGACCAGTGAAGTGAACTGTTTAGCTTTCCGCCACACACCTGATGATCTTGTGCCGCCAAAGAGTAGTTTGCTATCACTGGTCTATAAATTCTGCCATCCCTCCTTTCGTGTCTCTTGCCAGCGACTTACATGATAACTCGCTCACTGTTTCCACTCGTAAGCACAATCACATGCTGGCAGCCTTAAGAAAGCACTTATCTACCTGATCTACTTAACCAATATAGCATCGCTGTGACTTCCAGCCTCCGTGAGGATTCACTCATGCTGCAACAAAGCCCACCTCAGGTGACACCCGCCTTGCCACTCCTCCTCATTTGCATAAGCAGCAATGGTATAGGAATGTGTCTGCACTTGCACTTGTATGCATATTGACTGAGTGCGCCTTCGAGCGACAGGCCAGCTTTTGACGACTGCTTTCTCTGTTTCAGACTCTTGTGATTGTGAACAGACCTGCCCCGTCCCTGCATGGAACCACTACCTGCAGTTGAGCAAAGGGTTAACTGTGGGTGTTCTCATTCCCCCCCCCTCACTCCCTCCCCAGCCACTAATCTCTCTCACTCTCTCCTCCCACCACTACTGAGGAGCTCTGGAAGGACTCAAGCCTTGTAATTATATACCCAGCAAAAGTGTGAGAACGGAGTGAAGGAGCACCCTGATACTGTTCAGTACAATTCCAGGACGGAGGATTTTTATTTTGTGTGTGGGAAGAAGGCCCGCCGTGCTGTTTCACACCTGGGTGAGTGTCATTCTGCTTGAGAAGTGTGTGTGTGTGTGTGTGTGTGTGTGTGTGTGTGTGTGTGTGTACATTTTGAAGAAGGGAGTGGAGAGGCAGTAACAGTCAATAGTGAGCCGCTCTTGCATCAGACAGGACCATGTGGTGAGCGATGTTGAACGCAGAGAAATTGTCACAATGGTCCCACTAATCCATTTATTCTTAAATACATTTCTACATTAAATTATTGATTAAGTCTTAAAAAATGTTTTCCCAATGCTTAGCCTTCCTATTGTCTTTGGGGTGAATTATAACCCATTCAAAGTTTAACGTCTCTCAAAATATAGTTCACGTCGACTTTTCTTGCTTCATTTTTATAGCTTCTGCTAATTTATGAAGAACAACTGTGTAAACATAAAATTAATATGATTACGTTAGTTTTCGATGTCATTTACATGTTTGCATCAGTCTTCTTTGGGGTCAAAATATCACTATTTGATTGATATTTGTTCTATTTTTCAGAGATGATATTGAGCCCACTATAACATAAAATCGAATGTTAGTCAAAAACTTTTAACACAACCATTACTGTAGTAATGAGAATTGAGAACTGAGAATTACCAGTTCGCACTTCACATGACCAATTCTAGCATTTTTGTTCCTGTTTTGCCTCTTTCTGCTGAAAATGGCTTCTGAGAATTTTTATTGTAATTTTTTTACTCAATGAGGGGCAGTTCATTTTCAAAATTTCAAAAATTCTTGAGAAACTTTTCAATTCTCGACTTGAGAAGTTTCTGGACAAGCATCAAATATTAAATGAAGGTCAGTACGGTTTTAGATCTCAAATAACTACTTCATTAGCAATAATTGAGGCAATAGAAGAGATTACAAATGCTTTGGATCAGGAAAAAATATGCTGTTGGTGTTTTTTTTTTGTTTTTTTTCAAAAAAGCTTTTGATACAATCATTCAATCCTACTTAATAAGCTTGAAAACTATGGAATTCGGGGAGTGGCTGGACAATGGCTAAAAAGTTATTTAAAGGATAGGGCCCAATATGTCAAAATGGGGCAATATTCATCTAATAAATTTAAAATTTCTTGTGGGGTCCCCCAGGGGTCTGTGCTGGGGCCAAAACTCTTTAATTTGTTTATTAATTATGTCTTTAATGTATCCCAGGTGCTGTACTAAACTTTTTTTTTTTTTGCTGATGATACCAATATTTTTTTATAGTAGTTACAATTATAATGAGCTCAAAACTACAATGAACCACGAACTATGCATATTGAAAAAAATGGATGGACATAAATAAATGATCCTTAAATATAAGCAAAACTAAAACGATGCTGTTTGGCAATTGAAAAATTGATCCTGGATTACAAATAAATATTGACGGTGCGCCAATTGAAAGTGTGATTGAAAATACATTCTTGGGAGTAATAATTGATAGTAAATTGTCTTGGAAACCTCACGTCAGACATGTAATATAAAAAATCTCAAAAACCCTAGCCATTTTAAATAAAGTAAAGCAGTATCTTGATGAGTATGCACTTTGTATTTTATACTGCACCTTGGTTCTTCCATACCTCATATCCGTTTGATGATACAGAGAAAATTATTCCTGCCTTTGTAACGTCAAAGCTATTATTATTATTATTATTATTTATTTACTTGCTTAAATAAGAATTCTTTGAACAACCTAAAAGTAGTTCAAAATTCTGCTGCACGACTGCTTACTAGAAATAGTAAAATAACTCATATCACCCCAATTTTGGCATCTTTACATTGGCTGCCGGTACAATTTAGAGTTTATTTTAAAATTTTATTGATAACTTTTAAAGCACTCCGTGGCATGTAACCAGAATATATTAATGAGCTTTTAAATCCGTATAGACCAAAAAGATTGAAGAAAGACATTATTGGCAGTCCCGAGACTCTGGAACAGCATTCCTAACCATGTTAGAAATGCGGAATCTCTAACATCTTTTAAGTCTCTTTTAGAGAATTATTTTTTTGGGCTTGCGTTTTCTGATTACATTGTTTGACTTTTATTGTATTCGTATATTTGTATGTTTTTTTTTTAATTTTTTAAAATATTTTTATGTCTAACTGTTTTAACTGCCTGTTGGCTTATATGTGTTTTTATTTTTTTGTAAAGCACCTTGTGCTGTGTTGCTTGAAAGGTGCTATATAAATGAAATTATTATTATTATTATTATAATTCTGGTATATGCTGTCCTAACAGTGCTAGTATTGTTTACTTCCTACATTTGTCTTGTTAAAAACGTAACACCTATTGTTTCTTATGGTAATGCCACCATGCTAAATCATTTGTATTCTCAATTATTTTTTTCCATGGGTATTTAATATTTATTGCTCTCTGGGTACTTGTTTATTATTGAGTCTTAATGTTAAGTAGAAGAGTAGCTTGGAATAGATGGGGATGGGATTAAATACGTTTTCTTCTTCCCACTCCCTTTCAGGCAGAATTGGACTTTATCCTTTTGTTGTTGTTGTTTTCTTTCTCTCTCTTTATTTATTTATTTTTTTCTCCTCGTGGAACTTGGGACTGACTGCGTGCTCTGTTATTGCCTGAAACAAAAATAAAAATAAATGAAATGAAAATAAATGATACCCTCAAAAGATAGACATACCAAAAGCATGTAGGGCACAGTTAAAAAGACTCAGATGTGACCTGCTTGCAAGCCTGCAACGGGTTCCTTATTTTGGAAGGAGTTCATAAGTCAAAGGACGAAGTAAGAGCAAACCTTTGGGCTGCTAAGCCTGGAAGGGCAATATTTTGAGCAACCATGTCTTATACTTGTTTCTTATACACTTTGATGACAAACTACGCAGGGGAAAATATCTTATGTGTAGCATTTAGAATTGCAGATGGCAATCCTGATACAATGCAAGAATGTACTTTTTAAGAAGGTTATACAGTAATTTAGCCCTTCTTTTATCACAGGATTATGTTCTAAACCATCCCCACGAAATCCGCAAAGTAGCGACCATGTATATTTTTTTAAAGCTTTATGCATGACAACACCAAAAACATGCACGTGAGGTTCCTGTGTTATTTTGTCCATGTGATGGACATTCTCACATTCTACAGTACTGTATCTGCGGCTGCGACTGAATGCGTGTAACTTTAAAAAACGGGACCTGGCCTCTTGAGTGAAGTCGGAGTCAGTGAATGAAAGTGTCGAGTTGGCTGGCTTTTACCTGCTAAACAGTCAGCCATTTTGTGTTGCGTTAAACTGTAAAAAGTCGATGGAAGACTGCATTTTCCTTTATGATGTTGTGATGACACAACATAATTCAGGTTCGCATCACTATTCTTGATAACTGAAAGTTTTTCCATTCCAGATGTTTTAGATAGCACAAATATGTATTTCATCAGGGGGAAAAAAGTGTATTTCTATCTGTTCCCATTTAGCAGCAATTAGCATTAGAATATAGCTAAATTTCATCATTATTCACAAATCTGTTTAGAACGGTGAGTAAATGATTTTTTTTTCAACATGGCCCTGGTTGATATATTTTGCTCTGCTGCCGCCTGCTAGCCGTTTGTGTAATAACTACCATTTCTTTGCAGTTGAGAGGCTGCATCAAAGCCTTCTGTATCCTCTAGCATTAAAACAACAGTAACATAAAACGTATAAATACGTCTTTGGGACACTTACAACATTTAAGCAAATGAGTTAAGATGTTCTAAATATTTCTTGATCGTTGCATAGCACATATTCGGGATGTAGAGTGGGTTGGGGGTTGTTTTATTCAATGATCTGTTTAGGTCAGGGGGTCTCAAACACAACTTATTTGGGGGTCGCTGGAGATCGAGTGTGGGTGTGTCTGGGTTGCATCAAGAATTCCACAAAAAAAGGTTAAAAAAATAATCTAATCTTCTTAATGTTTATTAATAACATTTCAGAATATTAATGGTTCTTCAGAACATGAACAAGATTCGTGACCCGGTCTCTGTCATCGTCGTGATACTTTGCGTACTCCTCAGCTTGTCTAGTTGAGTCATGACATCTGATTTCCTGAGCACGGCGACTTTCTCTGTGCACTCAACACATGTTGGGGTGCCCCTTTGCTCAACAAATAAACATTTCATCTTCTGTCTTCTTGAAATTGGCTGTCAACCTTTCTCTTTATGGCCGGTTTTGGAAAAAGACACGAATGGGACTGGGTAACAGGATCACTTTTCTTTACATTTGATGTCACGTCAGAATTCAAACCAATATTTTTTTTAAAAATCACAAAATGCCCAGGGCAATGCCATGGTAAAAAATAAACAAACTGGGGCTGCACTAACATTAAACTTCTATGTCGGGGGCCACAAAGTATCTTCTGGCGGGCTGCAAATGGCCCTCGGGCCAAGAATTTGAGACCCCTGGTTACGGTTCAGCAAGTGTTTGGACAAAAACTGAATTCTAATCACTTTCTGAAGGCTTAAATTTCTGAGATGAAATTGACCCTCAAGATAAAAGATGTTAGTAGTACCTTCTTAGAAGGTAACTGGAGCTAAACTTGAAATTCAGTGAGTTTCAAGTTAACCACGCCTCCCTAGTTTCTTATTACCCAAAGGCTGGATACATTCCACTCATCTGTTGTTTTTTTTTAATGCTATGTAATGCCCTTAAAAAAGATTCTATTACACATGTAAAAATAACAGCACAAAAGAAGCCTTTCAGTGGGTCGCCCCGCTTTAAGGCTCGTTCTACGTCAGCATCAGCAGTCTTGCATGACGAGTGTGGGAGTGGAGAGGAAAAAGACTTTTGAATGTCACGCTGTGTTGTATCAGTGTGTCTTTTGGGGTCACATGCGAGAAGCCCGAGGACGTGTGGGTGACCTGCGAAAAGGCGTACTACAGAACCTCATGACCTGGTGGCACGAGCGCAGACCTCCACTCTTTTTATGCAAGAACCCGCACCACGTTTGTCATTTGAGCCCGCGGCCCAGTCATCTCGTTGGCAGCGTGTGTGTCTCGAGACTGCTCAACTCAAGTCACATTGTTTTGGTTGTTTCCTGTGCGCATTACTTGCATTCGTTCTAAGTAACTCTGTCTATCGGTGCTACTTTTTTACACACCCCTGTTCAAATTCAATTTCTGTGATATAAAAAATGAGACCAAGAGAAATCATTTCAGAACTTTTTTTTTTATTTGGATAACTCAATTGAGAAAAGAGAGCGGAAGCAAAAATAACTGAAATAATGTGGTTTCACATGTGTGCACACCCTCTTACAATCCGGGGATTAACCAATCAAATTAGCTCTTTAACTGCCAGACGTTTTCGGAAACGGGATGTCGCCAGTGCCAGCCGATTTAAGCATTTTGACTGATCTTTCAAGGTCCACAGAAAATTATGTGTTTGGACTATGGAAACTCACATACTACCAAATGAAAGATTGGACTCTCATCTTTCATCAGAAAAAAAAAGTTTGTTTCTACCTTATTCCGTTTTTCAGTAATCAACAATAGAAAATGGTTAGTTTCACCTCTGTTTTGAAACAAACGTCTTTTAACGTCTTTGGCACTCCTCCATAGGATTTTACTAAACGTTATTTAACGTTTTTGGCAGTCAAAGAGTTAGTTTGAAATGGGAGTCAGCACACACCTGTCAACATTTAAAGTGCACCTGATTAACCCAGCATCATGCTTTAAGGCTATTTTTTCTTCAGCTGAAACTGAAGGAATTATGTACAGTTCGAAATAGCAGTCATTTTTAGCACAATCTTAGGGGTTCTGCTAGAAAACAAAATCATATGCCTCGGAAAGGATAGAGTTGAGTAGATGTTTCGATGACGACAACAGAAAGTCGGTGTCAACGCAACATATCCACTAGGGGTGTGCCAAAAAATCGATTCTTATAAGAATCGCGATTCTCATTTAGTACGATTCAGAATCGATTTTAAATGTCCCAAAATCGATTTTATTTAAATTATTTTATACTGTCTTGCCTTTGTCTGTGTGTGCCTTTATTTGGAGCGCTGTTCATGTTGTACCCGATTTGGCCACTTAGGGGCAGTGTGGTTCCACGCGGTCTGATACACTGTTAAGTTGTAGCCACTAATAATGCAAACATACAGTAGGTGGAATCATGACACGTGTTGGAGGGAAATTTAGTTCCCAGCGGAATTTAAGCGTGCATACATAATGGCGGCATCCATATGGGATTACGGGAAGTGTCCTAAATTAAATATGTCTGCTATTTTTCCACTTACAGCTTGAAGAGGATTTAATCAGTCCAGCAAATCCGCCTTCACACTGTATCAGAATGGAGCTTCAGAAAATGAACGGACACAGTCGGGAAGATGGGTGAGATTTATCGATCAATAATATAAATACTGTTTTTATTGTCAGAAACACTTTTTTGATTGATCATTAATAAGCCATTGGATTGGGCAACTTTATGTAACTCTAAAACAAGAACAAAACAGTTCTTCATATTTTTTGGGATAATCAAGCCTTGGGCGTTTCCGGTCTCGTGCCTCTTGCATTCTTGACTGTCCAACTCCTAAAAGATTATATTTACCAAAAAGACACACTCTGATTTGATTTGTTACCTGGAAAATCATACAGACAGTTTATATACTGTACACAAATATTTATACAGTATACACAAATGCACAAATTACAGGAAGCCATTAAGAAATCCATCCATTTTTGTTTTCATTGTGTTCTCCAGTGTTTCCCAACCTTTGACACGAGAAAAATCTCACAGAACATCACACCAAACAAAAATGTCACAAAAAGTATACAGACTGAAATATGTTCTTGCCTCATTTCACCTAAAAATGGACTTAGTGTAAAGTGTGGGCTCGCTTAGTTGAACACAGATTAATTACTCTGTTGTATGAATGGCAACAGTTGGAAACACAGATTCATTAGACCTTCTGCCATTTCATTTGTCCGGACTGTCATGATACATCGCTGATCGCAAGATAGGCTACATTATGTATAGAAAATGAATTGAAAATTATTATTTTTTTAAAGTGAAACAAGCCAACAAAATGAGCAAAGTTAGTCGGCTAAATTAGCCACTAAAATGAACTAGTTCAGCTAGCCACGCAGCTAGCCAACTCCACTCATTTGCCAGCTAATTAGCTAGCTCGACAACGCAGTTAACGTTAGCCAAGTGAACTTGCCACCGTTACCACCCATCCCGATTTTTCCCCAAATTGTTCACAATTTGTCCCCGTTTTTTAGAAAGAATGCCAAAAGCTAATTTGATTTCCTAAATTCTGTAGTCTAAAAATGCCCCCTGTGCTATTGTGGAACGCTTTGTTACTGAGGGTGCCGCCAGTGGCACATTTCCATGGGTGCACTTTGAATTACCGTAACTCGGGAACTCGGGGGCTGTGCTATCTAAAAAATTCCAATGGTGTCTGAAAGCTAAGCCCTTGCGCTTTACAGAAAAACTACAGTCATTACGGTAATTTCAGTCCTCTCACGGGGGCCAGGGAAAGAGTGCAGAGAGAAACAGCGGGATTTTCAGACATTTCTACATCAATTTGAACAAAAATGTTAACAAGAAGGTATGTATATCGACACTTGTATCACATGGTGGCTTTTTGTAGAACTTACCAAGTCTGAGACTTTGTAGTACGTATGTTATTGTGGGTGACGTTTTTCTAGAACAGTTACATGTTGCCACATCAGGGAGGCCGATTACCGATATTTGAAACCGATATACATTTGCAGGGAAAACAAAAAGTTGGTGTAAAAATGTTAATAATAAAATAATAATAAAAACTCCAGCACTTGACTGCTTAAATGCCTTCAAGCACATGTTTATTAAACAGCTCACGGGCTAACCTAGTAGCTATTAATTTGCGAGCTAGCCGGTTAGCTCACAGGCTAATAGCCGTTAATTTGCGAGCTAACAGTTAGCTCGTGGGCTAACCTTTCACCCGCACGCTAACTCCCAAATAGCTGCTAATTTGCGAGATAACTGTTAGCTCGTGGGCTAACTGTTCACCCACACAAAAAACGGCTATTAGTAATAGTAATATCCGCGAGCTAGCCGTTAGCTCGCGGGCTAATGGCCGCTAATTGCTGCTTATTGGCTGTTAGCACTGCACAAGCAACCAATCAGATGGTGCTGTGGGCGGGCTAAAGCTGCAGGGAGTCAACAGCCGCAGACTCAGAGCAGAAGAAAAGCGCCCATCGCAGCAAAAATAACAGTTTTTAATAAATCGGCTATCAAAACAAAAAAAAGGCAGACTGACGATATTCCAGACAATTTATTAATTAAATATAAGAACTAAACTAATTTCCATTTTCTATAAATATTTTAATAATGCAGTAATATGGACTGATAACGAAATGTATAAAATTATGGTGTCAAAGTTGTGCATTCTCCATTACACAATATATAATAGAAGACCACTACAGTAAATTATGTTCTCACCACATTTCCTTCCAAACGCTTAATATAATTTTTTCATAATTCTGGTTGATAAATAACAAAATGTAGAGAAGTTGAATTGGGGCAACCGGATGTCACTAGTGTGTAATCATTAGATTAGTATGACCTTGATAAATGACAATTTACACAGACACAGAAGGGAAGTTGCACACCAAGCAAAAGGTCAACCCAAGTCAAACATAAGCTCATTGAGAAGAGTCTTTTCCATGGGTCCGCTTACAAGCTGTGGTTTTGTGTAATTTATGTTTGTGTGCTTTATTTACATTGTAGCTTTGATGGGCTGGATGCCATGACTGAACATGAGGAATTTCTCCCACATAAAGCTGGTGCTAAAAAAGAAACCCACTTCACAGATGTGAGTTTTTGCTGTTGTTTTTGAACATTCTCACTCGTTTATACTCTGCACCTTACATGATGCTCATTCATTTATCTTTCTTTCTGGTGCAGTTCGAAGGGAAGACTTCATTCGGGATGTCCATTTTCAACCTCAGCAACGCCATCATGGGCAGCGGAATTCTGGGATTGGCCTTTGCCATGTCCAACACCGGAATCCTTCTTTTTATGTGAGTTATGAGGATCTTTTGGTATTGAGCATTGTTGTGTTTTACCTTCTATGTTTCAATGGACCATAGCAAAATCTTCCAAAAGCATGCGTGAAAATGTGTTATGGAAGTTGAAAGCTCGGCACTTGCAAAAATGAGAAAAACTGCCCCATGCATCCACTGGATAACTGTAATTCCTTCGCTCCCCCCTCACCACGGGATAGTGCACGGCTGATCCAGGCAGGCGTGTCTTGAATCTAATCAGCGCAGGCTATATTTAACTTCTTAAATCTGGTTTAGGGAAGCTGTGTGTGCATGTGTGTCTATTATAGCTCAATGTTTAGCAAAATTATTCAACGGTATATTCTGACGGATCAAGCTATATCCTGCAGAACCTATATACATTACATCTACACTAACTATGGAAATAGACACACCCACAGTTTATGCATCTCTTCTGCTTAATGTCATTGCTAATGTTAACCTGCAACCACATTTGATGGAAGATGTGATCAGATGAGATTATGGAGGATGGCAGGGCTGGGCCATTTTGGCGGCAAAAAATATTTATGATTATTTTGATTGCTATTGAAATTATGATTAGTAAACACGATTATTCATTGATTTTCGAAATTTTGCATGTATTCAGCTACCAAACTCAACTTCAAATATAACAAAAAATAACAACCAAAAAATTAATTAGCAAAAAGTATAATAATAATAATAATAATGATAATAATAATAATAATAATAATAATAAATTATGGCGGCACGGTGGCTGACTGGTTAGCATGTCCGACTCCCAGTGCTGAGGACGTGAGATCGAGTCCGGGCTTCGGCCTTCCTGGGTGGAGTTTGCATGTTCTCCCCGTGCCTGTGTGGGTTTTCTCCGGGTACTCCGGTTTCCTCCCACATTCCAAAAACATGCATGGCAGGTTAATTGAACACTCCAAATTGTCCATAGGTGTGATTGTGAGTATGATTGTTCGTCTCTGTGTGCCCTGCGATTGGCTGGCAACCAGTTGAGGGTGTACCCCGCCTACTGCCCGAAGCCAGCTGGGATAGGCTCCAGCACCCCCGCGACCCTAGTGAGGAAAAGCGGTAAAGAAAATGGATGGATGGATGGATAATAAATTATAACATAACAGAAAACGGGGAAAAAATTATCCCGCCATATACACTTTGGCCTCTTAGGGGCAGTATGGTGCACTTATGGCTATAAAAAGAGTAGAAGAAAAAAATGGCAAACTTCTTTTTCACAGATTAGGAAGAATAAAGTGTTCCCTTGCTATAATGCGATTCGCTTTTTGTGGCCTCACTGTCTCGCGGATTTTTTTTGGGTGCAATTTGAATGCATTGTTTTTTTACAGTACCTATTTTATAAAATTTATGAAGTTTATAAACATTGCGAATGTTTAAACAAGAGAGAAATGTGGAAAACATTTAAATGCCTAGATGAGAAAAGTGTATAAACTGTGTGGTGATGGTGTTTTAGAGCCTTGAATCATTTAATATAAATGTAAAACTTAAAGCTAACTACTTCGTGGATTTCATTTCTTGCAGATATTTTTTTGGAACCTAACCCCAGCGAAAAACGAGGGAACACCGTATATGCCAAGGTGTATTGTTATATCACCTGTTCATCTGTGTCACAACAGCGTTTAAAATCCCTACCCTAATGTTAATTTTGCTTGCCTGCGCTCAATCAGGTTTCCTTTTCGAGTGCTAGCATTTAGCTGGTGATCATGTAAATGAACTATTTAATTACATAATGTATTTATTTTTCTTGTGTGTTTAGTTTTACAGTAAAGTTCAGCTGAGACGTTGATAAACGGCTTAAAGCACGTTTAGGGAGGGCAAAACAACATGTGTCACGCTCTTGGCGCAAGCAACACGGTGCATTCAGGATGAAACCTTTGTCAAGGTGGAGGGAATTAGGAACAGTTCCAAATAACAACCAGTGTTACCACCAAACCTTCACACCTCTGCTAGAAAACAAACATACAAAAATGTCAGGAAAAGCCTAGTAGATAATTGGAACTTTAGATGGTGGCAGGTGTGAAATTAGTCCAGGTTATGAATTAGTCTTACCTGAATATTGCATGTAGTATTAACAAATAAAAGTACTGTATTTGTTTTTCTGTGTTTCAGAATTCTGTTGGTGTTCATTGCTATTTTGTCCGCGTATTCAATCCACCTACTGCTGAGATGTGCGGGAGTTGTTGGTAAGAGCAGAAATCCGAATTACAGTGATTGAGTTTACTAGAAATTCATTTAAAAAAAAAAAAAACGATTGCCTTAAACCGCTTTAGTTTTTCCACATGGTAAACCATAATGTTATTTAGTAAAAACTAATATTTACAGCTGAACATGCTTGCTTTATAAACATTAATTAATTAGTAGGAATATGAAATGCAACCTGCTAATTTAGTGCAATTTTTTAGAAGTTGTTGATATAACAGCAGGGGTCCAAAGGTAACAACTGATGCGGAGGCGGGTCATTTGCATGCATTGATTGTATTACTTAATTTCTACATGGGGTGGCAAAGCAAGTGAAGAGAAGAAGAAATTCCTCCTCATCCCTCACTTCCTTGTTTTCCACCAATCACTAAAATAGTAACATCATTTCCATTCATAACAGCCTGTTGAATAAAAATAATTCAGTTATTTATTCCTATTTCTATTTCGTGTCTAACGTGTCCACTGTGTTTTTCTGAATGTGGATACCGTTTGTTTTTTTTTTCACTTCAAGCAGCAGATTGCTACATAGTGCTTTAGTGCTTTCTACAATCTGTTGTTTTACTCTAACCCTAGTTACGTTCCGACCACCAATGCAACAAATCAATTGGAAAAAAAATAAATCAAATGAAAATGTGAACTTTTTTTTATAGCATTTTCAGCGCTTATTTTTTAAAAGTTCTTTAAACACGCCTTTAAACACATACATATATTTATTTATTTATTTATTTATTTATTAAAGTATAATACTGTAGAGTGTTTTTTATTTTTACCTTTTAAAAAATATTATTTTTGTTGTTTTTACATGTCGCTCTTTTCAGGCATCCGAGCATATGAGCAGCTCGGCAACAGAGCTTTCGGCCCGCCGGGAAAAATTCTGGCGGGGAGCATCATCACAGTACACAACATCGGAGGTAGAATGTGATTATTTGTAGTCTTTCGCTATGAAATTTATACTAAGCAAATTTGTTTTGTTTTTTTTCCCCCGTCAGCAATGTCCAGCTACCTCTTCATCGTCAAATCGGAGCTCCCGCTGGTTATTCAGGCTTTTCTTGGCAAACATGCAAACACAGGGTGAGTGTCAAATATCGTCAATTGACTTGATTGACAGTTCCATCGGTTAGTGCACTGATTTTTATTTGTATGGTCTCAGAGAGTGGTTCTTGAATGGAAACTACTTGATCATCATTGTTAGTGCTGCCATCATCCTTCCTCTTGCACTCATGAAACAACTTGGTATGATTTCACATCCTGCCCCCCCCCCCACACACTCCCCACACACACACACACTTTCACACCCATACATTTGTGGTCAGAACTTGCACTAGCATGTAGAAAATGTTTATGTTCGTCATCATCATCATTCTCATCAATGGTCATGTTCTATTTCAGGTTATCTGGGACTTACAAGTGGCTTCTCTCTTTCTTGCATGGTGTTCTTCCTCATTTCGGTGAGTCTGTTGAAAACAAATATTGTGTTAGCTTTCGATCCAATTGTGGCATATCTGACACAACGAATGCGTGTGCACCCCCAATTCCCCATCCAGGTAGTCTATAAGAAATTCAACATCCCGTGTCCGCTGGAGGACAGTGATCACAACACAACCTTCATTGCTGACAACTACACAATCACAGAAGATATAGAAGACTTTTGTGATGCCAAGCTATTCACCATCAACTCACAGGTGAGACCAAAACAAGTTTCTCGTCTTACTCTCTTCTTCAATTGTCACATTGCAAGTTCATAATTTGCTGTCAGATGACCAGACTCTGTCACTAACCTTTGGTATGATTGGCTTTTTAGACGGCATACACCATCCCAATTCTGGCCTTTGCGTTCGTCTGCCACCCCGAGGTCCTGCCCATCTACACAGAGCTACGAGAGTAAGACACGCGTCCCACACTGGAACCCGGGTTTTCGTACGCACCAGTTTTTATAACATTTGCTTATTTTGTCTCGAATCTTGCAAGTGTATAGAGATTAACTACAGAAAAATAACATGTTCAAAATAGTGCTGTCAAAGTTAAAGCGTTAATTCATTGATTAATCGCAAAAAAAAATCGATTGACGCAGATTAATCACACAATTAATTTTGATCACAGATGTTACTTAAGATTGACAGCGGATGATTTAAGGTAGCACAGGTTGTGTTTGAGCAATAAACATTACATGCGTTAAAGTAAAGCATTTAACTCATTTGCTCCCAAAACGTATAAATACGATCTATTTTAAATGTTTTAAGTGTCCCAAAGACGTATTTATACGTGTGTGTTTTTTTTTTTTAATGCTAGAGCATACAGAAGGCTTTGATGCAGCCTCTCAACTGCAAAGAACGGTTGAAGAAATTGCATTTATTTCACAAACGGCCAGCAGGTGGCAGCAGAGTAAAGGAGATGAACCAGGGCCATATCGAAAAAAAAAACTCAATTACTCACAATTCTAAATAGATTTGAGCATAATGATGAAACTTAGTTGATTCTAATGCTAATTGCTGCAAAACTGAAACAGTTTTTCCTGATAAAAGAAGAGACTTTGATCTTTTGGTAGGTTCCATGTTTTTATAGCAATAGAACACAATATTCTGTGGGGCTTGCAAAATCAGTCAAAATCCAGTAAAACAGCCGGGAGCGAAAGGGGTTGCTGCTGTGAAAATGGCTGGGAGTGAATGAGTTAATAAATGTTTGCGTATGACATTTAGAATATTTGTTCATGCCAAATTATTGAAGTAATTTTTTCCCCATTGATTTCACTGATTAGAAAAAGAGGAATTTGTGCAGTGGATCAAAACATGTTTAAGACGTCCTCATAACATTAAATGTAGAAAGAATTACCACATAACAGGCGCTCTTCAAATTTGGAGAGTACAAAATGTTGGTTAAAAAGCCTATTTAATTAGGTGATTAATCATGATTAATCAAAATTCTAAGATATGATTAATCTGATTTTTTTTAAAAATTAACCGTTTGACAGCTCTAGTTCAAAACCAATAGCACTGATGAACAAGACATATTGAGTGATGTCAGTTCTATTACCGTAACATAAAACATGCAGCAAGCACATACAGCAGCGCTAACAGAAAAATGACTTTCTGAAAGAGCTGAAGACATCTCGTTCAGGTGAAGCAGAGAGTTATGACTAGATTTCCCAATTCCCAATCTCAGAGCCATTTTTCAGTTGGCAACAGTTTTGAGAGTGCGCTACCGACACCTGCATGACATAAGTGGAACAGCGACAACTATTTTTACAACTGTTTTTCATGTACTGTATATATATTTTTGGACCAAAATTTGCAGTAGCCTATTTGAATTGTTAAGTTTCAACTTCATATATTTATATATTAATATATTTATATATATTAATTATAGAAGGAGGGAATACAATTAACTCTTGTTTTCTTGCCTCTAGTGCCACCAAGAAGCGTATGCAGAATGTTGCAAACATTTCCATCTTGGCCATGTTCATCATGTACCTGCTGACGGCACTTTTTGGTTATCTCACCTTCTACGGTAAGACTCAAAGATCACCTTGTTCTTTTGCTGCATGTGAATGAAACATGTTCAAATGAATGACCCACTTGTTGCTGTCCTTAAAACTGCATATGCATATTGCAGTGTGACGAATAAGGGTCAAGACTGAGCAGGATGTCGACGCTTGTTTGCTTCTCTCTCCCCAGGTGCGGTGGAGTCTGAACTGTTGCACACCTACATCCGTGTGGACACCCTGGACGTGCTGATGCTTTGTGTGCGCCTGGCTGTGCTTGTGGCTGTCACACTAACTGTTCCTGTTGTTCTCTTCCCGGTGAGAGTTGGATCTTATTTTTTTAGTATATTATTCAATCAAGTGTTGTTAGGATATTAGTAGCTTATTTTGTGAAATGCAAGTGTTTGCTAACGTTTTTATTAGAACAGATATAAAATTTGTGATTAATCTTGAGTTAACTAGTGAAGTCATGCAATTAATTACGATTAAAATTTGTAATCGCCTGACGGCCCTAATTTTTTTATGATTTTTTCCTTAAAAAAAAAACGATTTTTCAAAATGTTTACAAATATATTACAATTTAAAAAAAAAAAAAAAAATTAAAGGAAAGATTATTAAAAATAAGGGGTGTCAGGCAATAATCTTTTTTTAATCATAATTAATTGCATGACTTCCCTAGTTAACTCACGATTAATCACAACTTTTATATCTGTTCTAAATGTACAATAAAAAAAAATCTAGGTTTTCATACTCTTGTTAACAAAAGTGGAAAAAAAATGATAAACTAATAGAAATAGTTCAAATAAATTTTGGACGTCTATAGCCGTCAATAGCAATGAATGAGTTAAGAGAGATAACTCATCGATCAACACTTAAGGAAATCCTCAGTGGAATCAATGTGAGTTAGCAACACCTTGTCACAATCCAGGAACAGAGCTGAGGTGTCGTAACGCTCGTTAAAGCAGCTTTCCCTCTGGCTAAGGACGATATTGCGCCCTTCACGCATTAGGTTGTTTTTTTTTACACACTTGAGCACTTTTCAGCTACACAAACCCTGCTCAGATTCCTGACACACACCACGTAAACATACCATCCAAAATGTCTATATTTCAAATATTTGGGTAAATAAAAGCAGCACTTTTTTAAACGCAATATAGTTTTGTACCTTAAGAAACATGTACTATTATAAGTTTAAATAAATAAATGGTAACATTACACCTTCTGTTTTAATTCTTCTGAGCAAGTCATAGTTTCCCATCACTGGTGAGCTATTTTTTAGAACAGATCTGTGGGCTACTCATGCTGTCCTTGGGGCTAACTAGTACCTGCTGGCACCTTCACATGTACACATTTATTTTCTTTTTTTTCTTATGGAGAACAATGCAAACTGTAACTGTCTCTTTCATTTAACCTTACTCCTTCCTGTGAGAAGTAAAAAAAAATTTTTTAAAAAAAGAGTTCATTAACTTCAAAGAGGTAGTTCATTTACTCAACTCTGCAAGCAGCCAATCATATTGTGCCCTACCTAGAAGTCCCCTCAAAAAAGAAGAGAAGAGCTCGTTACCGGTGACAGCCAGTATTAGCGGGTATTGAAACCTAGACTTTTTAAAACCACGCTATAGCATTGATGGCAGCTGATGAGATGAATGCAAATGTGACGCCTTCATCCAGATGAGGTATGTGCGACCCGTCTCATGACATACGCTGCCTTTCCTTCCTTGCCGCCGTAGATCCGCCGAGCCATACTCCAGATCTTGTGCCCCGACAAGCCTTTCCACTGGGCCCGGCACATCGCCATTGCGGCGTTCCTCCTCATTTTGGTCAACCTGCTCGTCATCTTTGTCCCCTCCATCCGTGACATATTCGGACTCATCGGTAGGTGTTTGCGCGCCGTTATCGTCTCGGCCTCACCAAACGGCCTCTCCTAAATCCTCCACAGGAGCCACGTCGGCCCCCAGCCTCATCTTCATCCTGCCTGGAATCTTCTACATACGAATCGTTCCAGCAGAGCAAGAACCTTTTCTGTCCAGGCCCAAAATTCAGGTAACGCTGATCGCCGTCGTTCGCAATGTTGTGTTGCTGATTTTCACACAGCACTCTTTTCTCCTGTAGGCTGCATGCTTTGCTGCGCTGGGTTTCGTCTTCATGGTTGTGAGTTTGTCTTTTATCTGCATTGACTGGGCGAGCGGAGAGAAAAGAAGCGGCGGCGGACACTAGTTGCTCGCCGAGGTCCCTGCAACAACACAGTGTGAACTGAAGCCCCTCCCCGTCAAATAATGTATCGTTCTCCAACAGCCACTCACTACAGGCCGGCCTTGACAGAAGAAATTTAAAAACACACACACACACACACACATGACCCCTGAAAGGCCCTGCTATGGAGGAGAGAGAGCACAGTCGCGTGTTGGGACTGAATTCACCCTTTGTTACAGCCCGAGATACAGCATACAGTGTAGTACTTCTTTTTCAATCTCGCAAAGGAAGTTAAGAAAAAAATAGCAACAGCGTGAGGGTATGAATACACAAGTTCTGTGGAAAAACATGTCACTGCCAAAGTTCTCTTTATCTACTTCCCATCTCGGCTTTGCAATACACAGTGGTGCCTTGAGATAAGAGTGACCTGACACACGGGTCACGGCTGTTTACTGTCAAACTTAACAGAAAACAAAGTGAATTACACCTTGCAATGTGTATTTAAAACAAACAACTTCAAGAAAGGCCCTGCTAGCATGACACGAACATACCATGGAAAACAGAATATGCTAACGATTAGCATCGGTAGTTTCAGAACTTTTCAAGGAATGTGTATAAGAAAATGAGATGGAGCAACATGTAGATAGATAAAAATGACTAACATTACAGCATCTTATTAAGTCACTTACAGTAGTTGTGAAATTGGTCTGCATAACTCTACTATAGTGCCTCCCAGTGGCCAAGGCAGGGACATGAGAAGGAGCAGCGCAGAAAATTGGATTGCATCATTAAATCACGATGCACAAGCTGTTCAATTCTTTACAGCCTTATTTCTTTTTTTTAATAAAGTAAAATGTTAAAGTTCTATTTTCCTTATTAAAAACAGGGAGTCTGGAACGGATTAACGGCATTTCCATTCATTTCACTGTTGAAAGATGTTTTACGTTACGAGCATAGTCACAGAACAAATTAAACTCATATCTCAAGGCACCACCGTGAAGTCGGCAGTGGGGCGAACAGTTTCTTTGCCATCCAAATTAATTCAACATTTAATAAAAATTTGCAGTTTACTTTGATCTGAAATAAGAACCATGAGGGTTAGTGCCACACTGAGGTTTTTTAACAAATGTGCGTCTTTTGTTTTGTAGACTTTAACAATAAGTTATGTCAAATGTTAGTAGCCGGCTCTGACAGTTTGTGGAGGTAAGGATATTGTGTAGAAAAGAAAAAATGATGCAACCAAAAATGATGCAATTTGTGGGCTTTTGCTGCTATCAAAGGAGGTCAATTTGTATCTGTTGTTGCAAACCAAAGAATGAATGCAGTTACTGTATCATGTTCAACCATAGAGCAGGGGTGTCAAACTAACCACTTTGTTTATTCGTGGCCTAAAAATGATGACTATTCAAAGTTTCCCCATTGTTTTGGTGAAAATACATTCTGAAAATATTCACATTTTCTGATGATTATCCTGCTGCAAAACATGAGCAGTCTTAAATGTGTCAACACAAATAAGTGTACTTTTGAGAACATTGTAAATCAGTTTTTAATTTCCAGATCACAGTTGATTAATGCATGTACCCTTTATTTAAAAAAAAAAAAAGAAAAACCCAGATATTTGAATCATTTTAAATTTACATAAATTTCCACATTCATCTGGAAATCTTGACAGCCTCACCTGACTCATCACACCATAGAAACTCAAGTGGGGATTTTTCAGAAAGTGGCTGCAGCTGTCCACCTGGCTGCTTTGTAAATGTATGTGGCAAGCTTGAATTTGATCAATAACAATAAATAATATCTGAAAACCCCACAAAATATTGCGGTACAACCCAAGATATAAACACCGTAATGTATACATTTAAACCAACCTCTTTCCAACTGAAGCTGTTGACTGACATTTGCTCTCTTGAATATTTCTACAGCAGGGATTCATTTTCACAGAAATAAAATATTGTGTCAGTTGGACCTCCAGTGGACCAAATTAACTCTTTGACTGCCAGACGTTTTCAGAAACGGGATGCCGTGGGTGCCAGCCGATTTAAGCATTTTGACTGATCTTTCAAGGTCCACATAAAATTATGTGTTTGGACTATGGAAACACACATACTACCAAATGAAAGATTGGACTCTCATCTTTCATCAGAAAAAAAAGTTTGTTTCTACCTTATTCCGTTTTTCAGTAATCAACAATAGAAAATGGTTAGTTTCACCTCTGTTTTGAAACAAACGTCTTTTAACGTCTTTGGCACTCCTCCATAGGATTTTACTAAACGTTATTTAACGTTTTTGGTAGTCAAAGAGTTAGCAACGTAGCTGCTTTTATTGGAAAAACTGCACTTTTGTTTTTCCCCTCGGGCTGGATAGGACCACCCGATGGGCCGGTTCCGGCCCACGGGCCATATGTTTGACACCCCTGCCAGAGAGTGTAACATAGCTGGGAAGCTCAACCTCTTTAGGTTGAGCTTTTGTACTAGAAACATTCCTCATAACAATCAATGCTATGTGAATATTAAATTAAGTCTTTTCGTGTCTGTAAATGTCCACTAAAATGTTTTTTGTTCTTCTTGTACAGTTTTAAATTAATTTGAACTGTCTGTTAATAAAGTATGTCTCATTTGTACCTTTTCTGACTTTTGAGAATGGAAACTCTCTGTGCTGCATGTCGAGAGAGAAAACATAAAGCGGGGGTTGCTTGGAGAAGTGTGTCGGTGCATTTCCTGCTAAGCGTTCAAGTGGTAGAGAAGAGACTCAACTTCCTCCATTTCGGTCTCGCGTCGGCCTGCGCTCAGAAGAGAAGACGCCATCGCGCACAAGCCAACGTTCGTTGGTTGGAACTCCAGCAGCAACATGAGTCGGGCGTCCAAAACCAAGACGGAGAACGCGCGCAGCTCATTGCTCAGTCTCCAAGAAAGTCAAACCTTGGACGGCTTGCTGGGCAGAAGGTGTGCTGTAAGTTGACACGCCAATCGTTTTGCGCTTGTGTGCGCGTGCGTGTGCGTGTGTGTGTGTTCAAATGAGCTCAACAGCAATATCGTCATCTGCTAAAATCTCCTTCATCTGACTTGACAAGCAAACTAATATGAATTCATTATTTTGCCAGTCGCTCACTTGTAACATACAAATTGGAATTCTAACCTTCTTCAAATCCTACTTTGAAACCCTAACCCAACTTCAAAACCTTGAAATGTTTTATACCCTAACTCTGGCGTGAGAACCCTATTTTGAAAGTCGAATTCTGGCTCTAAACCTCACTTCGAAGTATTTAATCCTGGTTGAAAAGCTTGACACAGACTTAAAGCATACTTTGAAACCCCAACGTTCCACTCTGACTTTAAACCCTACTTTGAAGCCTTAGTCCTGATTTAAGAACCCAATTTTGAAACCCTAACTTCAACTTTAAAACCTACCCTTGGTTGAAACCGTAAATTGAAACCCTAAACTGACACTGCACTCATATTACCATGGCTTGAAAACTAAAATTTTGGAAACCCCAAGGCTTTATTGAAACCCTAACCTTTACTTAAAATCCCACTTGAAACCTAAACCCATGGTTCAAAACCTTGACACGGGCATCAAACCCTACTTTCAATTCTTAACCCTGACTTGAAACCTTAACTTGAAGCCTGTCTGGAAACCCAACTTGAAAACCTAACCCTATACGCCAGCGCTTCAAACATTAGCCTTGGCTTGAAACCCCGGCACTTTTTTTTTTAAATCTTTAAATAAAAGCCCAACCATTGCTTGAAAGCCCTAATTTCGAACCCTAACCCAGGATCCAAACAACATTTTGAAACCATATCTTTAAATACAAAATCTAACCCTGAGTCAAAATCTTAATTTGAAACCCTTAAGTGAAGCTACAACCCCTGTGGTAAAACCCTAACTCAAAACCCTAACCCTTGTTTGAAACCCTAAATTTGAAGGCCAACTCCTGTGTTGAAAACCCTAATTTGAAACCCTAATTCCGGTTTAGAAACTGAGCGAGCACTGCCTTGAAACTGTCATTTGAAACCCTAACACCTAAACTGAAAACCTAATCATTGTCCCAAACCCTAACCTTGTCTTGAACTTTTATAACTTTTACATCATAATACTGGTTTGAAACTCTACTTACTGATTTGAAAATCCTAAATTGAAACCCCAACTGTGGTTTGAAAACTTAATGCCGTATTGAAACTGTCAATAAAACAAACACCCTGAAGACACCCTAACCCTTGTCTGAAACCCTCATCACTTCTTTCCAAGCCATCTATATAAGTCACATGGTGTCCCTCAAACAAGCTGCTTGCATGAAGTCATAGAAAAGGAGGAAATGGTGTCTCGAGCATTTCTTCCTCTACTGTCAGAATACAACGCTGTCTCTCGTGCTGTTGTCTGATTTTGTTTGCTAAGCTCAACGCTGCTGATTACGACAACTGAAAATGCATGCAAAGAAAATAAGAATTCAAAAGTGGAAATGTGTGTGTATGTGTGTGTGTGTGTGTGTGTGTGTGTGTGCGTGCGTGTGTGTGTGCGCGCGCGTGTGTGCGTGGGTGGTCTTGTTTTTGTGACACAGTGGGGCCAACATTTCGGGATTTCACAATGTTGTGGGGCCAACATTTCGGGATTTCACAATGTTGTGGGGCCCACCCGTCTATTTTGCTGTGCCCCACAAGTTAATACCTATTTTTGAGGGTCAAGACTTGGGTTTAGAGTTTAGGTTTGAATTGGGTTATTGTTGAAGTTAGAGTAAGCAATAATTTTTGATGGTTGGGGTTAGGGGGAGGGGCTAGGAAATGCAATATGTCAATGAGATGGCCCCACAAAGATAGTAAAACAAATGTGTGTGTGTGTGTGTGTGTGTGTGTGTGTGTGTGTGTGTGTGTGTGTGTGTGTGTGTGCGTGTTTGTGTGTGTGTGTGTGTGTGTGCAGTCTTGTTTTTGTTACATAGCAGGCCCAACATTTCGGGATTTCACAGACTTGTGGGGTCCACACGTCCATGTAGGGCCACTTTGCTGGGCCCCACAAGTTTAGACCTCTTTTTGAGGGTCAAGACTTGGTTTTAGAGTTTAGGTTTTAATTGGGTTATTGTTGAGGTTAGGGTAAGGAATAGGGGTAGGCAATCATTTTTGATGGTTGGGGTTAGGGGGAGGGGCTAGGAAATGCATTATGTCAATGAGATGGCCCCACAAAGACAGTAAAACAAATGTGTGTGTGTGTGTGTGTGTGTGTGTGTGTGTGTGTGTAGTCTTGTTTTTTACATAGTGGGGCCAACATTTCGGGATTTCACAGAGTTGTGGGGCCCACCCGTCCATGCTGGGCCCCACAAGTTTAGACCTCTTTTTGAGGGTCAAGACTTGGTTTTAGGGTTTAGGTTTGAATTGGGTTATGGTTGAGGTTAGGGTAAGGAATAGGGGTAGGCAATCATTTTTGATGGTTGGGGTTAGGGGGAGGGGCTAGGAATTGCATTATGTCAATGATATGGCCCCACAAAGAGAGTAAAACAAATGTGTGTGTGTGTGTGCGTGTTTGTGTGTGCGTGTGTGTGTGTGTGTGTGTGTGTGTCTGTATGTGTGTGTGTGTGTGCGTGTGCGTGTTTGTGTGTGTGTGTGTGTGTGTGTGTGCAGTCTTGTTTTTGTTGCATAGCAGGCCCAACATTTCGGGATTTCACAGACTTGTGGGGTCCACACGTCCATGTAGGGCCACTTTGCTGGGCCCCACAAGTTTAGACCTCTTTTTGAGGGTCAAGACTTGGTTTTAGAGTTTAGGTTTGAATTGGGTTATGGTTGAGGTTAGGGTAAGGAATAGGGGTAGGCAATCATTTTTGATGGTTGGGGTTAGGGTGGAGGGGCTAGGAAATGCATTATGTCAATGAGATGGCCCCACAAAGATAGTAAAACAAATGTGTGTGAGTGTGTGTGTGTGTGTGTGGTCTTGTTTTATTACATAGTGGGGCCAACATTTTGGGATTTCACACAGTTGTGAGTCCCACCCGTCCATGTGGGGCCACTTTGCTGGGCCCCACAAGTTTAGACCTCTTTTTGAGGGTCAAGGCTTGCTTTTAGAGTTTAGGTTTTAATTGGGTTATTGTTGAGGTTAGGGTAAGGAATAGGGGTAGGCAATCATTTTTGATGGTTGGGGTTAGGGGGAGGGGCTAGGAAATGCATTATGTCAATGAGATGGCCCCACAAAGACAGTAAAACAAATGTGTGTGTGTGTGTGTGTAGTCTTGTTTTTTTTACATAGTGGGGCCAACATTTCGGGATTTCACAGAGTTGTGGGGCCCACCCGTCCATGCTGGGCCCCACAAGTTTAGACCTCTTTTTGAGGGTCAAGACTTGGTTTTAGAGTTTAGGTTTTAATTGGGTTATGGTTGAGGTTAGGGTAAGGAATAGGGGTAGGCAATCATTTTTGATGGTTGGGGTTAGGGGGAGGGGCTAGGAAATGCATTATGTCAATGAGATGGCCCCACAAAGATAGTAAAACAAATGTGTGTGTGTGGTCTTGTTTTGTTACATAGTGGGGCCAACATTTTGGGATTTCACACAGTTGTGAGTCCCACCCGTCCATGTGGGGCCACTTTGCTGGGCCCCACAAGTTTAGACCTCTTTTTGAGGGTCAAGACTTGGTTTTAGAGTTTAGGTTTGAATTGGGTTATGGTTGAGGTTAGGGTAAGGAATAGGGGTAGGCAATCATTTTTGATGGTTGGGGTTAGGGGGAGGGGCTAGGAAATGCATTATGTCAATGAGATGGCCCCACAAAGACAGTAAAACAAATGTGTGTGTGTGTGTGTATGTACAGTCGATGGCCACGGCAGTGGCGCAGTTGCTCATGGCGCTGCCTCAGCAGCCGTCCACGTGGAGCCTGCAGCACACAGGAGTGGTCTGCTTCATTAAGGACAACCCCCGGCGCTCGTACTTCTTTCGCATGTACGATCTGAAGGTAACGGCGGCACGTCAGCAACGTCGCAGGCTTCCTCACGCCACATGACCAGGAAGGAAATTCGAGTAGAGTTTTCATATTGTAGGGCTTACGTTGACAAAACCCACAACGTAGCCACCAAAAGTGTATTTTGTTATCTATATCTAAACAGGTGAGCCGTGATTGGTCGTTACCCGAGCTCTGAGCACCTGTGATGTCATTTTCAGTTGACAGCAAGCTGCAAAATGTTTTAAAGGGATTAATTATACATGAAAAATAATGAAGTGATCAAATTAATGATAGACAAAATATTATCTTCTTACTGCTGAAAACGGCTAAATGAGTCAAGTATCCCTTTAAGTATTGATGGCTGGACTTTCTTGAAACTCAAAGTCACTTTAGCACTTCTGACTTGCTTCTCCCCTGACAGGCCGGAAGGCAGCTGTGGGAGCAAGAACTCTACAACCAAATAGTTTACTCGGCATCGCCGCAGATGCACTTTCACACCTTCGCGGCTGATGTAAGCTTGCCTCGGTTTGACATTTCGCCAGCCACCGCGGCCATGTCATGTCGAGCTTGTTTATCTTTTGCGTTCTTCCTGCAGGACTGTCAAGTTGGACTGAATTTTACTCAGCAGCAGGAAGCAGAAGCCTTCAGAAATGCTGTAGTGGGGAAAATCAACCAAAGGAACAACCGGCAAGGTACTACAGTAAAAAAAAAAAAAAAGAAAAGC
Source organism: Vanacampus margaritifer (assembly GCF_051991255.1). Taxonomy (NCBI): domain Eukaryota; kingdom Metazoa; phylum Chordata; class Actinopteri; order Syngnathiformes; family Syngnathidae; genus Vanacampus; species Vanacampus margaritifer. The sequence continues at coordinate 8,272,879 of NC_135432.1, read as the reverse complement.
CATTCTAGTGTGTGTGTGTGTTTTTTTGGTATCTTCTTTAGAAGAGCTGCATCCAAAATTCTGAGATAAATAAAGATAAAAATGCTGTCATGCAAGTGGCCCACACTGACAAATGATGGAAGCAAAATAATCCAAATAAAAAATTGTTCAATGATTGCATGATGCTGTCTGACAGTGTCAATCAAAATGGAGCGTTATAATTTTGTAAAGGCACAATTTGGGGTTCAGGCTTACTCTGGCTTGCTGTCAACACAAACTTCCCTTGCCTGCACCATCAGAATTGAACTAAGAATGACTCCTAAATTCCAACCGAATTCTTGAACTTGAATTTTGAATCGAGGTGGCAAACAGGAAGTGGAATTGCAATTGAAATTTGAATTGCAGGAAGTAGATTTGAAATTAAAACAAATTCATGGTGCCAAATTAAAGTCTATTTAAAAAACGAAGCTTTACAACATGAATTTCATACAAATATTGTTTTAAGGACTTTACGTAGACTAACACAATAATTATAGTAAAGAGCATTTTTTTAATTTAAAGTTTTTTTTTTAATGTAAAGCCTACTCAGATCAAACAGATAATTAATATTGAAAAACTTTGAAATTGTTTGATAGAATGGTTGAACAGAACGATAAAAAGTGAAAAAAAGTGAACAAAGGCAGATTATTATTTTATTTCTGTATTTATTAATTTACAAAGTGAGATGCGACTTGATTTGAATTATTTCCATGTTCCCATTTCAATGCAGAAAGAGGGTCCCTTCCTCCTGTCCCGCAAGAAAAAAGTATGTAACTCTTTGACCTCTCGACAATTATGACACCGATGATGATGTGCAGCAATAAATGAACGGCAACCTTTTCTGTGCTGTCCTGCAAAAGCATCCTCGTTTAGTCGCGGCTCCTTCCACAAAGGCTCGGCGGACATCCCCAACCCTGACATCTCGACACGTTACCGCTTGATGCCCTCGGCTTCCTCATTGCAGATTGGCAAAGGCAAGAAGGACAAGAAAAACAAGAAAAAGGGCCTCTCCAAAGCGGACATCGGCGCCCCCAGTGGATTTAAGTAAGGCCACTTTTTGCCAAAATATTTTTTACAGGTCAATATGCACGTGTTGTAACTTCATTTGTTTAATCGGGTTCCATAAGTAATTGTCATGTCTTGTAACCTATACAGTCTTCTTAATCTTTTCTACAAAGTACTGTACAACCTCAAAAAATACTTAGTACCCTCATGTAGACCAACATTAAAATAATATAGGACCAAGTGTTCATGTACGATGTGACCTAAACACTCCTGGATTTACTTTTACTTTTAAAAAAAGTTACTTAAAGCTGCACTTTGTAACAATTTGCCCAAAAATATCTTTACAATAGCTTTAATTTGACCATTTATGACTGAAACATTTTTTAATTAGTAGATTAACACTTTAACTGTTCATAATGGGAACTCCTGTATGCCTCTGGCCAATAGTTTTCAGACTGGATTTGGGTTCGAATTTCCCGCCCCGTTTGCGGATGTGATGATTGTGTACATGACGTGCAATGCAGTTAAATTTTTCAGCCACAGGTGGCAATAGCAATTAAAATTTAAATTTTCTGCGTTCAGTAGCTTTAAGCACTCTTAAGTCGACTGAAACACCTTCTAAAAGTTTATCAAATTGCCCACAAAATCTGAGCTCAACTGTTCTTGGAATAATAATAATAATAATAATAGAAAAAAAGAGATTTATGAATCTGGAGAAAAAATATGTAAGATTTTTTTTCCTTTGATGTATTTCTTGACTCGTACGATTTATAGGCCAGAGTAACTTATAGAATGAAAAATATGGTAAATACAAATTGCCCATGAATTATTTTTTTTTTAAAACAAACAATTCTTAATGATTAAATACAATAGTTAAATACAACTAACCTGCACTCAAGTAATGTAGAAGTAGAAGATGATGATTTCTTCACAAACCACTAGAGGGAGCCTGTGTACTAATAGTCATACGACAGCCAGACTTTTGAGATTCACTGCCTTCCTTACAGGCATGTTAGCCATGTCGGGTTTGACCCCAACAATCTGGACCCCGACCTGTGGAACGTCCTCTCCCAAGCAGGCATCGGAGAGGACGAGATGAGGGATGAGAAGATGTCCCAGATGGTCTACAACATCATCGAGCGCTCGGGCGGCATGGAGGCCGTCAAAAGGGAGGCCAAACGAGGTAGGGAGGTTCGACGTCACCATTGTTCACTTTGATTGTTTTTTTACTGTAGAAAGTGTTATGCTTGCGGTTCATGAATGTAATAAACCCTCTAACCGCCCCCTGGTGTGTGTTGCAGCCACCGGGCCTCCAGCACCTCCCCCTGGCAGGCAGGGGCCCCTTCCTCCAGTTCCCGGCTCGGCCCCGACACCGCCGCCTCCACGGGGGCGTACGGGACCTCTGCCTCCCATCCCGGGACAGACACAACGAACGGCGCGGGGGGCCCTCCCACCGCCGCCGTCCAACCGGGGCTGTCCACCGCCGGTGCCGCCGGCGCCGCCGGGACACGTCCCTCCTCCGACGTCTTCCAGGCCATCTCACGCGGGCGTCTCTCACAGCGCGCCACCCCCGATGCCGCCCGTGCAACATCCGCGCGCTGCGGTGTTCCAACCTGCGGCCGCCCCGTCCCCGCCCACCAGGGGAGCTTGTAGAGATCCGGCTCCGCCTCCTCCGCCACCACCGCCTCTCCAGTTGTTTTCGGACCCTCACGCATCACCTCTGCCTCCTCCTCTTCCGTTTGGCAGCCCGCCACCAGCCGCCGCTTCGTGTGAGGCAAGATCGGACGGCAGAGGCGCTCTGCTGGATCAGATACGACTGGGAAAGAAGCTACGAAATGTAAAGTAACACTTTCACATTTTGCAAAATACACGAGTTAGACCCTAATTTAAAACCATAATACTAGTTTAAAACCCTGATTTGAAGTCATAAACTTAATTTAAAACCACAGTGCAAAACCCCAAACCTAGAGTTTGAAACCCTACTTTGAAATTGTAACACTGATTTGAATCCTTAATTTGAAACTCTAACCCTAGTTTGAAACCCTACTTTGAAGACTCAACCCCAGTTTGAAACTACGTTGAAAACCTAAGCCTAGTTTGAAACCCTAACCCTAATTTGAAACCCTATTTTGAAACCTAAATCCTAGTTTGAATCACCTATTTGAAACGTTAACCTTACTTTGAAACCCTAAATTTTAAACCCTAGCCCAAGTTTGAAACCCTACATTTAAACCATAGTACTAAATTGAAACCCTGATTTGAAGCCCTACCCCTAGTTTGAAACCCTAGCTCTAGTTTGAAACCCTACTTTGAAACCATAGTACTATTTGAAACCCTAATTTGAACACCTGGCCCTTATTTGAAACCCTAATTTGAAACTTTAGCCCTTGTTTGAAGCCTTAATTTGAAACCCTAGCCCTAGTTTGAAACCCTAACCCTAGCCCTAGTTTCAAACATTACTTTGAAAACCAAAGCACTGATTTGAAACCCTAATTTGAAACCCTTACCCTAGTTTGTAACCCAAATTTGAAACCATAGCATTAATTTGAAACCCTAATATGAAACCTTAGCCCTAGTTTGAAAGTCTACTATGAAACCATAGCACTCATTTAAAACCTTAATTTCAACACCTGGCCCATATTTGAAACCCTGATTTGAAACCCTAGCCTTAGTTTGAAACCCTAATTTGAACACCTGGCCCTTATTTGAAACCCTGATTGAAACCCTATTTCTTCTTTAAAAGCCTACTTTGAAACCATAGCACTAATTTTAAATTTGAACACCTTTCCCTTATTTGAAACCCTCATTTCAAACCCTAGCCCTAGTTTGACACCTACTTTGAAATCCATCTTGAACCCCCCTCAGTCATTCCATTGGACTGCCTAATGTTTTCATGCCCTTGCGTTACATGGTACGTACTGGTTGTGTGCCACAGGTGAGCGATTGTCCGGATCCGAGCACGTGCCCGCCATCCGAGTCCGGCGAGGGCATCGTCGGCGCGCTCATGATGGTCATGCAGAAGCGCAGCAAAGTCATCCACTCGTCAGGTAAGCGGCACGTGTCACCCGTCCCGTCCCGAACCAAACCCAAAGCCGACCGACGGACGCTCGTTCTCGTTTTCTTGCAGATGAAAGCGAAGACGAAGGCGGAGACGACGAAGACGACGATGACGAATGGGACGACTGATGTCAAGTCCAGCCATGCGTCTCGTTTCCAGGCACTTGATCTTAGAATTACATTATTATTTTTTTGTAATGTCAAGAATTTTTCCACAATAAACTCCTTCGTCAATTTGCACTGTTTCCACCTCCATTCATCACCAAAACGTCTCAGAGGCTTCACAAAGATCTGCATCTTCTCATTCTGTCATTCACAAACAGGTGGTACAGACACACCACTGGTGGTACGCCGGCTCCCTCTAGGGGTAAGCGAAGGGAATAGTTTAGTAGATTTAAGAGTATTTAGGTAACTTAGAATATTTGACTACATCTAGGAATAGTTCAACCTACGACGGCGTATTAGGGCCAAATTTGCGAGTTTATAAAGTGGCAAATTTGCCAATTTATATAGTGGCAGATTTGCTATAAAAAAAAAATCAAAAACTTGAGAAATACACGTAGTACTACTCGACTGTTTGTGCCAATACTTTTCAGTCGGGTTTTCAAATAAGGAGATAGTAATTGCTTTAGCATAGATTAACCATATCATGTTAAGCATTGGCTGCGATTGGCTGCCAACCAGTTCAGGGAGTACCCCGCCTGCTGCCCGAAGCCAGCTGGGATAGGCTCCAGCGCCGCCCCCCCCCCCCGTGACCCTTGTGAGGACTAAGCGGTAAAGAAAATGGATGGATGGATGGATGTTAAGCATTGGCTCTTTGAAGCGTTGTGCACGGCCACAAAAACGCCTCACTTTGCGAAGGTCCACACCCGGACGATCAAGCATTTAAGTTAATTTGTTAAAATATATATTTACTTGTACATTTATGTTTCCAGAATTATTATTTACACATTCATACATTTTGGTATTGGTATTTTTTTTTGAACAAGTATCTAAATTGATGTGTCGAATCTGCTGCTCTCCGTCATTCACTTGCATTTACCTATAGTATGCTAGCATCTGATTGGATAGTGTTAGTCAGCTGATAGGGGATCAGGAAGTGTTGTCGCTCTGGCTGCGGTGAATGACGAGTAAAGTTATAATTTAAGAACGAATTCGTCTCCATCCTGTCTTTTAATTTTACAAACAGTGTCCCATTAAACACCAACGAATCCTCACATGATTAGACTATAGATACGCTACGTGTATTTATCGTAAACATTTTCTCGCAAATCTGCCACTATATAAAGTGGCAAATTTGCGAGGTTTTTTTCTCAGAATATTGCCCCCGCCCTCTAAAAGTATATATATTTATAGGTGGCCCTAAAACGCTGTCGTAAAAACCGGCATTATTTTGCACTTAAATTTATTGTATTTGGGACACTTCCTGTTCAATTCGAAGCACTTCCTGGCAAATGTTTTGTTCAAGATTATATAATAGAATAATAAATGACAAGTAAACAATATTAACATATAATCCACTTGTCATATAATCCATTGAAAATTTTAACAAAACACAGAGTTGACATCATTCCACTTTTTATAACAAGACACTGTACATAAAAAAAAAACAATAAAAAGATTTAACTTACTGCTAACATCTGTGCAAACATCCCAAAATTCCCACCACCACCACTGACAAAGTGCACGACTGGAAGACCACCGTGAAGCGGGTCTTCACCACTCACATACTGGGGGGGGGGGGGGGGGGGGGGGTCACAACAGGTCAGAGGGGCAACATCCACATGGTTTAGCTTAACACGATATTCATATTTGACACCTTACGGACATCGTTACATGGCAAGGCCCCAAAAGAGCCACAAATGACAAACACAAGCATGCAAACATTGATGAAATGTTTTTTCGTTTCCTCAGACAACAACAGTAATCAACTGGCCGTATATATTATATTCACAATCAATATATTACATTTGTTCTCAATATACTCACAAGTAGCACACGAGGTTTTGCCGCTTGACACCTTCTTGTGGCACTCTGGTTACATGGCAGTCCGATATGTTGAAAAACATCCCGTTTTCTCGGCCCCACAACCTTTCAGTGTCATGCAGTCGGAATATGAAACGATGGTGCACGTCGTTGACAAAATTTGGGTACTTCAGCTATCAGGTGAAATTTCAGGATGAACCTAAATATAAGGGACTTAAGTTACCCTTCTGGAAGTTGTCAATTATTGCCTGTCGTCTTGGTCTAATTTCCTAATTTAAAAAAATTAAAAAAAATTGTGTGACATCAACTTTAAAAAAAAAAAAAAGCCTACAAATAAAGTAAAACTTGATTATTTCTCAACATGCGTCATTGATAATTTCATTTTGTTTGCTACTTGAGTTTAGCCATGTAAGTACACTATGCTAACATAATACTGTTTAAAAAACAAAACAAGAACGTGTTTAAAAAAGAAGGAATAATGTTTTGTTTTGCCATAACGTAAAAGTCATCCTGTTAAAATTTGTGAGATTTATCAAAAAAGGGACAGTGTGCAGGATTTAGTCATGTAATATAATCAGCAATTACTAGACCTATGATTATATAAAAAAAATGTACGTTGATGCGATAAAACTTTTTTTTAAATGATTAGTTCACCACTAGATGGTGCTAGATCCTGCACACATTCCATTTAAAACGTGAAATTTACCACATCACAATGTGAAATACATATACATCCCATTTAACTCATTCACTCCCAGCCATTTTCACTGAAGCAACCCCCTTCGCTCTCGGCTGTTTTACTGGATTTTGCAAGGCCCACAGAATATTGTGTTCTATTGCTATAAAAACCTACCAAAATAAAGATTAGAGTGTCTTCTTTTCATTAGGAATTTTTTTAAAAATCTGTTTCCATTTTGCAGCAATTAGCATTAGAATATAGCTAAGTTTCATCATTATTCACAAATTTGTTTAAAACACTGGGGGAGAAGAGCCTTTTTTGCAACATGGCCCTGGTTGATCTCTTCTACTCTGCTGCCACCTGCTGACCGTTTTTGTAATAACTACCATTGCTTTAAGCGTTCTCTTCAGTTCAGAGGCTGCAGCAAATATATGCTCTAGCATTAAAAAAAACGTATAAATATGTCTTTGGGTCACTTAAAACATTTAAAATAGAACGTAATTATATGTTTTTGGAAGCGAATGAGTTAAATATGCAACTTAACACATTAAAACATGAAATTCATCACACTAAAATTTTGACGTTCATCCCATCTAAACATGAAAATTGTCAGGTTAAAAGATGAAATTTATCGCGTTAAAACATTAAATTTATCACAATACAATGTGGAATTTATCACGTTTAAAAATAACTTTTTTTCTGCTGGTGTAGCTAAATGCGAAATTAGTTCAACAAATAATATTACATGTAATGGGCTAGGGTTTCAAATTAGGGTTCCAAACTAGGGCTAGGGTTTCAAATTAGGGTTTCAAACTAGGGCTAGGGTTTCAAATTAGGGTTTTAAACTAGGGCTAGGGTTTCAAATTAGGGTTTTAAACTAGGGCTAGGGTTTCAAATTAGGGTTTTAAACTAGGGCTAGGGTTTGAAATTGGGGTTTTAAACTAGGACTAGGGTTTCAAATTAGGGTTTCAAACTAGGGCTAGGGTTTCAAACTAGGGCTAGGGTTTCATATTAGGGTTTAAAACTAGGGCTAGGGTTTCAAAATAGGGTTTCAAACTAGGGCTAGGGTTTAAAACTAGGGCTAGGATTTCAAACTAGGGCTAGGGTTTCAAATTAGGGTTTTAAACTAGGGCTAGGGTTAGGGTTTCATATTAGGGTTTCAAACTAGGGCTAGGGTTTCAAATTAGGGTTGCAGCAAATATATGCTCTAGCATAAAAAACATAAATATGTCTTTGGGTCACTTAAAACATTTAAAATATAACGTAATTATATGTTTTTGGAAGCGAATGAGTTAAATATGCAACTTAACACATTAAAACATGAAATTCATCACACTAAAATTTGACGTTTATCCCATCTAAACATGAAAATTGTCAGGTTAAAAGATGAAATTTATCACGTATTTATCACAATACAATGTGGAATTTATCGTGTTTAAAAATAACTTTTTTTCTGCTGGTGTAGCTAAATGCGAAATTAGTTCAACAAATAATATTACATGTAATGAATGTGCAAAAAGTGAATGGCTATATATTGAGGAATGAGTGTAGCGCATTTTAGGTTCATCCTGAAATGAACAGCCCAATACGCAAACTTTTTTGCAAGTGGTGAAAAACTGTTTTACCACGTAAGGTATATATATATATATATATATATATATATATATATATATATATTTTTTTTTTTTTCAAATGATATCCTGAACTTGAAATTTGGACAAAGAAGAACAGTGTGCCAAAGCTACACCGGAAGCATTGGAATGCGCTCATTGGTGGGTGAGTTGTGCTATCCACAAAATGTACCCGCTCGGCAGAAGACAAAAACCACCAAAATGGAACTGGAACGGCTCGACAAGCGTCGACGGTCAAACCAATGGAGGAGATGCACAAACATGCATGAACAACACCGATAAAAGTCCAAGCGGGCCAATTAAGTCAGCGAGGCTGGCCTGGCGCTGTCCTAACCCAGACCTTGCTCCTGTCCCTCCGCGTGCCGCCGGCTGGTGCGCTTGCGCTGTTGCTGCTTGGGCCCGGACTGCTCCCAGTAGGACTGACAGTACTGGTTGATGAGTCTGATCTCAGGCGGGAAAGGTGTGGAGGAGAGGGACGAGCGAGGGTACGGCGGAGCGTTGCGAGTCTCGGGTTCGTCCTCGTCCTCGTCCCGAGCGCTGAGAGCCAAAACGATGTCCCGGTCGAGGATGCGCAGCGCCACGCGGGCCACCGTGTGTTTGAAGTTGTTCTCGGTGGCCAGGCAGTGGTACAGACCCGCGTCCGATCCGTTCAGGGACTTGAGGAGGATGCCGTGGTTGGTCTTCAGGACGTCGCCGGCGCGGCTCAGCTGAAGATTCAAACATTTGAAAGAGACAATCTGAGACAGGCGAGTGAGTCATGGAAAAAAATGATTGAAGGAATGAAAATCAAAGCGACGAGCTTAGAAAACTTAGCCAGTCAAATGAGTTCATATCAGTAGATGATGAGGAAAAAAAAAAAGATGGCGGGTGGGATCAATTTTCCGTACCACTTTCCTTTTGCCGTCCCTCTGGAAGAGCCACTTGACGGTGGCCTGAGGAGAGCGCGGCTGACACTCCAAAAAGGTGCTGCTACCTTTCACGCCAAACTGCACCGTTTCTCGCAGACGTTTCTCCACTGGAAGGACACACAAATGCCATCACAAAACAATTCAGACTTTCTTTTCGATTGTTCTTATTCGATGAAGCTAACGTGCGTTTTGGGAATGTGGAAGGAAGACCATCCCAAACGTCCTGTGAGTGATTGTGAATGATATCTTCTAACTTTTAAAAAACAAAAAAAAAAGCTGATCTTTTGTAAGATTAAACCTTTAAAAATATACATATATTTAATAAAAAGTCAAATTCTAAATGTCTTCTTTATTTTTTCAAATTCAGAAATGATTGAACTTGAAACTTAACCTCCTATTTTTTATCTGTTTTTTCTTTTCTTTCTTTTTTTAAACCAAGACTCAACCATGCGGTTCAGCACGCACTGATTTATTTATTTTATTTAAATTTAATAAATATTTTAAAATATTTGTGAGTGAGTGTGTGTGTGTGTGGGGGGGGGCATCTTTTGAACTTTCTCAGTTCTTTTGAGCATCCTCCCCCCACGCACCAGGATCCCCTCCGCGTTTTCGCTGAAAACGTATATAATTGTTTTATTTATTTATCTCTCCCACCACATGCATTTCAATTATATGTGGATTTTTGGTATTTGTGGGCCAAATATTATAATTAGAATTCATATAAAAATGCATAATATAAAATAAATAATACAATAAATTAATATAAATATATAAAAACATGAAATAAAGAGAAACATATTGTAATACAATTTTTTTCAATTTCAAACAAAGAAAAAACTACGACAAAAGTGCACAAAAAGTTTTTTTTTTTTTTTTTTTACAAATTCTATTAAAGTGTCTACAGAGCCCCTAAAGTGATGGTGCTGGGGGATAATTTGTTGGAGGAAAAAAAACGTTTCTCATTAGAACAAGAAGGTTCTCTTGTTAGGATGACAATGTAGTTCATTTCATTTGTGCCTGGGAGAACCTACAACTACATTTGCATTTCTAAATGAAAATAAGCGAGACTTCATAATAAGGACATTGCTGCTTTACTTGCAAGTGGTCACCGTTATTTTGTGTCTGAGAGACATTTAAAACATTAGCTGCCGCTCGCTTAAGACATCCCATTTAACTCATTCACTCCCAGCCATTTTCACTGAAGCAACCCCCTTCGGTCCCGGCTGCTTTACTGGATTTTGCAAGGCCCACAAAATATTGCGTTCTATTGCTATAAAAACCTACCAAAAGAAAGATTAGAGTGTCTTCTTTTCAGCAGGAATTTTTTTTTTAAATCTGTTTCCATTTTGCAACAATTAGCATTAGAATATAGCTAAGTTTCATCATTATTCACAAATCTGTTTAAAACACTGGGGGAGAAGAGCCTTTTTTGCAACATGGCCCTGGTTGATCTCTTATACTCTGCTGCCACCTGCTGACCCTTTTTGTAATAACTACCATTGCTTTAAGGGTTCCCTTCAGTTCAGAGGCTGCATCAAATATAGTCTCTAGCATAAAAAAACAACAACATAAAAACGTATAACTATGTCTTTGGGTCACTTAAAACATTTAAAATAGAACGTAATTATATGTTTTTGGAAGCGAATGAGTTAAATATGCAACTTTTCACATTAAAACATGAAATTCAGCACACTAAAATTTGACGTTCATCCCATCTAAACATGAAAATTGTCAGGTTAAAAGATGAACTTTATCACGTTAAAACATTCATTTGTGCCTGGGAGACCCTACAACTACATTTCTAAATGAAAATAAGCGAGACTTCATAATAAGGACATTGCTGCTTTACTTGCAAGTGGTCACCGTTATTTTGTGTCTGAGAGACATTTAAAACATTACCTGCCGCTCGCTTAAGACGAGAAACTTTCTCATTCGGATGAGAAACCGTCCCATTAGGACAAGAAAGTTTCTCGTCCTCCTTTCATGTCACATTTGAGCCAATTAACACTAACGATGAGGGAAGCCAACCTTTGGCGTTGAAGCCTCGGCACTGCCTGAGCGGGTCGCCGTGCTTGACGTCCTGCCTTCTGCTCCTCCTGCAACGTACCACAAAACGGCCGTTAAGTGTTGCCGTGGCAATTTGCTCAGCCACGCGCTCGTTACCTTTTGGTGGAAGGAGTGAAGGCCGAGCAGCTCTCCCCGTCCCAGGCGCAGTAAGGGTCCCGGGCCAGGCAGCAGTCGGAGCAGGCCCGGCCGTAGACGCCGCATCGGTGCAGCGACACCTGCGTCAAGCCGGCGTCCGACGACACGTACAGCTGTTGCTGCAAGACGCGACACAAAACATTTCCCAGCTGAGTCGCGGCATGCGTACGCAGATGCGAAGCGAACGGGACGCTTGCTTACTCGTTTGGAAGAGATCTTCATCGTTTTGACAGCAGCTCTGCTCTGTGAAGGACGCGAGTGTTAAGGCTCGTTAACAAAAAGGTTCAAGTGGAAGTCAACCGTAAACATGTCTTGACAATAATATGTTATATGTGACCTCGCTAGTCTAAACATGACATTGTGATTAATATTACATTTGTGGAATATGAGATCTGCAGCACAATTTTATCGATTTTAGGGGGCGGCCATTTTGCCACTTGCTGTCGACTGAAGATGACATCACAGTTGCTCAGGGCTCAGACAACGACCAATCACAGCTCACCTGTTTTCCGAAGCTGCGCCGTGATTGGTTGTTACTTGACACGTGAGCAACATTGATGTCATCTTCAAGTGGCAAAATGGCCGCCCCCTGAGATGGATAAAAACGGCTGGATTTTGCTTCATAACTCATATTCCGCTAACGCAAATTTAACCAGAATGCCATATTTAGATTTTCTTTGAGTTGACTTCCCCTTAAAGAGGAGACATACCCGGAAAACTTCCACTTCTTCGAGTGTCAGCTCCTCCATGCTGGTGGGGTCTTTGGGCAAAACGATGACTTTCTGAATGGTGCCGCGGTCTGACGGGACAAACGCAAAACGAAGAATTACAACCTTTCTATTTGAAACAACCACATAGCTTAGCTTTTAAATCTGCTATCTTAAAGATAATGCTAAATACACCCTCAGTTCCTTCAAGCAAGGGATTGAACACAAACTGGATTATGTGTGGTTTTTGATCCACAAGTAGATATGAAATTGTTATTATACTAAGTATGTTGTCAAACCAGCCAGCTGTGTCTCACTAACTTAAAACCCTGAAATGTATTTTTCGCATGTGTGATATCATGTGTATTTTGATTTGCTGTAATCTGTGACATCAATCACCACATTGTGCAACAGCGATTCAAATTTAGAATGAGTGAGTAATCAGCCACTCGTGAAACTAGTTAGCGAACCCGGCACTCTTGCTTGGCAGGCCTAAAAGGACTGATTGGGAGGCAAATCTTCATAATCGGATTTGTGGAAGTCTTTTCCCCACAGGTATGTAGAAAATGCTTGCTCGGTTAGATTTGAGTGTAATTTAACAAAACACACTAGCTAACCTGTTAGCTAACACAACAAATCTATTTTTAATCAAGTTGCTTGTTAAAATGTAAACGACAGCCCACGTTCTCTCTTGAAAGCGATTCTCCTCACATTACATCTTGTCGACTGACACTTCACACATTCAAACTACAGCAGGACAAAAGATTGCTCTAATCATTAGTCAAACCATTGACAATGTTTTCTTAATAGCTTTGGTCAAATAGCATTTAACGGTTTGTTAAGTAGTGGAGAATGGTTGGGAAATATGTGTGACGTCATGGTGGAAAAAGTCTTTAAATGTCTCATGGCTAGTAGAAAATGGAATTCTCAACATCATCCTGGAATGTACTGTGCTGTAAAAAGTCTCACCTGTGCCCAGAAAAAGCACCTCGTAGCGCCCGTCCACAGCGTCCACTTGATCCACCACCAAGGCCGTGAAGCGGTAGTCCACGCCGGTCCTCACCACCAGGGGGCGGCGGTGGATGGGATAGACCGGCTGGAACATGAGCGGGTGAGCCCGGATGAAATTGACAGCCTCATCAGAGAAGCTCTTGGAGGAGCGGATGCCAGGGGTGAAGGTTCCTCCCGGGCACTGGGCGGCAAAGAAGAGGTGCGCGTAAAGTCTTTAGCTTTTGTGCTCTTGAGAGGAGCCAAGAGGGCTGAGACGCACCGTTCCCGGTCGCGGGTACGGAATCTTGCCGTTGTACTCGGTCCATTGGTAATTGTGGCCGTGTTTGTGGGCGAAGGGGCCGTTGAAGACGTTGCGGATGTCGGCCATGGAGTAGACGCAGACTGCAGAGCCTTTGAACACGGAACTGGAACACATACAAACACATACATAGATTTACTAGGGGTGTCAGGTAATTAAAGGTTTTAATCGTAATTAATTGCATGACTTCAATAGTTAACTCACAATTAATCGCAAATTTGATATCTGTTCTAAATGTACAGGAAAATAATAACATATCGTATGATAATAAGAAGAAAAAGCTTTCATAGTCTTGTTAATATAAAAGAGGAAAATAAATGTTAAACTAATAGAAATATAGCTGCATCTTTTAGTCATTGATACAGTAATTTCATAATAATTCAAATAATGGGGTTAAAATTAAAAAGATGTACTGTACTGTAAAAAACGAGTGCGGTATTGATTTGTGTTGAGGTCATTATTCTGCCACTAGATGGCATAATTGAATTTGTAAGACGTTGGTGACAGCTCAGTGCATTTTCCTTTTCATCTTTAACATGAAGTAACTTGTGACATGCTGCACAATTTTTAAATTGTAAAATACAACTTGACCCCAGTCTCCTCAAATATATGGATTATCATAACATTTTATTACTGTTAAATTTTGACGCGAACGTGTGACTGGAATTCGCCCAGTACAGGCTTTCCAAGTCAAGTAAGGGGTGGTCATTAATATTAATATATATATATAAATAAAAAATAGCAAATGAAGTGCAACGGCCACTGTCGTAATGTAGAAATCCAAAAATGGAGGCTGCTCTGCTCACCCGGCGGTCGTGAAGAGCGCGAACACCGTCGGGTTCCTTTCGTCCTGCGTGGGCTGAATAAATACGTCACCTGCGAGGCCCAATGCGCACAAATCAATAAGGGAAAAGTTGCTGTTAAAATGCAACTAGTGGCGGCCGCCTCACGTAGTTCATCAAATCGCGTCTCCACTCCATCGTCGCCGATCACCGAGCAGATAAGACGAGCTTTGAGGAACGTGGTCCAGCGGTTCACCAGAGATTTCTGGCCCCCTTCGTCATTCTAGGCACAAAGGAAAGGAGCTCGTGGGTCATTGTGTCCAGTTACGCTTTTCAACTTACAAGATCAAATCAGATCAAGTGCCTCACATGGTGCCTTGCCCTTGACGTATGAGCGTGGTCACCGAAAACACTCATATCTCAAATCATCTTTCCCCATTGAAATGAATGGAAATGCTTCTAATCCGTTCCAGCCCCCCAAAATAACAGCAGCTAATTTTTTAGCCAAACATTTTCAGCAATTTCAACACATTATTGACTTGGAGAACCGGTCAATGTTGGTCCGTAGGAGGTTATTGGTGATATTTTGAAATGAAACTCGGCAGCCAATCGAAGGGCTTCCCAGAGTTTCAGACGAAACGGAAGGGTTGAGCAGATACGTTGAGAGTGTTTAGTCTAAATTGAAGGCCGAATGTTACCCACAAATGCCATTTTCACTACCGCAACATTGACGTTAGTTTTTTTTTTTTTTTTTAGCCCGTATGTAGAGCGTTACCCTATGTGCTAGCATTAAACTAGAGGAGTTAAGTGAGTTATGTACCGGTAGTTGTTTTAACTCATTCACTGCCATTGACGACTATAGACGTCAAAAATTCATGTGAACTATTTCTATTAGTTTAAAAAAACAAATCAATTTTATTTCATTTTTTATGAAAACCTAGGAAAAAAATGATTGTAAATTTATAACATATAAAATTTGTGATTAATCGTGAGTCAACTATTGAAATCATGCGATTAATTACGATTATTGTAATCATCTGACGCCCCTTTTTTTAAATTAGGGGGCGTCAGGCGATTACAATTTTTAATTGTAACTAATCACATGACTTCAATAGTTAACTCACAATTAATCACAAATTTTATATCTGTTCTAAATTTACAATAAAAAAAAAGTCTAGGTTTTGAAAAAAAAGTGAAAAAAATGTTAAACTAATAGAAATAGTTCAAATGAATTTTTGACGTCTATAGCCGTCAATGGCAGTAAATGAATTAAATGCAGTTTGTAATTCATTAGTTTTTTTTTGTTTAGTGGCTCAGTAAACTTTAACTGGGAAAGGCAATCAACATTTTGGCCTGTTTTTTTTTTTTTTTAAGAATTGCAAGATGATTTGCTCTCAACTCAAGACAAGCAATATCTTATATGTCAAGTAAGTGGAAGCAGCACAATATTTATACTCACCAAACACACTCTCCCCACCCTGGCCAAGACATTGGGGCTCGAGTCTAAGCTCTTCTCACGAAAAAAGAAGTACAACTTGTCGTCGTTGCTCTCTGCACTGTCAGGGATGTGCTGGATCTGAACAAACACCGGTTCTGGAGGACAGAGAAGGAAAAAAAAAATCAGATAAGCGCGTGCTGATGAGTAACGAGACAGGAAGCTCAACCTGTAATCGGCAACGTTTACCTCCACACACCCTCCATTACTCACCGTTGAGCCACCTGGAATCGTACTGCTCCGTCCGGATGGCGCTTCTCCCGCCCATGGTCCTAAAGAGAGCCGCATCTGTGCTCATGAAGTCAATGTGGACACCTGCATACAGGTTGCCATCTAAAGTGGGAAACATTTAGAAGAGCAAACAATTTAAAAAAAAATTTTTTTTTAATGAAACATGCTTTGTCTTTTTTTTTTTCCTTCTAGTTGTTGATCACAAAAAAAAACAACTTACGAATAAGAACTGCAACGTTCTCCTCTTTTGGATCATAGGAACATTTTCCCTTCCCAGAGTCCACGTATCCGGGAACCAGTCGGAACAGGTAGTCCTGCGGGGACGGATTTGAGTACGCATAAAAATAGATGGCTTTAACGTCACAAGGGCGCGCAGCAAAATCATAAACAAATCAGCGTCCCAGTTTGTACTCGTGAAATATTTAGCAGGACAATGTTTCCAGGTCTGCCTTGCTGAGATCGTATCCCGCAGGCGGGGGAAGGGGGGGGGGGGTGTGAATGTGTTCACCTCTGCCCTCCAGCCTCTGTTGACGAACGTGCATATGGGTTGGTAAGCGCCCGTTCCGCAGGTGTACAAGTGGGTGCGGTTCCACGGCTCGATCAAGCGCACGAAGTTGGCGCATTCGCCCTGGACAAGGAGGAATTTCGAACATGTTCTTTACGCGCTCTGGATTTTGAAAGCAAAGCGTGTCAATGCAAGATCACACCTGTCGTCCCTTTCCTGTCATCTGGCATTCCCCTTTCCTCTTGGCAGATGCCGGCCAGTGGATCTGGTTTGAACACATATCAGGAAGTCGACGTGTATAGAAACATATCTAATATTGTCATTCATTAGGTAGTGGTGGGAAAAAAACGGGATTAAATATTAAAATTGCATGTAATGTATTGTACTGTATGTCAAATTACAGTCACAATGTTGGGGAAAATTTGATTATTTTCACAGGGATAGGAATTAAAATCGACCAGGATTATTTTCTCTTTTAGGAACATCTAAATAAATGTGAAAGCTTTAAATGATTCGAGGGCAAAGAGAACAAAAAAAAAAAGTGGTTTTACAGCAACATGTGTTTTCAGTTTTTCCACATTGCTGACTGAATTGTTTTCATTCATTTTGTGGAATTTTGTGTATATTTGACTTTGTTTTTGGGCTTGTGTTATGTAACTGCTATGACCTCATCGTAATTATGACAGCACACAATTCATGTGCAAATATAAGTTTGACCACTTTTAACACAAGGTCTGCTTTTGCAGCAAAAACACATTTTGCACTTGAATATTTACAAGGAACAATTTAAGACTGAAGACTGAAATGTAACCATGACTACATGGTGATTTTTGCGTGATGGCATTTGGTTTTAATCTTCAACAGTGCAAAGAAGCAAACATTATCCATTTAAGATCTTAAATCAGAAGTGCCTGAAGCAATCACACACTTCACTGACGACGTTACACTGCTTAGTTTACTTGCTTCATTTTGGTCAGTTTAAAGCTGGCGGTATGATTTTACAACACGTTAGCCTCCTAATAGAATAAAGGCCCGAGTCATTTTTTATTTAATGTCAAATTAACAATACGAAATAGCGATACTTGCTTGCCAAAAGTTATATATATATTTTTTTCTTTATGTCTATGTCGATTCTCAGTCATCACGTGATGGTAATCTGCAAAGCTTGAATTGAGGCAACGGGACTTTGTTGTCTTGTGTTTTTCCCCCCCGAAAACATTTAAATATGCCAAAGGTTCATGCGAGTTTAATTAATTCTGTGACACTCATCTCAAATCAACTTTCCTAATTGAAATGAATGGAAATGTGTTTTTTAAATAAGGATATAGCGCTCCATAACATTTATGTTATGAAATGTATACACTGTATAGTAATAACATGGATAAACAGAATGTAAGGAATTTAACAGTTTGGCCTCATGATTTATTTTAAGACGCCTTATAAAACGGCCACCGGGGGCAGTATAGTACAATCATGCAGATACAAATTATCTAAAAACTAGAAATTCTATGTGTTAGCCTGGTAGGTGTTTTTTTTAAATTAGGTGTTAACAATATGATAGCAGACTTTAAGTAAGACTAAATTATGTGGTTGGTTTATATACACAATGTTTAATTGTCTTTAGTTTGTTTTAGTTTGACTGTAGGTGTCTTGGAATACTACTTGGAAAACTAATGCTATAAGCAAAGCTAAACATACAAAAAAACAATCACTCAATTGAGTCTGTGTGTGCGTACTATTAGCGGCTCTTTGTTGACGTTGTGCATATCCAAAGCCACCAGGTACTCCCTGCTGCCCAGGTACAGGCGGCCCTGGTCCTGATCCATCAGGAGGATTCGGTAGTCGCTGGTGTTGAAGGAGAAACTGAAGGGTCGCGCTGCCCGAGTGTCCATCAGTTCTGCGGGGGGAAAAAAGTGTTACCGTTACTTGCTTCTACTTCTTTATCTACTGTAAAATTAAAACTGGTTATTTTATTTCTCTCTTCTTCTTCTTCTTCTTCTTCTTGGGGTGTGTGTACTGTTCATGAGATGGAAGTTGATGCCACCATTTTGTGTCTGTACAAGTACTAGCTAGCGGTTAGGTGCCAAGTTAGCATACTATTGTACGATGTTAGCTTACCGAGTGCTATAATATATGTACTAGCTAGCGGTTAGGTGCCAAGTTAGCATGCTATTGTGCGATGTTAGCTTACCGAGTGCTATAATATATGTACTAGCTAGCGGTTAGGTGCCAAGTTAGCATGCTATTGTGCGATGTTAGCTTACCGAGTGCTATGATTTATGTAGGTTGAGCTCAAATTGTGTTTTTGTGTCCACCAACTGTGGTAACTCAGAGTATGAATAGGTTAACTATAAAAACTAACATAAGCGCTAATGTTCATTACAGTTGAGGTAGCATCAACATGGATTTCAAGATGTTATTTTAACAGTTTTAAGCAAATTTGCTCAATGCCGTCCTAATGCCTCCAACATGTCTCATGACAGCCTTGGATGAACGCACAGCCCCTGAAAAAACGACCTTCTCACTTGTTCTCTGAGAAATGCATGCAGGATGATTAAATATAACTCAACTTGGAGCGTTTTAAGAAACATATTTGCTTTTAGGATGTGAATAATTCACGTGTCCTGACTGTGTGATTGAGCTGAAGGCACCACATGCCCACCGGAGGTAGGCGGAGAAAAAAAAAGGCGAGTCCCTGAAGCAACGGCGGTCAGCGTGGCAAATTCTTAAGATCAGGATTGTGCTCAGCCGAGCGGAACCTGTTAAGACACGCTGCTGGAAAATGTATTCAGCATTTTTCTTTCTTCTCCTGAAAGTTCTGATTGAACCATTTTCATCTGCTGCGAGAGAAACGCACTCTGCCACACCGTGACATTCGGTTGCACGCTTGCGTTCAACAATTCATTGGAAATGCAATTTGAAAAGGAACACAGACAATATATGCTACTTTATGTCTCACGCTAATATTTACTAATGACTCATGAGAGTTGTTGAGAGTGCTTAAGGGTGAGGGAAATTAGTTTGTGTTTGATCAAATCAGAGTCACCGTTCCTGAAACATGGCGGTGGCAGCATCGGGAGCAGGGGCCATTTTTCTTCAGCTGGAACCCGGGCCTTAGTCAATGTGGAGGGAATTATGAACAGCGGCAAAAAGCAGTCGGTATTACTGTGGCACAAAACCTTCAAGCTTTGGCTAGAAAACAAAATAAGGAGAAAGAATTTTGCCCCACTTAGATGGGTGTGACAATCAGTGGTACGCAGCAAATTGGACCGGGTCGAAGACAGCGGGCTTATGTCTCGACAAATGGTCGCAAATGAGCCTCAGAAGCTGGCTTACGGGGATTGAGGACGCCGCGCAATCTTTATTTACATCAAAGTGGCCGCCATCTTCCTTTGCAGGGGTCAACATTAAACAGGATGTAGGCAAGGTGCGACCAAAATAGGCCGTGCAATCGGATCTCCGGGATGCCGTCTTTGAGGTAAACACAGGATGAACGGCGTGGATTCATTCAAGGGCCTGAATGTGGGAACGCCACACCCCTATGCACGTCGCCCAAAATAGCCAACAATGTCCTGTCATCATCGGGTAAACATCCAGAGAAGCCCCGACAACATTCTGACACTGATAGGGAAACACTGGGAAGGGCACCCGATTCAAGTATGACGCTACAACTGGGTCACGCCGAGCTCTCGGGTTACAACAGACGGCCGCTAATGATGCGTTCGGACACGGCTCCCCGACTTCCATTACACGGCGCGTTTTGCTCTCCAGCAACGCCGACTAATTCCACCCCGCATGCCTCCCGTTCCGACAGACACAAGTGAGGGAACAATACGAGATCTCGGGCCCTTAGGCCCTCGGGTGTCACTGGGGCCGGCTCAAAGAAGTCACATGGGCCCCCGTCGCCACCGCCACCTCCTCCGCGGGCGCCTCCGGGAACAAAGAGGCTCGCTGTGGCAAACAATGAACAATAAATCCTTGGAGTCGCAGAAAACATTTGGACTAAATCCAACTTTTGGCCTTTTTTGTTTGGTATTAGGGGGAAGGGTCAGTGCGGTTTGGGAGTGCGGCTACCAAAGAGACAAGCTAATAAGTGAACACCTCTCAGCTGTCGTGGACGTTAGGCGGGGGCGGACTTCGCATCAGGCAACTGCCTGCGGGGTACACAAACATCTCTTAAGAACTGATGACTGACGTTTTCTTCCATTTGAAGGATTTTCTATTGTTTGAGTCTCTTGAAAACATGAAAATGCTTAAAGACGGTGTAAAGTGAATTCAAAGAATGGTGTCTAAATATTAGCGCGCAGACTTGCACCCAAAAGCCGTATTCGCTCCTCGTTTACTGTTAAATCAGCGAATCCCGGATCAACTCAAACTGCGCTTTATCTACATCATATGTTGTCCAAAACAGTTTACCAAGCCTCATATTCACTATTTGGGAAAATATATCGGAGTATAAACCGACACGCTAACGCAGCCACGTCAACATACGGAAAAGTTTTACTTTTTACTTTAAAATAACTTACTTTAACCTCCAGGATCCCTCGCCGTACATTGGCCAATAGCGGAAGCCAGGATGCTTTTTTGTTTTTGGTAAAGTATGGAATCCATCTGTTGTAGCAGCTAGCTAGCACTAAACTAACCTGGGAGGCTTCGTCTCTCCAGTCCAACGTCCAGTTTTGCAAACTCCGTCCGTCCATGCTAGGACAGCGCCAGAGGCCAAAGTCATAACAAAGGCGTCGATACACAGATGGGTTTTATTGGCTAACTGCTTAATTCATTTGTTTCGTTCCATTTTAAATATTGCCATGGTCCCAAAAATCTATTTATATGATTTTTTCCATGTTTTTTTCTTTGATGCAGCCTAAGAGCTAAAGAGGTTGCTTAAAGCAATGGTAGTTATTTAAAAAAACGGCCAGCAGGTGGCAGCAGAGTATAAGAGATCAACCAGGCCATGTTGCAGCAAGTGTTTTCAACATGATGAAACTTAGCTATATTCTAATGCTAATTGCTGTAAAACAGAAACAGATAGAAATATACTTTTTTTCTGATGAAAGAAGAGACTTTAATCTTTCTTTTGTTTTTAGAGCAATAGAACACAATATTTTGTGGGCCTTGCAAAATCCAGTATAACAGCCGGGAGCGAAGGGGGTTGCTTCAGTGAAAATGGCTGGGAGTGAATGAGTAGAAACTTTGATTTAATGCTCATTAGCTAGCTAAACATTCCTACGTAAACACTGCTGGGTGTCGGGTCCCAAAGAGTGCGCGTCACAGAATCTATTTGCAATTTTTTTCCACAAGATTTTACTAATATATATATTTGGGGGGGGGGGGGGTTGGGGCAGGTGGGTCAACCAATTTTTTGTGGAAAACGCTTCTTGGCAGTATATCCCTCGATTATTCAAGATTTGAGAGAGGTTAAAATTTTGATCTTTTTTCTACGCAATTATAATGGCCTCAATTTTTTGTCGATTTTCGCTATTCGTGGGACGACCCGGTCCCTTAACCTTGCTCTGCAAAATGAATTATCACAGTGTTTGTGAGTTCACAAACTCCAGAGAATACATCTTGTACCGAGCCCTTTGATTTCCACCGATCCGAACCACTGGTTTTCATCCGTGGCCGTGATTGGTCAAAACAAACGTGCAAGATGCCCCATCGTCCAATCAGCTCGAAGTATTGCACAGAATGTCCCGCCTTTGCCGAGCAAATCACCGTAGAGCAGTTCCAGATTGATATTGTGGAGAACTCCCTTGAGTAAATCACAATATCAATGCGGCTAGTGCCAGGTCGGGGTCCCTGGCCCTCACGAAAAGTGTGGGGGTCCACTGTACATAAATGTGGAGATCCCCATAACTTGGTTTGCCTTGGGCCCTTAAATGACAAAATTGGCGTTATGAGAAACGTGTTCAAGAGCCCACTTAAGGATTTGCCAAGTTGGACTGAAAACACACCGGCATGCACATGTAAGCCGTTTATCAACAAGGTATTAGCCTTGAAGGTCAAACAAAAGACTCAAGCATGCAGACTCGCGTTTTCTTTCTTATCAAAGAAGCTAAACTCAAAACAAGCCCCCAGCTGCCAATTGTCAAAGCCGTCTGACGAGCGAAGTTACAAAACAAGACAGAAGCAACTTCATTGCTGAAGAATGTCATACATCTCATACATCTCATTCCTGTCATTCTTATTTACGGTTACCAGGTGACGCGACGTGTGCGAGTGTGTCCGATAAAGTGAAAACATGTTAGCGTAACGACAAAAATGCCCGTTTTGATCCCAGCCGTGTTCACATTGGAACAGTCGAGCGCCACAAGGGTGTTCATCAGTAATCATGATGATGGCACACCGGCTTGCATCATGCGGAATTGCGTCTCTCCCTGTTGCCATGGCAACACCTTATCACCTTCTCTTGCCGTCAGTAATGTTGATGCCCCAGCCAGGAGACACCTCATGTCAAGTTAGCATTATTGCTGAGAAGCGCAGACTGACTCACTAAACACCAAGGTCAGGCTTGAAACACTAATCACGTATTGAAACCAAATTTAAAAAAAACCCTAACCAACTGACTTGAAACCCTAATCTAAAAACCTAACTGGCTGGACACCCTCATTTGAAACCATAACATTTGCCTTGGAACCCCAATTCAGGCTTGAAACCCCATTTTAAAAACCTAACCTTTGCTTAAAAGCCCAATTTTCAAAACAACTCAAAACCCTAACCCTTGTTTTGAATCCCTAAATTGAAAACCTAACTATGTCTTGCAACACTTTGACTGGCTTGAAATCCTAATTTGAAACCCCAATTCGGGCTTGAAACCATAATTTCAAACTTTAACCTTGGGTCAAAACCCTTATTTGAAGACCTAACTCATTGCTTCCGACCGAAATGAAAAACCTTAACCCAAAACATGTCTTGAAACCCTGCAACTGTCTTCAAACTTTTTATTAACACCCTAATGTTTGAAACACTAACCATGTCTCAAAACCACAACCCTTGTTTGAAAAAACGGTCTTAAAACCCTTCAACCGTCTAGAAACCCTAATTTAAAACCATAACTTGGGCCTTTGAACCCTAATCCTAACACAAACCCTTTATGTGAACAACATATTACATATCAAGTGGTACTGAGCTGCCAGAGCTTTTCACACGTGGTTTTATGAATGAATTTTTTCACTTGCACACACAAAAAAACAAAGAAAAAGTTAAAGGTATCAGAAGTATAAATTCAACCATATATTATTTGTACTCAAATTTAATCTTTTAAATTACATAAAATTTAAAAAAAAAATAATAATAAAAAATATATATATATATATATATTTTTTTTTTTTATCAAATAATTTAATTTAAACTATAAGATGATTTTGTGGTTTGTTGAGTCGATTTGTCAAAATAATTGTGTGTGAAATGGAAGCTGAAATATTAAAGTGATACTTGACTCATTGAGCCATTTTCAGCAGTAAAATATTAATATTTTGTCCAGAATTAATTTCATAACTTCATTAATTTTCATGCACAATTAATACCTTTAAAACCTTTTTTTTTTTTGCACTTGCTGTCGACTGAAGATGACATCACCAGTGCCGAGGAAGTAGGAAACGACCAGTCATGGCTCAGTTTGCTCACTAAACCCAGAAAACAGGTGAGCCGTGATTGGTCGTTACACAGGTGATGTCATCTTTAGTCGACAGCAAGCGGAAACATTTGTTTTTAAAGGTATTAATTGTACATGAAAAATAATGAAGTTATCAAACTCATTCTGAACAAAATATTAACTTTTTACTGCTGAATATTAACTTTTTGATGCCATTTTCAGCAGTAAAATATTAATATTTTGTCCAGAATTAATTTCATAACTTCATTAATTTTCATGCACAATTAATACCTTTAAAACCTTTTTTTTTTTTGCACTTGCTGTCGACTGAAGATGACATCACCAGTGCTGAGGAAGTAGGAAACGACCAGTCATGGCTCAGTTTGCTCACTAAACCCAGAAAACAGGTGAGCCGTGATTGGCCGTTACACAGGTGATGTCATCTTTAGTCGACAGCAAGTGGAAACATTTGTTTTTAAAGGTATTAATTGTACATGAAAAATAATGAAGTTATCAAACTCATTCTGAACAAAATATTAACTTTTTACTGCTGAATATTAACTTTTTGATGCCATTTTCAGCAGTAAAATGTTAATATTTTGTCCAGAATTAATTTCATAACTTCATTAATTTTCATGCACAATTAATACCTTTAAAACCTTTTTTTTTTGCACTTGCTGTCGACTGAAGATGACATCACCAGTGCTGAGGAAGTAGGAAACGACCAGTCATGGCTCAGTTTGCTCACTAAACCCAGAAAACAGGTGAGCCGTGATTGGTCGTTACACAGGTGATGTCATCTTTAGTCGACAGCAAGTGGAAACATTTGTTTTTAAAGGTATTAATTGTACATGAAAAATAATGAAGTTATCAAACTCATTCTGAACAAAATATTAACTTTTTACTGCTGAATACTAACTTTTTGATGCCATTTTCAGCAGTAAAATATTAATATTTTGTCCAGAACTAATTTCATAACTTCATTAATTTTCATGCACAATTAATACCTTTAAAACCTTTTTTTTTTTTGCACTTGCTGTCGACTGAAGATGACATCACCAGTGCTGAGGAAGTAGGAAACGACCAGTCATGGCTCAGTTTGCTCACTAAACCCAGAAAACAGGTGAGCCGTGATTGGTCGTTACACAGGTGATGTCATCTTTAGTCGACAGCAAGTGGAAACATTTGTTTTTAAAGGTATTAATTGTTCATGAAAAATAATGAAGTTATCAAATTCATTCTGGACAAAATATTAACTTTTTACTGCTGAAAATGCCCCAATGAGTCAAGTATCCCTTTAAACGTGTATTTATACAATATTTCCAACCAAAAATCTTCACACCGACGTCTGTCGAGTCATGACTTGAATGTGATTGTGAATTGTGACATGAAACTGAACGTAGCCGATCAAGATTAATGAGAAACAAGAAATTGACTGTGAATAAAAGTTATTATATTTGTCACGACATTGCCATGTTCCAATGCTCGCGCCTGATTTGGTCCTTTTTCGAATCACATGGTTAATGCATATTCGTTTTTGTGAGATCACGCAAGAATCCTGCCGGGGAAGACTTGTTTCAAAATGGATGGTGGGACAGAATCATAACGTGTGGGATTCTGTGTCGAGATAATGGGAGCAGACCACACACACAATACGACCAAAACAATGCCAGATTATTATTTTTTTTATCTTCATGTGTGGGCTCTGTCACGGGTAAGCGCAATCTTTTCAGATTTGAAGAAACCTTGTGTGCGTAGCGGGCCCAAGTGCAGGTATCCGATATTCTGTCATCACGCCGGATGTCAGACGATGAGTGTGTGTGAAGTGCGTGCGAGTTTCAGGGTGTGGACTGGCTCCGTTTTCACCGAGTAGAAAAACACACGTAATATCCACCTTTTGTTTCCACTCTTGCACCCTTTCGACATGTGGCAGGAAACGCGCTCTTTATATACTGTACGCATGAAGAGGAAGTCATGCCTGACGCGCGCAGGTCCGTGCAAGTGCATTAAAAAAAAAAATTTAAAAAAAAGAGGGACGAGCGTTCCGGCTCACCTTTGAAGGAGAGGCGAACCCGCGGCGCCGACTGCTGCAGACTCAGGCCTCTGTAAACACACAAGGCCACCAGGAGGAGTTGGGCTCCAGATGTTGTCATGGTAACAGGCATACAGGTAGCCCACACAGATCTAAATCTGGACGGAAAAAAAAGAAAGACTGATTATTATAGCGAGCCCCAAGAGGAATAAGAGACAGAAAAAGACGCACGCACTCTCTTTGAAGCCTCTGATCACAAGTTTGGCCTGCAGCCGTCCAATAAGGCGAGACGCGTGACGCAGTCCAAATCTTCACACCTGTGCTGGAAAAGATGACAGCCTCATTATTTATTTAAAGAGTACATGTAGAGAGGTGTGTGTTAAGACTGCATAATCGTTTCTACAAGCACAGATTGGTGGAAAATTTGAATTCTACAGTGTACGGGCGGTGATGCCTTGAGATACGGGCTGACTACGCAAAACACTCACATCTTCAAATCTTTTTTCTCCATTGAATGGAAATGCCATTCATTTGGTTCAGTATCCTTGTCCCACACCCACCCCCAATTTTATTTTATTTTTTTAATGTTCTTTAATCAGGAAAATAGAACGCCATTATATTGTACATCATTAAAACAAAGTAATAACTAGAGCTGCAACAAATTACTTTTTTGGAATAATCTTTCAATAATTTTTTTGATTAAAAAAACTTCAATTGGATTAAAAACATGTTTTGTTTCCATCCCTTTATTTAAAAAACAACAACATATTATTTCAAACTGTCACAAAAAAATCATTCAAAAATCGATTATCAAAATAGGTGCTGATGAATTTGATAATTGATTAGTTGTCAATTAAGTGTTGCACCTATAGTCATAACAATTAAATGTATTGCAACGAATTAGTTTGCGCGCCATGATTTAATGCTTCAATTCATTGTGCCGCTCTTAAGGTGATCCTGCCTTGGCCACCGGGGGCAGTATAATACAGTCATGCAAACACCAACGAAGAAGCGTCACAACAAAGAGTATAAAGAATATTATGCCTGTGAGTATTTAATTGTTTTTTTTTTTTAATAAAACCTGTTACTTCTCCTGTTTTCTTTCTTTTCTTTGGTCCTTCCTCGGGTCTCCTGACGGCCTCACGACTGGCTGGAAGTGTTCGGTTTAGGTGAACGGTATGGGATTTTTTTTTAATAGGTTTTAGGTGAACTAATGAATACACACACACTCGCACGCACGCACGCACACACATACACATAATCACCCACAAACAAAAACAAAAAATGGAAAAAAATATATATTTAAAAAAAAAAAAAAAGGAGAGCAATGATGATGACATGTAAAATCGGTAAAATTACCGAATGAACAATACTGAGCTCTCCAGGGGAAAATAAAAAATAAAAAAATAATAATAAAACCTGTTACTCAAAACACTTGTACCTCAAATCAGCTTTCCACATTGAAATGAATGCAAATGCTGTTAATGTGTAGTAGCTGCTGGTGAGGAGGCATTTTGCATCAAGTTCCCCACTTAAACAGAATGTAAAGAATTAAACCCTTCATACATCACGATTGGCTTAAATTTCCATTAATATTGTGCCGCTCCTGGTGTGTCTGCCTTGGCCACCGGGGGCACTATAATAGAGAAGTACATATTACGCAAAAACAAGGGTCGCAACTAAACTCTGTAAGATGCAGTAATAGAACTCATTTTTTACAGAGGATAAAGAAAATATGCTATATTGTTGTTCAATGTGTGTTGTTCCACTGTTTATGATGCTAAGTGTTAGCCCGCCAATGGCATTTTCCATTATGTGTTAGCATTACGGTAGCATTTTGTAGGTAAAGTTTTCGTAAAATACACAAAATGTCATTTTCTTTCTTTCGTGTTTCCTTTGCTAACTAGTAAACCAAAACCAGATGGTAGTGAGCTCGTCCTTTTTCGCCCGCCGCATTTGCGACTTTTCAGCGCAGACGGCTGCGAGCCGACGCGACGCACAGGCGACAGCTCAAACGCGGGGAGCCCCCGCACCGACTATTTCTGACACTTTCGGGGTGTTGAAACCAAGACCTTAACTCGAGCATTCATTATGCAGCTGCACTTTGCCGGAGAGTTTCCCATCTAAATTATGAATACTAAAAGCCGAGTCCATTAAATTGTCTCGCTGTTTGCCGGGCTGATAAGCCATCCCGCGGGCATCTCTCGCTCTCGTGACGTCCGTGGGGCTGAGGCCCGTCGAGGCAGGGCTTTTAGCAAAACGCTTGACGACAATTACAATCTTACTAATAAAATTCAAACCACTCGTCCCACGCCAGAGTATCTACGGACAGAGGTACCAAGCCCGCACCATGCCCCGATGCAAATAGTGAAAATCCGTGAGTAATTGATAATATTAACTCATTCACTGCCATTGATGGATATAGACGTCAAAAATTTATTTGAACTATTTCTATTAGTTTAAAAAAAAAAATCAGCTTTTGTTAACAATAGAATGAAAACCTAGAATTTTTTTTTTGCACATTTAGAACAGATAAAATATTTATTAATCGTGAGTTAACTAGTGAAATCATGCGATTAATTACAATGAAAAAATTTAATCACCTGACGCCCCTAATTTTTAATAATCTTTTCTTCTTAAAAAAAAAATATTTAAAAAAGAACAAAATATTTTAAAAATCGCATGACTTCACTAGTTAACTCATGATTTTATATCTGTTCTAAATAAACAATAAATAAAAAAATCTACGTTTTTATACTCTTGTTAACAAAAGTGGAAGAAAATGTTAAACTAATAGAAATAGTTCAAATAAATTTTTCACGTCTATAGCCGTCAATGGCAGTGAATGAGTTAATATTTTAAACTATAGCACGCAGTATGATCTCAAGGGACTTGAATATCATTTCAAACTTATCTAACCCTGACAGGTGATTTGATTATTATTTTTTTTAAAGCACCTTAATTGGATTTCAAATAGGTGTCACCGCCTCACCAAATGTAAAAATAACAATTACTACTTTCCTATGAATTTTTTTGTTTTTGTTTAATGATGAACAACACTGGACCATTTGTTCATTTTTTGCAAGTGAAAGATACCATCTGTGTTTGGAATTTAAGAGTTATGTTGTCGGTCGTTCATCAAATAAAACAAAAAGTTTCATTTTACTTTAACATACCAAAACTCATCAACAATTAACTTTCACCATTGAAATGATTGGAAATGCTATTCATCTGTTCCAACCTCCCCACAAAATCACAGTGAGTGACATGTAGATGAGTTTTTGAGAATTAATCAATTAATTGACATCAACTACAGTACTTTGATTATCGATTTTTTTTTATTTTTTAGAGTTATCGTTAAACTTAAAATTGTCCAAATCCTCCAATTTCAGCCTCTCAACAGTAAATATTCTCTGATTTCTGTCTTCCACCATGAACACAGACAGATGACACTAGTCAACACATTTTGGTGCCAAGAATGTTTCAAAGGTTTTTAAGGTATTTTGGTGTCGCTAAATCCGAAAACAAAATTTTTCTTCCCCCAAATTGACTCTCGTTTTTTAGATATTCCATGTTATCATTACACAAATCTTGACAATGATATTCCATATCTGCTGCAACTTTGATGAGGCAGCGTCTGTCTTTTTCAAGTATGTCCATACAGTATTCTTTCCTCTTTGATGTGGAATCATGAAAGACGGCAATCATTATCACAGAGAGCCTTCTTTTTGCAAACCTGGTTCCAAAAATTAAGCAAAAATGTATGTATGTGCAATTTCTGCATTCTCATTTTCAAATAAATGTTTTTGAAGAAAGAGGTGGAAATTATTATTTCTTTGTTCCAATTCATAAAAAAAAATAAAAAAAATAAACAGAAAAAAAAACAACGGTACTAATTTCTAAGTCACCAAAACTTTTTGGCCAATTAGCGCATTTTCAATTTTGGGTCGAAAACTTTTATCACCGAAACAAACCAGCAGAAGCATGTTGTGATGATGCAAAAATAATAATAATAACAACAAATATGCGACCATTGTATGCTTGACTCGATCAAGTGACATGAATTAGGGTTAGCTTCATGCCGCTAGCCTCAGCTATCACAATCACCGCTAGCATTGAAAGACGATTAGCGGGACCACAGAATGGCAGCGAGGAACACTAACAATGCAAAGTGAGATTCTTTTTGTCCAAAATACTTTCAGGCAACGTGAAATGTTGCGTTTGTTGGAACGTAGCTAATGTTGATCCATCCAAAAATATTTCTTCACATGAAAATGGTCATTAAAAAGTTTGGTGATTGCTTCTTTTATTTAAAAAAAAAAAAAAAAAAGTTCACTTCACATTTGGCTGACAACGATTATCAAAATAATTGTCGATTAATTTAATAATTGATTAGTTGTCTATGAATTGATTAATTGTGACACCTCTGCTAGCTGGCTGTAATGAGTTGGGACTGGTACCCTCAAAATGGTACTACTTTGGTCAGGGTTGACCTTTTGACTTGACTAGTGGCTTGATCGCCTTAATCATCATGACCGAATGTTCTGAACTCCTATGTCGCACGGAGCACGATGAGACATCAAAAAACGCAGCACTGGACTTGTCACTTAAATACATAATCACCACTTCAAAAGGGCCTCCAGGAAATACAAACTATAAATAAAAATCTGTCACGACATATCGTAAATCTACATTTCGTCACCAAAAAAAAAAAGCGTTTTAATGCACTAACACATATTTTGTTTTTAGAACACCTAAAAAAAAAATATATCAAGTGAGTCGCTGTGGGGGCCTCCATCGTGGTGTGTGTCAGTATTTGTGTGTTTGCTGTGGTTTTGACAGCTGGGTGTTAACTACAGGACAGATTGGGGCCACATCTTGTAATAATAAACCATAGTGTGGTTTGGAGTGCCATCAAATAATTAGAGGACGAGTTGTGACCGCACTTGCGTGCAACCTACCTGTCAAATCAAACAGTCCACAAATAGGAAAGAGATCGAGCAAAAATGTGCATTCGCGCACACACGCAGTAACCACACGCCGGTTAAAAGTTAACCCCCTCCCAAAAAAAAAAGTCCTACCTTTGATGTCCACGATTCCAAAAGTTGTCACTGCCACATTCCCCCACGCGTCGCTCCAAGGAGAAGAGGAAAAAATAATCCGATTTTTAAACAAAATTATTCTTCTTTAGGTAGAAAAAAGTGATCAAGCAGTCGCTATTAGCCGACTTTTGGTCCACGTTACATGAATAAAATCCTTGAGTCAAACTTTAGGAAGCCATCCGCGTGGATGATGTGACCCCCGCGTCACGCCTGTGGTCGAGAAAGACTTGCGCGAGTACAAATGGAGCCACCAGGTGCAGGTGTTGGGATCGAAAGTGTGTGCGATTCCCGCTGTCCTCTCCCTTCTGTTGTGCTTCCTCCCAGCCTGCCAGCCTCAGTCTCAGCCTCAGCCTTCCCTTTCGTGGTGGACCCAACCTCCCGGTGCAGCATATGGGTCGGATTAACCCCGTGCGTCCCTGCGGCTGCTGCTGTACTTGAACGCACCAGTAGCCAAGCCTCCTCCTCCTCCTCTTCCTCCTCCTGCTGCAAAAACAAAATGTCACCTCAACACTTGTCTATTGCAAAAGTTAATAATTTAGAGTGGCTGCTGTTTTATATTCATGCGTGGCTGTTCTCTTATTGGTCAGCATTACTTTCCAAGCCAGGTCAGGCAAAAAAAAAAAAAAAAAAAGAATTCCCAGGATTCCATAGTGGCTGGTTGCTGCGTGCATGACAACGGTGACAAAAGGAGGCGGCTGGGTGGGGTGAAGGCTGGATGGCCATCCTTGTTCAAAAGAAGCTGATTGAAAAGCAGGCATCATTCATTCTCAAACTTTAGGAGCAAGTGCTTGTCAAAAACTGAAAGTTAGCCACAGAAATCTTTACGCACAGTTTGAATAGTAACACTGCACTAAATCTCATCATGTGGATATATTTAGCCGGCCTATAAATAGTTATGGGTCTACTGTAAAGAGATATAATATAACCAGTAGCATGTCAATGGCGTTTTGCATTGTTTATTAGCATTAAGCTAACCCGACCATTTGAAGGCAAAGCTATTTGGTTAGTTGCAATGTAAAACGTTTAATTGTCTGTTTTTACGTTTTGCTTGTTTGTAAACTTCAACCGGGAGTGGCATTAAACAATTTGAAGTTTCTTTTAAATGTTTGCCAAATTGCTCCTTATTGTGAAGTGGCATGTCAATGGCGTTTTGCATTGTTTATTAGCATTAAGCTAACCCGACCATTTGAAGGCAAAGCTATTTGGTTAGTTGCAATGTAAAACGTTTAATTGTCTGTTTTTACGTTTTGCTTGTTTGTAAACTTCAACCGGGAGTGGCATTAAACAATTTGAAGTTTCTTTTAAATGTTTGCCAAATTGCTCCTTATTGTGAAGTGAGTTGATTCAAGTTCACTATTATACAAATTACAAATATACAAATCTAACATGAAACTATTGAACATTTAGAAAAAACAAAACAATCAGGAAGTTAAAGAAATACAAGTAAGTCACCAGAGTTTCAAGCTGTGTTAAAATAGTATGAATGGATTGTGAGGCGGGTTTTAACTCATTCACTGCCATTGACGGCTATAGATGTAAAAAATGAACACAAAATGACACATTTTTTTCCACTTTTGTTAACAAGAGTATGAAAACCTAGAAAAAAAATATTGTACATTTAGAACAGATATGAAACTTGTGATTAATCTTGAGTTAACTAGTGAAGTCATGTGATAAATTACAATTAAAAATTGTAATCGCCTAATGCCCCTAATAAAAAAAAGAACAGATTATAAAAAATGAGGGCCGTCAGATTGTCAAATTGTAATTAATCGATTAATCACAAATTTCATATCTGTTATAAATACACAATAAAAAAAGAATAGGTTTTCGTGAAACTAATATAGTTCAAATTAATTTTGGACGTCTATAGCCGTCAATGGCAGTGAATGAGTTAAAAATGGGTAGTGAGGGTGCTCGACTGGGAGGTCGTTCCACACTTTAGGACCAGCAATGAAAACAGCTTAATTTATCCCCTCTAAGCTTCTGCTTATACTTTGGTACCTCCAGGAGCAGCTGGTCAGCTGACTTGCGAGTCAGCAGCCGAGGGCGAGACCATTTCCACAATTGAAGACGAATAGTGGAATCTTAAAATGGACTCGAAAGCGCGCTGGACTGGAGTTATATGTTCCCTCAAACAACTGGAGATGTTTGAGGAAGGCCTGGCGGACTCCAAAGTAAAATGCACCGTATTTGCTGTGTTAATAAAAAAAAAAAAAAAGTTGAAGCCACAGTAGCATTAAGCACAGTTTTCCGTGATTCTTTTTCATACCACTAGAGGGAGTCCGTGCCCCACTACAACCCAAAACCCACGCAAGCGCAGGAATGTTTTCTGTGGGTACTCTAGCAAATGTCACGCAGGACAGCCAAAGCCAAGATTCGAACTCAGAACCTCAGTACTGCGATGCAGACGCGCTAAGCGGCTGTGGCACAGCGTGGCGCACAGAGAAAAGCACAAACGACACATGAGGCAATGAGGTGTGTCAGTGTGGAAAAGGTCAATAAGGCAAGGGGCACTTCCTGCAGGCGAACCATAAAAAAGTCGAACTTTTGAAATGCACGCCCCCTTGATGATCTTGACTGATGTGCATGCATAGTATGTCAGCAGTGGCCTTGTCTCCTGCTGGCTTGCAGCCACGCATGACGTGCACGCAGTCACGACGGGTCCAGGATCTTTGCTTCACCCCAGTAGGAGGCATAGTTGCTTTTCCAGGCTGAGGAAATGAGTCACGGATGTGTGCTGACTTCAGGTTTCCTCTCAACTTTGGCTCCCAATACAATTTGAGTGATTGTGCCAGCCTTTGACTCTTAAGGACCCTGTTAAGTCAAGTCTGATTTGTTTTTAACTTTATAAGACATAGTTGCTGAAAATGTGAAGATATTCAGCACTATGTAGTACAAAGTTGTACAGACTTCAATTGTCTTTCACCATATCGGCTGTCTTGATTTTTTATATACAGTATATATATATATATACACAAACTTTAGCAGTTCCATTGACATCAGCGGTTATCCGACACAAATACGACATGCAGTTCGCCTACAACTGAAAAATGGGTCTGCTGGCGTGGCCACTTAAGAGTGCCTCATTGTCAGCCACAAGCGTGCTTTATCGCGGTCAGGATGTGGACCAGAGCTTCAGGAGGCTGGCCTGGCCACTTAGAGTGCCTCATTGTCGGCCGCGAGTGCTCGTACGCTACAATGAGAAAGACAGAAGAGCGGGAAGAGTGGGAGAAAAAAAAATGGAGACAAAAAGTCCAACTAGACAGCCAGTATGTGAACTGCGGCTTCGGCTTGGCTGCTTTTAGAGCGCGTCGTTGTGTGCTGCGAGTGTGCACACACACACACAAGGTGGAATAGTGAGGAGGGGATGGGAATAAAAAGGTTTACTTGATAGCCAGGGTGCGGACCGGAGCTTTGGGCTGCCGCTGTGTTTTAGAGCGCCTCGTTATTGACATGAGTGCACGTCAGAGACAGGGAGGATGCAAGGAGGTCGGGGGGAAAAAAAATATTAAAACAAAAAGTCCGGTTTGACAGCCAGTGTGTGGACCGGGGTTTTGAATTAGCATTGCTGCTTTAGAGTGCCTCGTTGTCAGCCCTGAGTGCATGCACGTCACACGGAGAGAAGGCAGAATAGTAAATGCCAGACGAGAGAGTGGCTTTGTACTGGCGTGGACACGTTAGTGTGCCCGACGTGTCAAAATTTTCAAGACATTTTTCATACACTTTCCAGCGACTCTTGATGTTTGCGCGGGTGAGGGGTGAAAACTGGAAAGAAAACTGAAATGTCCCATATGATGAATGTTTTTTTGACTTCTTGTTATTTATCCCTGAAGGCTGACTGCAAGCTGCAGCTGGATTCCTGCGCCACCAGACCCATCAATCACAAGAAGCACACCATTGTCCCCTTAAGGAGAAAAAAAAATAAAAAATAAAAAATAAAAATTGACTTGCTGACAGTCAATTTAGTATTGACAAATTGCCAAGTGTCAACACATGGCCAATGCACCAGAAAGGCAACAATTGCGCAGATGCATGCTGGGAAAGCGTGGTGACCTCGAGAGAAACTCAGTGTAAAAAAAAGAAGAAAAAAAAGAAAGAAGAGAGACTGGCCTGTTTTCTATCACAACAAACATGACGCAGCTCTTCCCCGGCCTCTAATTATTATCTGACGTGCGAGAAAACATCAACATGAAAAATTACACGAGCAGGTGCTCGTTGTTGTCCCTCAACTTGGCACACCAGCAAGTACGAAAGTAGGCCAACGTCTTTAACGCGACACACATTCTCGGCCACTCTCCTCACGTCGTACGCCGGAGCCGAGCTGATTCTTTCTGCAGAGAAAGAATGCAGATTTCCCCCGGAGATGAAGCAGCGTTTGCGGCTCCGTATGTTTGCTGGGCCTGCCGCCATCTGCCTCCGACACCAGACTGGCACGCTCCCTCCCTCCCTCCCTTTCTGTCAAATGCTTCCAGGAGAAGCAACAGCTGTTGAAGAAGAGCTGCGTACAAATAATGACAGGTTAGAGGAAGCTTCTTACTGGACATGAAAAGGACGATAGGGAGGACGTGAGCTGGCCCGACGAAAAGTAAATCTGTCAGCAGCACGCTTGCAAAAGTGGACCACTCCGAAGGTGAAACGTCGTCTTGGTCTCGCATTTTCCTTGGGGTTCCACGAACTCCGCCACCGACAGAAAAAAAAAAAAAGTACGAACAATGCTATTCAATCAGGTTGTCAGTGGTTGTGCTAAAACTTTGGCTAATGCAAAATGCTATGCTATCTTGTAGGAGCGCAATGGAAATCGATTTGAAGAAAATAATTGACAATAGCATATGTGACCTCCCTAGTCTAAACATGACATTCATATTTGTGGAATATGACTTATGAAGCAAAATCCAGCCATTTTTCTCCATCTCAGGGGGCGGCCATTTTGGCACTTGCTGTCGACTGAAGATGACATCACAGTTGCTCAGGGCTCGCAGCTCAGCAGTTTTCTGAAGCAGAGTTGTGATTGGTTGTTACCTGAGCAACTGTGATGTCATTTTCACTCGACATCAAGTGGCAAAATGGCCGCCTCCTGATATTGATAAAAACTGATAAAAATTTACATCCCCTTTAAAAGATGCTAGTTCATTGAATCAAACCAAATCGAATCATTGCATTCTTGAATCAGACACCTTAAAATTTCACACAGAAAAATGGGGGGGGGGGAGATCATGAGCAGTACTGCATATAAAAAGTCTACACACCACGTTTTTAAATCATTCGCTGCCATTGACGGCTATAGACGTCAAAAATTTATTTGAACTATTTCTATTAGTTTTTTTTCACTTTTGCTAACAAGAGTATGAAAACCTAGACTTTTTTTTTTAATTGTAAATTTAGAACAGATATAAAATTTGTGATTAATCGTTAGTTAACTAGTGAAGTCGTGATTAGTTACAATTAAAAAATTGAATCGCCTGACGCCCCTTTAATTTAAAAAAAGGGGCGAATACATTTTTTAAATCATAATTAATCGCATGACTTCACTCGTTGACTCACGATTAATCACAAATTTTATGTTAGAAATTTACAATGACATTTTTTTTCTAGACTTTCATAAAAAAACTGAAATGAAATGGAAAAAAAAAATGTTAAACTAATAGAAATAGTTCACATGAATTTTTGACCGCTATAGTCGTCAATGGCAGTGAATGAGTTAAAATATCAGATGAAGACAAATCATTTCCAAACTTTCCTTCACAAATGGTGTTCCATTGGTGCCAAAAATACCTTCAGGAACCTTATTTTCATCGGACCAGAACACATTTTCCATAACGTGCTTGGAGACCTGCTTCATACGGAGCACGTCTTGAGATTACCTGCGATGAATTGGTGAGATTGTAATGAAATTGACTTGACTTGAGCAACGAAAAAGCCAGAATGCATCAAAAAAACACATGAAATATTCAAACACACCTGTGCATGTGCGGACGTCGTCGAGGTGAGATCCACTGTCAAATGCATGGCGGGGGTGAGGGGGAGGGTAAAGGTAACGCAAGTGCTGCAATCTGCTCCTTTCTGTGTGTGTACTCGTATGTGATTGGGGGCTGGGCAGGGGTGCGGGGGCATTCATCTGTCTGGTGTGATCGTCTGTAACTGGGCCCATGCGCGAGCGAGCACTCTGCGATCTCCCGGATAAGTCATCCATCTGCTCGGTGTATGCGACGGGGCCCAGACGGCTCCTCTTATCATTGCACTCGTCCGTTTCCCTCCGTCTTACCAACCCCCCGCCCATCTCTTTCATCACCTAGGCTGCAACGCTGCTCTTTATCTTGATCAGATGACAAGCACACAATCAGGAAAAGCCACAATACGTGGCAAAAATGTGTAAAAGTCTGGGGGGGAATGCTGGCAATTGCGTCAAGAGAATGCTGAGCAAATGACAAAACAGCGGCACGATTGCAACATCGGGAAATCCCCCTTACTAGCTGTTGCAGATTAGCGGCTCATCAATTCCGAACATCGGAGCATTTCTGATATTTCCGCAATACAAATGCTTCCTTTACACGGTGAAAACACATATTGTATTGCTTTTGCCTGTGACTAGCATACAAACCAGGCAGGTTGTAATAGTAGTCAAACATTTCATCACATTTTGAAATCAAAATAATCTTCACAAATCAAATTACAACAATCCAAAATCCTATGTTTATCAATGAGCAGAGAGCGTCATTTCACAAAGACCGCCATTTTGACTTGACCTCGGCGAGTCGGGAGTTGTCAATAGGGGTGCTTTTGAGAGATGGCTTGCATCAGTCCTTATCAACGACACAAACTATCAGCTCAAAGAATAAGATAGCAAACAGTGTTGGCAAACTTACCTTCAAAGTGGCAGAGGTACGAGTCGACAAGATGTAAAACTGATGGTGATCTCGAGTGCGGGAATGTAGCAGCATCATTATTTATCCCCTTCATCTAAAATAATGCACATATTTTTTTTTAAACATTTTCATTTCACTATCCAAATATTCTTTTAACAATAATTATTCTCTCTTCACTAGTGTAATGATCTAGCTGTACAGATAGCTAACAGCTTTTCCAATAAAGATCAGGAAGCCTCGTGCCGTTTTGGCAATTTAATAGATGAAACTGTAACATACAAAACATATAGCAGTACAATACAATCCTGTTATTTAAAGTTTGAAACAATATACTGGTAGATTTGAAACACTTACAAAAATGAGCTGCAAACCCCAGGAAAACGGGATCGTTTTTAGCCGTTAGCATAATGCTAATTTACACGGGCGCTAACATTGAAATGCTACGCTAACTAGCGCCGAGGAACTTATGTCACATTTGAAGTTGGACGTTAACTTATTCACTGCCAATGACGGCTGTAGACGTCAAAAATTAATTTGAACTATTTCTATTAGTTTAACATTTTTTCCCCCCACTTTTGTCAACTCGTGTATGAAAAGCTAGAATTTGTTATTGTACATTTAGAACAGATATAACATTTGTGATTAATCGTGAGTTAACTACAGAAGTCATGCGATCAATTACGATTACAAATTTTAATCACCTGATGCCCCTAATTTTTAATATTTTTTCTTTTGTTTTTTAAAATCGTGTCAGGCGATTAAAATTTTTTATATTAATTAATCACTTGAACTTCAATAGCTAACTCCCGATTAATCACAAATGTTATATCTGTTCTAAATGTACAATAAATAAAAATGTTTTTCATGGTTTTCATACTCTTGTTAACAAAAGTGGGGGAAAAATGTTAAACTAATAGAAATAATAATTTACGTTTATAGCCGTCAATGGCAGTGAATGAGTTAAAATTCAATTTAAACATCCAATTCAGTAACCTAGTGCAAATTAACACTCAAAATAATATACTTAGATATTTCTGGCGCCAAAATTACACTTTAGGCTTACAATGCAGTTAATGCGCTACGGTAGCACTCGAGGGTCAAAGCATACAAAACTCATAAACACCACTTTCTCCACAAGAGGGCAGCACAATATTTATATATAATTACAATAAAACCCAAATCCCTGGCCGTAGCTTGGCGACCCCGCAGACCCGAGCACAAAGCATGTCTGGACAAAGGTTGTCCCAATCGATATTGTGAAGGACCAAGCCTGTTATTAATTAATGATGACGAAACGTGGCTGCTGTGTGTCGATGGGGGGGGGTGCATCAAAGTGGAAGCAAAATGCTTCATTTCACATGGGATCATTTCACATGCTGTAATGCGTTTCCAACATTAGTATTAATAGTATGTGGCCATCGCAGGCCGCATACCCTGAGTGCTGCCGGGCCTCCAACAGGGCAGGTTTTTGCGAGTGGAATATTTATAGCTGTGCATTAAAAGTGGAATCAAAGGTTTAAGTGTACCATTGCAACACTGCTGCCGTTCCTTTGTCTGGGCCTGTCCAAAAATGCCTCGCCGGGAGCTATTTACAGTGCTACCTCGAAAATGGGAGTGATATCACATGCATGCCACTGCGCCCGCCGCCCGGCAGAGAAATCCATTAAAGTGTCACTCTGTTGCTTTTGTTTGATCTCCCTTCAAGAACGGGGAAGGTGATTTAAATGTCAAAAAGCCATGAAGGAAGCATTCAATCAAGTACTTAAGTGCTACAAAAACACATCATTATTATGGTTATCTAGATTATCATTAAGAATTTAAGGCTGAAATACTTCCATGAAGTCTGATATGTGATCTAGAATGCCTTTATTCAAATCAGTGCAATCGACACAAGTGACAAATTACACCACAGCGCCATCTTGTGGCGACAACAAATAGGCAATCTAGTGTAGAGTGCAAGTGTAACATCAACAAGACACAGCCAACGGTCAAGTCAAACAACTTCCTACTTTATTAGTTCCGAGTCAAACGGTGGATATCTTACCCCTCACAAAAAAAAAGTATATAAAGCAACAAAGGGGCTACAATGTTCTAGAAAAGCACATGAGGTACATCGTAAGGGGGGGGGGGGGGGACAAAACGTTCAATAGCAAATGAGTTCCAGTGCACCCACAAATAGTGACGCAAGTTTAACACAAACTGATGCAATGTTAGTGAATTCATGGCCTTGTGAGCATGAGGTCCGACAGTAACAAAACGAGACGTTCATGGCGTTGTCATGTCAGTGTTGCGCAACATCGACACAATTCTGCTTCGCCAGTGATTCCCAGCAACAGATTTTAATTGAGACCAGATCGTTATTTCAGCGTGATGCGAGTGACCATGACTTTCTTTGGGCTGTTTTTTTTTTTTCTTCTTTTGAGCAAAAATCGGGAAATACAAACGCCATATGGTTTTAGTGAACTCAAGTCTACTCACTTTACAACAAGCAGCACAGATCCTCTGCAATGAACGAATATTACTGCAAATTGCTGAGCTACTTACAGCAGTTGAGTGAAAATCTTCTTCGTTTTTTTAGTGATAGTATTATACTGCCATCCAGTGGCTAAATCATGCACGGCAGAGAGCCGCAAAGAATTAATCGTGATGCACAAACACGGAAATTTGAAAGAGCAAACTATTTTCAACACTATTCATTTGTAAAGAAATGTAGTCAATTTGGACATGGAAGATTTTTGCCTTGTCAGCGATGTGTGTCTGTTTTTTTTTTTATTTTGGTGATATTGTTGCTCTGTAGTATGCTGTGAGATTTTTCTAATGTGAAATATGTGCCTTAGCTTAATTATTGTTAAAACATGCCGTGCTCTGCTATTGTTTACTTCCGCCACTCTGTGCACCTTTTTCAGGCTTATGTACAGTTGACAGTTCCTGGCTGTCAAAGTTTGGATACGTTATCTTGGTCCAATCTTTTCAAATATGCCAATTCACGATGACGTCACACGCTCTTCCGGGTGGCAAACTCTCAAGCGTTCTACGACAGCACCACCGGTAAACAAGCGCTGCAATGTCATTTGACAACAATTGAGAAAACGGGGTAAAAGGTTCGAATGAGGATTTTTTTTTGCTTTCTTCGATTTGAGCTTTCTTCTCTACCGCCGTCCTTCTGAACGCGTTAACTGTCAGTCGAAAAGAAGATGTTATGTGAGGTGAATGCAGCATATTTTACATTTCAACAGGTAAAAGGATTCAAAAACAAAATGTGGTGGAAATTCAGACATCGCTAACATGATCGCTAATTAATTCCAGAGACTGAAATAAACTAAATGCCTGCTGAATCTCTTCAGCTGAGCGCTATTCACAAACCATGTGACCTGGAAGCATTCCGGTGCGTACCGTTTACAATTACTAACATGGGGAATTGGTCTGTGAATCTGCGTTTAGTCACTAAAACAGTGCAAGTGAAGAATGTAGATGAAAATGTACACAACAATTACAGGGGCAGAACATGAGCATAAAGTGTTCTACCATGTGTACAAAAACGTCAAATTCCACAAAGAAAACATTTACACAGTATGTAAAAGCAGATGGAAATCAACTAAAAAGACAAAAAAAATCGCCTACAGCGGAATGTGGGGAAATCCAATGACCGAAGTACAGTGGCAGTATCAGGCCGGGATGACGCGGCACGTTTGCTGCATTACAATGTAGAGGAGCAGGGGAAGTTAAAAAATAAAAAAAACAACAACACGTCAAGCCTCGACTACAGTAGACATTTTCTTCTTCACAGCCCCGAATAGTTTAATCGAGTGTGGGCCCGTCCCTGAGAACACATTTGGTTCAGTTCTAAGTGCTCCTGAAATGCGGTCGACATGATTGAATTGATTACATCGGGAAAAACAGGCAAAGGAAAAACTGCTGCTTCCCATGCCCCGCAAGATTCTCGCTAAGCGTCGGCTGCCGGGAAAAAAAAAAAAAGTTACATTGCTAAAAAGCGATCCTTGCATACAGTGTGCCGTATTAGAAGATATCATAGAAAATCATAAGTCACCTTTGCCTTGGCTTTTATTAAGTTAACCCTGATTTAAAAAACTTCTAGAGATCATATTTTGGTGTATTACAAAAATATGACATTTTGTGCATAACTTAACTCGGGCATACCCGCCATCATTCCCATCTTCCCGTTTCAGGCCTCCTCGTCCTCCTGTTCGCTGTCATCCGAGCCTGCCGCGTCAAACAAACACGTTCGGTTTTTGCTTCACTTTGTAAACAAAAGTCTCAAACAAAGGAACACTTGACTTACCGTCAATCACAATTTCTCCACTTTCACCTTCTTCGTGGCTCTCATCTGAGGAGAAGACAGTTTAAGACATTTCAATGGCAACGAATGCTTTGATTTTAGAATGAGATGAATTCAATGTCGTCTAAGACGTTTTAAGGATCATTCTGAATTTCAATGCTGCTCTGTGCCTTGGCCACTTGGGGGCAGTATAAAGTAATACAGAAATAGGGACTTACAGTAAATGGAGACCAAGAAGATGTCAGTATGATCTGTCTAGCAGTTTTGCTTAACTGTTCGTCTTCAAATATCCAATATGCAAATTTCATGTTATAAAAAGGCAACATAAATGTCAGTTAGTCCATATCCAATTATGTGTTAGCATTAGCATTCAGCTAGTGGACGTCATTGTCTTTGCTTTATCTTAAGCTTGAGAGTAAACTTCAACTGGGAGCATCATTGAACAGCTCAAAGCCTCCTTTTTAAAACATGAGAATGATTTTTTTTTTTTTTTATGGAAATGCGCATTTTTCTTTCTTTTCCCCCTTTTTTTTTTTTTTAAAACATCATCTTCAAATGAGCTTGCCCATCGTTGCAACGTAAAAATCAAATGTAGCCACTAAAATTAGCGCACTGCTGATCTAGTGTAAATGCGCCCCAAATCAAAACGTAACCAACCTGCACTTGGCACCCCCTCCTCCTCCTCCTCCTCCTCCTCTTCTTCTTCCTGTCGTCCTCCTCCTCCTCCTTTTTCATCCTCTTCTTCCTCTCCGCCACTGTGGCCTCCTGGTTCCGCCTCACCAGTTTCCTCGTCCGAGTCGGAGATTACCACACAGTCGTCACCAGTGCCGTTGCCGCGCTCATCTGCCGCGGTGCCGTCGCCATCACTGCAGGACAGACAAAGCAGTTTGGTTATCGGGGAAACAAAACAAAAAAAAAGCAAAAAAAAACAATAAAGCACATTGAACTGCTCATGTAGATCAGCAGAAAGCATATCCACTATAATGTGGATTACAAACAGATTGGGTGTGCCGTCGTGTCATTTTGTCAGTTAATTGGTACAAAAATGTAGATTAATTTACAACACGTGCAGCAATATTAGGGAAGCACCGAAATGAAATTTTTAACCGAAAATGAGAAACGCTTGGCTGAAAACCGAAAAGCCAAAAATAATTAATAAAATAAAAAATATATATATATATTTTTTTAAATCAAAATAAAAAACAATGTTTAATATCACTCCGATTAACCATCAGTTACAGTCCACATTTTCCACACATATTACTATAGTAATGATTGAGAAATAAATGAGGTGGATGAATGAGAATAACCACAAGTATACAATAAGCACACAGTGCAGTGTCATGTCATTGCGTTTGTTACTCTATGATAAATAAAGTTCTCGTTAGCACACAGACGCGGTGCTTTTCTGCACATTGTTGGACGTATTAATCTGGAGACGAAGCTTTACTTTTGTGAACTTTTTCGAATGCCGTCACTCGTCAACCTGGATCGATTTGGGTCGCTGCTGATAACGCAGCTCTCGTCTCGGTCATGTGAAATAAATTCATTTATCATGTAAAGGAGCCGGGCGACGTGCTGCTTATTTAACGGAGGCTTTATTTGCATTTGAGCAGCAAACGATTTTGCTACGACGCTTCAGTTGCAGAATAAGACGTTTGATCGCTCTAGGCTAGCGTGTAGCTGCTACACGCACACGCTTGCCTTGTGTTGTCTTCCGCGTCCTCCTCTCTGGCTGGCGCACACACCATAAGGATGTCACGATGCTGCTTTCCGCTAACACTTTGTGCCGTTGCCATTATTCCTCGCCGCTGATTTGAGATCGACCGGGTTAGCCTCAAGACGCTAGCTTTCGGCTACTGCTCATGAATTAACATTGAGGCGGAACGCTCACCTCGGCGTTTAATTCATACATACGTTTGCTTGCAGCTGTTTTTTTGCTTGCGTTACCACAACATCCTATTTCGGCAATATTTTTTCGGCTCCAAATTTTCGGTGCATCACTAAGCAATATATGGGTTCATCTATCAATGCCAGCGACATAGAGTGAAAGGCAGGGCATTGCTATTGCACACAATGGCAGAAGGTACAAATAAACTTTGTATCCATCTTTTGTTATTCTTACAACGTAAATGTCTTCAACTGGATAGGATGCCATATCACAATAAATATTGGGAATGCACCCACCTGCCGTTCTCTCTCGGCTGCCAGAGTGGCGTGAGGTAGTATCTCAAAGGGTCCCTGTACAGGTCGTCCTTCAGGATCTGGAAGAC
Organism: Vanacampus margaritifer; assembly: GCF_051991255.1. Taxonomy (NCBI): domain Eukaryota; kingdom Metazoa; phylum Chordata; class Actinopteri; order Syngnathiformes; family Syngnathidae; genus Vanacampus; species Vanacampus margaritifer. Next base: position 8,228,200 of record NC_135432.1, on the reverse strand, counting down.
AGCAAACAGAGCAGGTAAAAAGTTCAGTTCAGCAAAGCGAGCCTCCTGAATTGGATATCCTTAAAAAGACAATTTCACTCCGTTGAACAAGTTGCCTTGAGTCATTTAATGACACCATTGTACGCCATCCCACCCAGTGTGTAACTTTTTCCAAACGTAGCATAACAACATAATAATAATAATGAATCAGTTTGAGCATCGTGATTTAATGCTTTCATCTAATTCATGGGGTCCAGTTTAACAGTTCTACAGACATGGAAAAAAAAAAAAGTCACCACCACTTTCAGTGACTTGCTCGCCATCAGCCGTACCTGCGCGACATCGTCTTGACCGGGATTGCTGTGGTCGCCAAACCAGCTGAAAAAGGTCTGGTAGACGCCGCGTGACAACTTCCTGGGTTCGCTGTGGGCCGTCAAGTTGTGGCCGCGATGCCACAGGATGGTGTTGGACAAGGACATGGGAGTAACTGCCAAAAGGACAGATATTTTTTTGGGATAGAAAATAATAATTGCTTAATATAGCAAAATCATCTTACAAAGAACAACAAACTGATGAAATGTACATTGATTTTGCAAATAATAATACAGTAACTTAAGTTGAGATATGAGTTTGCTTTAATCTGTGGCCACACTCTTATCTCAGAACACTCACATATCAAATCTTTTATCATTGGAATGAAGAATAAATGGATCGAAAAATGGATGGTTGAAGAAATGCTACCCCCCCCCCCCCCCGGCAAAAAAACAACAACATGTAATGTCCTTTTTAATAGGAAAAACAACTCGAATTTTCCCTTTTAGTGAAAATGAATATCAGTTCCAAATATCGGTTATCAGCCTTCTTGACTAATAATAATCAGTATCGGCTCTGGGCAAAGAAAAAAAACACACATATCGGTCCATCTGTATAATACAGTCAAATTCATATATTTATTGTTGTCAGTGTTAAGGGAGCAAAAAATGACTTTATTCATTATAAATGTTTTCGTTTCATTGGCCAGATTATCTGCTGTTGGAATTTTTGTTTGCCAAACACTGGAATCAGAATTTTTAAAAATGATTCCATATTGGTCAGGCCCTGGCGCAAAAGTATTCACTTTGGTTGTGATTGGATGAAAAAGTCATAGCAGAAAAAAAATAAATAAATCAACACACTATAAGGTGATACATTTGTACCTCCCAGTCCGATGTGCAGCTCCTTCATGATGAAGTTGTTCTGAAAGTACGGGTTCCGTCTGAAGTGGAAGCGGACCTGGAAACCCACTTTGTGGTTCTTGAAGGTTTCAATCTGATGGGGGCGAAATGTGTGAATGTCGTTAGCATAATACGACAGTGAGTCACAGCCACGATGTGCCGCTTGGGTAATGACCCACTTTCACTTCATTCGGCTGAAGATTGTCATTTGTTGACTATATGCAAAGTTTATTTGTTCATCTACAGGTGCGGCTCTCAAAAAATTTACACTCAGTAACGTGTCAAAAAAAAATATCTACCTCTCTAATGGCCAACATTCAAATGCAAATTCAGTAAAGTAGATGACGGCCTAAGAGGCATCACAAGGATGCAGAGGTTTTATTTCTAAAAAAATATTTTAATTATTGAAAGCCATTGTAACATTATGCAGCTTGAATATTGACACTGCATTGAAATGAAGCTTAAAATAAAATAAAAAAAAATTATGTTAGAAACCAAAATATTCTTGAAATTTAAATGTAAATGTTTTCTACCATATTTAAACAAATGAAGTGTACTTCAAAAATGTACTGAACTTAAAACTGGCAACACAACAAGATTTGACAAAAAAAAAAAAAGTCTATCAACATGTTGAGGCTGCTTGGAATGGTCACCGTCACTTCACATTAATTTTGAAATTCTGGCGATGGGCTCTGGAGAAAATGAGTTATTGTGTCGCAAAGGTTTTTGTTTGACATCACCTAAAGAAAATCAGGTCAAAAGGCTTCAAACGAGAGTGAAACACTATAACTTGATTCTTTCTCATCTTATCTTCCTCAACCCTTTTACTTCTGCTACACGGGGAAGCCCTCCTCCGATTGGCTGACAAGTTTCAGTTCAAAATAGCCATCAATAAGCTGGTACGGCCAAAATTCCAAGGGGGTCTCCAAGTCGACACATCCAAGGTTTCAAACAACGTCACTTGATCTAAATGAGAAGAGCAGTGTGGCCCGTAGGATAGGTCACGTTCAGCAATTGTTTTTTCCCCTGAAGTTATTAGTTATGAAAGATTTTAGAGGCATTTTATTGTTATTTTTTTTCAAGAAAATGTCACAATTTGGGCAGCCAATAGCCATTTTGCAATTTAAAAGGAAAAAAATGCACTAAAACAAAACACCTATGCATAACTACATCTTCATTATTGTTTTAAAAGTTCAGTGAGTCTTTCACGTACCACTAGTGGTACTAGTTGATGCTCCTCCACTAGATAATAGAAGAACTTTTAGATATTTTTGTGGCAGTTTTTTGGTGGTGTGCCGTGTGTTTTCTGACTGTCAAAAAAAAAAAAAAAAAGTTGGAAAATCCTTCCAAAAGCGAACATAAAATACGCCAAACGCTTCAAGTGTATCGCCTACCTCCAAATCAGTCATGTAGCTGAGAGCATCCTCATCCGTCTCGTCAATGTGAGCCGAGAGATGCGGATGGTTTAGAAGCTGGCGCCTCAGAGTCAAGGTAAAGCATAAACATGTTACTTGTAATCAGCATTCACTCAAAGTCAAGCATGCAGGGAGATGGGGAACGTCTGGGACGGAAGGATACAGCCGTCACCCAGAAGCCAGGGATGGTTTTTGTGATGGAGCTGCGCTGTTGGAGATGAGGCCGCCGCATGCGGCCGATCTTCAGCTCCAGGCGCTGGTGGAGCCAGGCGCTTTTCTTCTCGAGAGCTTCCAGTCTCATCTGTACCTGCGCCAGGAGAGCCACTGACTGTCTCATCTCGGGAGCCATCTTAACAGACACAATGGCGCACTCACCGTCCTCATTGTCCTCGTTCTCGGACGGGAAAGAGGAGCTGGGTGCGGAAGAAGATCCACACATGGATTCGTCACCTTGGCCTGCGTTTTCCGCATCATCCGCGTCCTCTCTGTCTGCGCTGTACATGCACGTGGAGCTGTCAGCAGCGGCTGCCCGCGTTTTAGAATGAGCTCCGAGGACCTGCTGGTCCCCACGCCGATTGGCTTTGCTCCCCTGCTTGGCTTGTTTGACTCTTTTGGACGAGCACGGAGTCTCTCGGCTGTCTTCGCCGTCTCTCCCCGTGAGGCTGGCGAGTGCTTCGGCGGCCGCTATGGCTGCCGGGTCGGAATCAGACTGGTCCAGAAGGTTGCGAGGCTCGGGTCCTGTGCTCGCATCTGCATCGTCCTTTGCATCAGAACATCTGTCAGCCTTGGATGACTGGCCTTGCTTGGATTTGTGCTCATCAGAATTGGAGTTGTTGACAGGTGCAGAAGCACTTTGAGAACTTTCTGCTCCCTCTTCATGCATTGAATGTCTCTCTTGTTCAGCTCTTTCCGCACTCTCCCCGTTTTTGCATCGCTCCGAGGCATCCTGCACTTCATTACATGCGTCGTCCACTTTGGAAGACTTGCTGGGAATCGAACCTCCCTCATCCTGGTCCGGTGACGGACACCTTTTCCTCGGTTTTGAGTCGGCGCCCTGCTCGCAGTCCATCGATTCACTCATGCTGGCTAGCTAGCCAAAACAGCTAACAAGCTAGGTAGCCCGCGAGCACAATTGCGAAAAATGTCACCGTAACCACAAACACCCGAATCAACGACACACCGGATAAGCGTCGTGGTTGCGCGGATCGTATGATTTGTCTCTTGACGTAACTCACATCCTCAATGACGACTGGATAGGATGCAGCTCGCTCGCGGCCTACGGGAAACGGTAGCAAGCTACACTGAAATGCTAAAGCTAGTTAGCTCGACGTTACCCATGTCGTGTGTCCTCGGAGTCGGGGCGACACATTTCTGCGAAAAAGCAAGGGGAGAAAAACAAAGGACGGTCAAAAAAGATGCATCGCGTTGCTATCATGGATATGTTGTAACGCGCGTTCTTTGTATTCGTTTGTGTTTGCTTAATCCTATTTTACTATCCGCGTTTTTCGCAGTTAAGGAAAAACAACGTTCTGATTGGCTGTAGCACGTCGCGCTAAAAGCTCTCGACCAATCGGATTCAAGGGTGTGTTAACTGGTTGAAAACGCGACAAGGCAATGTTTGCGATCGTGCATCCCGATAATTTTATATTATATTATATAGCGGTAAATGTATAGAAACAAAAATTTCCCCACGTTGTCAAGTTTTAAATGTTTTCTTTAAAAAGAAGAAAGAAAGTACAACAAAATTATAAATCATGAATAAAAAAATGTACTATATTGTTTTCTATTGTAGTGTAGTGTTATCTATTCTGTTCTGTTCTAACATGGTGTTGTTTCAACCGTTAGCTCGTTCCCATTGTTTTGCTATCAACCTGAGTAACAAGCAATGCGAAATAAGCTAATGACAAAAATTTGGGTGGTGTGGTGCTGGTGTGTGGGGCGGAGGGGGTGTATTGTTAGCAAGATGAACCATTTTTGAACACCAGAAGCTTGTTTTTAGGCTTACACAGGACAACACATTCGCCACAACTCTGATGACACATCACTTTGTATTTTGTACTCAGTTTTGTTATGTTGTTTGTATGTATAATTTTAACATTGATTTTGGAGTATTTGGGGACTACGGCGTAGTACTAAATCTGGTGCAGCCATCTTTTTTAATGTTACTGTACTGCACATTGTCCCAAACTCATTCCATGAGGAATATTTTGCTTTTACAAATCTATTCCCATTGTTGGTCATTCTCTTCGGTTCATATTCCTCTACCGCTGCTGTTCCTGCTGTGTTTGTTTGTTTCCCCCCCCCCCCATCTCATGAGACCCCATAATATCAAACAATTATGATCTTAATTGTAGTCGACTTTGTGTCTCTATACGTCTTTTATCGTGTCATCCATTGAAATCCAAACAATGAATTAATTGAGCCTATTAGTACAAATAAAATGTTGTCATAAAAAATACCCAAGTAAATTACAAATACTTGATAAATCTACTTAGAAACACTTTTGTTAGTTGCTATCACTGACATTGGTATCGTACTGATATTTGGATCGGTCCGCCTCTAATTACTGTGGCTGCAAAAGAAGAAGAAGAAAACGATCACGGAAAATATATTGACGCACTGTCATAAAACATTGCCGTTTTTAATTAGCTGTAATGATATTTGGAGTACAGTAATTGACTTTATGCCTCCCGGGACTGCAGCCCATAATATCACATCTCCATTTGTCGGCGTCGCGCCAGCCTAAACCAAAAGCAACCCGGGGAGGGGGCTGGAGGGGGTCGGGGGATCATACCAATTCGAAGACACTTTGGGAGCATGGAGATGCCGGTAGGTCAAGGCTAAAATTAGGCCGCGACGGCAGCCAAGGTTTGATGTTTTAGCAGGGGATACACGATCACAAGGGCTGTCAGGACAAGTTTCCCATGCATGACATTTAACCGCGCACCGTTAACCGAGCAGTCTGATTGCGCGTAATGTGCCGCCAGTGCGAGCCAGCGCCGTCGCTGCTAGTCGTGTTATCCTTCTCGGGGGTCCTCGCATGAGCAGAAATGTCTTTTTTAACCATACCAAGTCAAGAGAGTCTTTTCGCTCCCATCAAACCTGGCCGGTCACCTGACGAGGCCGAGGGACACTTAGCGGATGACGATGACGAAGACGACGACGACGACGATGAGGCGAGCGAGAACGTACGCCTGATCCCAAGATGTTCCCCGGTGCCCAGGAGGCGAGGCGCGTCCATCCACGACGAGACCGCCGAGTACCTGCGCATCCAAGCGGCGCTGGCCCCCGGAAAGCGAGTGTCATTCGCCGACACGACGGACGGAGACCTGGTGGACGTCCGCGAGTTCGTCGCCTTCGACTCGGAAGACGAAGAGGACTCAGCCAGGTGGGATGAAGAGCGGGCGAAGTATGGCCCGGCTGAGCGAGAACCGGTGTTCCATGTGCACCCGGACTTTGAGCCCCCCGGCGGAGACGCGTTGCTGCAGGCCGTGCGCGCGCATAAATTGTGCATGGAGCACGTCGGTCCCGTGGAAGACGAGCCCCTCGCCTTCAGCGGCCTCGTGCGGGTGCTCAACGTGTCCTTCCACAAAGCCGTCTACATCAGGTCCACCATGGACAACTGGGAGACATACTTCGATCACCCCGCAGAGTATGTCGACGGATCCCACGACGAGGAAACGGATAAGTTCTCCTTCAAGCTGTCTTTTGCGCCCCCTTACGTCACCCACGGCTCTCGCATTGAGTTTGTTGTCCGCTATGAAACCACCGAGGGGGATCACTGGGACAATAACTCCCATATGAACTACGCGGTGTCTCTGCTTCTGTCCTACAAAGAGGAATCACAGGAGACAGACCGTGGGCATCAAGAAGTGAAGGGAATCATGAGACCCCCCAAAGACTACAGGTAAATAAGCCGCCACCGACAATAAACAAACGAGACTGTGCTCATGACTCGATTGCCAATTGGCATTATCTCGAATAATATTTCATTAAAATGAATGGAAGTGCTCTTAAGACACTCTGGCATCATAAATAAATAAATAAATAAATGAACATTGAAATGTGTTTTTAATGAGGAAAATAGCACTGACTGTACTTAATCAAAATATAACATCTAATGATCCGAACACTTTGTCAATCATGATTTAATGCTTTGTTTTAACCCTCCTCAATGTTCTTTCAAAACTTTCGTCTTCCTTAAAAACAAAACAAAACAAAGGTCGACATTTAAATCAGGGTTGATTTGAGGACGTTGTACATGCACGGACGATGTTAAATCCGTCTGTACGTTGGGCTTCGTTGTTGTTGTATACATTGTTTATATTCAAAATGTCTACATGTTTTTAATACTGTTTTGTTCAAATTAACTAAATAGTAATATATATATATATATATATGCTTAAAAAAAAAGCTCGAAGTCATGTTTCCAGTAGAGGTCACGTGTTTCCGGTGGCGCTCCACTCGCCCATCGTCGAGTAGATGCGGATCGCAAACAGAATGTTTCATATAATTTCAATTATTTGTAAAAGAAAAAGACAATATAAATTATAAAACAATATTATTTTATATAGAATGAAAGGAGCAGAAAGAAGACAAATCTGGTGTCACGTGAAAGGAAAGAATTTAACAGTAAAAATTTCCCAAAACTGCTTGATTGACATGCGCATGGCATAAAAATGAGATGCTTGGAAGGACCTGCGTTACATCGGGTTGGCGAAATCCGCTGGGACTCAGGACCCAAGGCTCCAAATCGTGACTGTCGCGTCCATTCCGGTCAATGGTGTTTCTCCATTATGTGTTAGCATGAAGCTAGTTGTTGGTTTTGTTTAACTTGACAGTTAACTTTGGCCGGCGATAAACAGCTTGAAGTTTGTCTTTGTGTGTGAATAATTTATCACTATCTTCCTAAATGCTTCCATACTGCTGACCTAACTTGCTTGGAGGGTGCGCAATTTAAGGCTTTTTTGTGTGTGTGACCATGGCTTAGGAGGTAGAGCTAGTCATCCAGTATCGTGCCCTTGCAGGCAAGACACTTCACACACATTACACACCACTAATGCTTGTGTATGAATAGTGTGAATGTTTGGTTGTGGTTGGAGGGGCCGTAGGTGCACATTGGCTTCCATCAGCCTGCCCCAGGGCAGGCCACCAGAGTGTGAATGCATGAATAACGTGTCCATTGTAAGGAGTCTTTGAGTGTCCAGAAAATCTAAATCTGATGCGTTATTATAAACAGTGTTTCCTCCCGTCCTCCACTCTGCATAGTTGAACTAGCATTAGCAGTAGCCACAGTTTTGTTCAAACCAGTCAGCTGACAGTTGAAGAAATTCATATTCAACCTGATTTTTTTTTTTTTTTTAAAAAAACAACTAATAATATTGTTTGGTGTCACTTTGATTGGTTAGTTGTTAGTGGAAGTTACGCATTGCTTGTAGTTTTTCAAAAATCTTTAAGGATGATGTAGTAAGATAAGCTTGTACTATACTTACGGTTGAAACTGATAAAATGTATATACAATTATGTGATGAGATGTTGCGCAACACTGTGCTATGAGCAGTTAGCATCCAGTTATGCCATCATCTAATTCTTCTTTTTTACTCCCTATGGCGGTGTTAAACTGTGCCGTGTTTTAGAACTTGGTTCAACACAGCAAAGAAAGGAGAGGGAGAAACAGCAGAATCACAATTAACTCGACAATTGAAACAGCATTACGAGGATCGGGATCTTTTTCAAAAACAAGACTGTAAACGTAAAGTCCCAAGCTTTTTCCAACACAACGGCACAGACTGTGTAGCAACAGGGAACGTCTCGTTGACTGCTAATGTGAAACGAGCAGTCGTAGCATGTCCACTGTTGCTGCCTGGAGACTGCATTTAGAAAAGTGAAGAACAGCAAAGTCTCAAGTCAGGAAGCCTGTCGACTAAGAAAGGCTACGTAACAAGAGAACAAATGTGACGACACAAAGATTGTGTTGTGACTCTTTAAGACGAGGGATTGAAATGAGCACGATGCCCTTTTCAAGTTATGTTTATTGTTCAGTTTTCTCATGAATATTCAAAATACTCAATATGTAAATATAGGTCCAGTGCGTGTATGTAATAATGTACCAAAACCACAATCGTGGTTTCAAAATGCAAAAAACTGCTTACTTCAATTCATCTGAGATTGGCAACTAATGTTGAAGTTGTAACTTTGCACAAGACGTAAGTGCGTTGTCGCTAAGCTATTTTTGCGGGGTCGAGTGGGCGTGTAGCAACCACAAAGTGGGCAGGTACTTGAATAATGAGTGTCGAATTTACCACACAGACAACCTCAAAAACAAATCTCAATCTGCTCGTTTGCCTTTCAAAGGCTATTGCATGCAACAGACAAACTGTGTCTTCTTGCAGTATTTTAGTTCATATTATTTAGCATCACAGCCAATGTAAATTGCTGCCCATTCGGAGTCCATTGCAGCCTGTGGTTAGATCACGGAATGTCATTAATATATGTCAACTATGGGCATGTGAAGCCCTTCAAGACGTTTTTGTGATTAAGGACTATCTATAGCCAATCTATATCTATACCTAGAGATTAATTTTGACCGTTGATGTGCATAAAACTGTTGGTAAAAAAAAAAAAAGAAAAAAGCATGTTGATAACATCGGACATTTCGAAATAAAATAAGTGCCTGGAGATCGGGTTTAATTAATTCTTTGACTACGCTCATGACCTAAAACATTCATCTCTCAAATCATCTTTCCGCATTAAATTGAATACAATGCTACTAATCTGTTTCAACCCTACGCCAAAAAAAAAAGACAAAAAACAGCACTCAATATATATTTAAAAAAAAAAACATCCAAAAATGTAATAACTAAATACAATTAAAGAGAATAAAGCTTTTTTTTTTGGTACACTTCCCCCTTCAATTCAATGCACATTGTGTGGCTAATTCGGGCATGCCCACCATAACCACTTGGGGGCAGTATAAGACTGTAGCCTACATGGAATTTGTGTTCAAATATCCGTTGGGCTATTAGAGGGACACCACCACGCCCTTGATGCTAATTTTTAGCCCATGCTTATGGAGTTTGCTATTATGCGTTAGCATTAATTGTTATGTTGTGGATTTGAATCTGGGCTCCGGCCTACGGTGTGGAACTTGAGCTTCAAACTGAAATCTTGCTCGGGGACCCAAAGGGGTAGATGCCACGGACTTCCGGGTTTCACACCTCAGCGTAGTTTCCGGCCACTGATGGCCGCGTTTCAACACTCGCACCGGCCGCGTTCCAACTCTCTGAAATGCTTCGGACAACAGACAGACACACTCGCACCAGTCGACGGGGAACGCGCAATCGAGTGGCACAAAGGCGGAAGCGCACGAACTGCGACGCGGCCCACACGTCGCAAACAGGAAACGGAAACAAAGCTGATGTGTGACAACCAGGAAGTCGGAAGTCACGCCTCTCCCGTGGCATATACCCCATTTGGTGAGGGGCTGCTCTGCTCTCATGCATCTTAATGGTGAAAGGGTTAAGAGCGTTATGCGTCCAAAGGACACGCCCCTGAAAATGCCAGTCATCCAGTGGTGAGAGAGGACAGTCAAAGGGCAGGTGTCGTTTACAGCCTCTGCGTTCCTCTTTGCAAAGATTCACCTTTGAACTTTTCCATCTGCCAACTGTCACTCAAGGATATCAATGTGAGCAGATGGCGAGGAGTGCCTGGCGCATAAACTACCAACAAAAAGTTTGAGAAAATCTAATGTCGGTTTCAGGATGAATTATAACCTTTACAAGCTAATTTAACCTTGTTTTTTTTTTTTTTAACTGTTGAATGTGTCATTACATTTTGCAAAACGTGCAGCTCACCAACAAGAAGCTGAACAGCAAAACTGACAACGGGTCCATGAATGGACCAATACAATTCCTGGTTCGAACAAAACGGGAATGTAAACAGTCCCCTTCATCATTCTGACATCACAAAACCAAGATGACACCAAATAATTAATGTTTTTAAAGGAAAGCGACCACGGAGCGACAGAGACGAAAAGAGTCACAGATGTGAAATCCCTTGGTCCAATTCATGGGTCCAACACCTGTTTGAATTTTGCTGCTTGAGCACAGACAGCATGTACAAAATGCACTGAAAAAAGATATCAACAGGTGAACATTTGCATTCGAAAGTTTAGATAAAGTCAAATTATGCTCACCTGTAAAGGTTACTCAGTGCTGCGGTTTTAGTTTTTTTAAGACATGAGCAGTCTTTGGCCCGATTTTTTTTGTGTGTGTGCGCTTTGCCTTGTGAGCAAAAATTTGTGCTTTTGTGGTGGCAGTGAACTCAACTCACAGCAGGTGGCCAGATATGAAGTTTGTTCCCAAAAAAAAAAAAAAGGCAAAGGTGCGCACACAATGTACTTCTATAGTGCAATATCATCGAGTGCTATTTTGCGTTATACAAAAAAACAACTATTTTTGGGGTGAGGCAAGATTTTGACATTTTCATTCATTTCAATGGTGAGATGATTTGAAATAGGAGTTTTGAGTCACGTCATTAAATGAAAAGCACCTGACGTTTTTTTCTTTTTTAATACAATCATAAAGTTTTGCGTATGATCTTGAACGCTGTAAAGCACGTTCTGCTTTATTGTATTTATCTAGATTTTTTTCTTTTATTTCAGCACGTGCATTGATTTCGACTCAGCCAATGATGAAGGTAAAGGTTCAAATTCAACCGGTATTTCTAAGGCTGATGCATTGTGTGGTAAAGTATGTCGGATGTTGTTTTCTGAGTTTTGTTTTTGTCAAGCAGGTGAAACCGAGACCTCGAGCACAGCGAGTGAGGGTCGTGAAGGCCCGTGCCCAGTCATCATACCGCCCGACAGTGAAAAGGAGGGAAGATCAATGTTGGAAGAACTGGACAGGAAGCAGCAGATTCTCCAGTTATCACAATAAATCCTCCGCTCGCAAAGTTGCCATTCTTCTTTAGGGGCAAATACTAGATACAAATACAAACCCTGGTTTGCATTCACCTGTTGAAACATTCGAGTGTACAGTAGAAGCAGTTTGTGTATTTTAGTTCATTAGCAACCCGCTCATTACCAGTGTGTGTCATCTTTGGCTACTTTTTCTCATGTTTTTACCAGCGGATTTTGCACCTGATTTACATTAAACTAATTCAAGGAAATCTTATTATTCAGATTAAATCATTTCATCCTCAATAAGTGTGCCCATAAATGAAGACTAGTTAAATAATCATATTTCCTGTTGTGGCAAGTCAAGCGCAATTGTTGAATCGCTTACAAGAAACTAATGGTTGCCATCTAGTGGTCATTCAATTAATGACACCTTGGATTTCTTCCCAAGACGTTAATCCAGAAATTAACTTCTGCCACACGAAATTTGACTTTCACATTCGGGGGTCACAGGCGGAGCCCTATGTTGATGTGTCATCTTTAAGTCTTGAATATTTTAAAACACTTGGCCTTTTATCTGTCTTTTCTTTGCATATAGAAGAGCATTGTACATACATTGCTAGTTTCCCCCTCCCTGGTGTGCAGCAATAAACTTCAGCACATGAACTCCTCTTACATTCATCGAGCAAAAATTATTTTACCATCAAAAGATGTTTAATGTGAAAATGGAAATCGCAGAAAAGAAATCGCTTATTGGCCCTGAACATCAAACACCATTTTAAAAGCAAACGCTAACAACAACAACAACAACAACCATGCCTCGATTGAAACCCAAGATGCAAACAAAGTGAAAAATGCACAAACTGGTCTCAACAGCAGACAAAACATTTCAAACTACCATGGCAGGTAATTTGGTCCACGGAACTTGGCTACCACAGCATTGTAGGCCTGAGCTTCGGATCTGTTGAGAGCGACCAATGACAAATGAACAAGGGTATGTACCCGCGACCGGCCGGGCGAATGGCTTACCCCTGGATCGCCTGGATTGTACTTTTGCCCCAAACAAACGGAACAGCTGCTTCGTCCACCTCTGCATAATAAAAAAATACAAAAACAAGATCAAGTCAAATTCTGAGTGAAATAGCAGAATGTAAAAAAAAAAAAAAAAAAAAAAAGTCAGGGATATCCAAGTGAGTTACTTGAGAAAGGACTTGCAGGATAATCTTTTCTGATGGGCAACATTTGGCGTAGCTCAAAATCCAAACGTCTGTACAGTGGTGCCTTGCGATAACCGTCAAGCGTGACTGTTCAATCTTACCATTATCCCAGTCTTCGGTTGCGGCTGGGGTGAACTGGGACGTGACCGGAACCTCGCATTTTCTCCATCCTTCAGCTCCACCTGCTAGCAGAACGAACATCAACTCAAAAGCCACACGTCAAAACGCGCAAAGATGTTATCGCACCATCCTTTGTGCCCACTGCAATTCTGTTGGGGCAGGTTTCAGTGTGGTTGGCCAGCTCACTCTTCGGGACCAGATGGCAGGCGTTGAAGGGGCAAGTTTTGAGCTCCTTGGCCAGTTGAGGATGGTTCTGCGTAAGTAACAGATGAGTCGCGGTTGACCTGTGCATTCAGGCTGACAAATGTAGCTACAAAGCCTTATTATTTATTTGCCCCATTTGTTCACAGACACCCCGCATACTCTATTGGTAATAGGTTTCATTTTCTATTATCCAATATTGATGCTTCCAAATTGTAAGCGGAACCTTCATTCTGGGGCCCGACCGATTAATCGACCGATTATTGTCCTTTAAAACATCTGCCAAAACAATCAGCCAATTGGACCAAATGGTTGATTATTCTCCTCTTAAAACATTATAATGGAACAAAAACAGTTTCCGACGCTGTGAAAGTACCCTGAATGCACCATTTTGCTTGCGTAGTATTAGCAACTAGCAAGTGTTATTCTGGTTATTCTGTTGTCACCCAAGCGTCCTTTAAGCCGTTTAAAGACACCCCAATTGGAGTTAACTTTAAAACTAGACACACGTCAATAAGAATAACATCCACTGTATATTTAAACACAAAACATCCTTCGTTCTTAAAATATGGCTAGCCTAGCAGCTAATGCTAAAAGCGAAGGGAGGATCCCATTCAAATGATCACCGGAAATAAGCATAGACTTCGGGAGTGTTTTTCAAATAACAACTGTTCACACACAAATGCTGTGGGAACACATACCTACAGGTAAGATAAGACTATTCAAAGGCACAAAGTCTTCCCAAAGTGTGAAAAACAAGTTATTTTAATAGAATTCAATCCGGATGCAAGACACCACATAAGAGGCCAAAACGTACAGGAATTGTCATTATTTGTACTTACCGTTTTTTTCAGTTGCTATTATTTGAATATATTCTATTATTATTTCACGTTCTTATTTTTATTTTGTCACTGTCCTTTCAAGTTCTATTTAAAGTTGACATTTCAAGGATTCAAAGAATTGTTCTCAAAATTCAAGGATGCAAACATCCAAGGATTTTTGTTGTTGTTGTCTTAACATACATTTCCACTTGACATGGCACGAAATAGAATCCCCAAGGTCACAGGTTAGCTCAGTAAGTTCCCAAGGTTAATGCTTAGAATGAAAATGAGAAGCGGTAATGAAAATGCAAGATCGCTTGAATTTCACATAATTTTTCACAACATAATTTGTACTTGACAAAAACAAAGTGCAAGTATGAATGGGCATGACGCTACATTGACACTTTTAAAGGTCCCATAGTGTGAAAATGCACTTCAGTGGGGTTTTCTATCAATAATATGCATCCCCGGCCTGTCTACAATCCAACCAGGTATGAAAAAATCAATTCGTGACTTCTTTAGCTTTCTCCTCCTTTCCAAAATATCTGCTTCAAATGGGCAGATTAAACTTCCGTGACTTAGTGACGTCAAAAAGACACGGAAGATACAATCCGCGGTGGTTAATTTGCCGCGACTGGCAACTCGCTTCCTCGTTGACATGATTTTGTGATGCTAACCGGCCGATAAGTGGTCTCGACAAGACGGCTTGCACGCTGCGACCGCGCAGTGGCCTAAATGTGCCCATGTGTGATTCATAACCGCTTGTAAATGTCTACAAGTATCCGACAGCAAATCGGAGACATTCACGGCAAAATAACGTTCGCGGGAGACTTGCCTAAACAATCACAAACTAACGCCAGAACATAGTCTGTGTAGTAACGCTATGTTACTTTTTCTTATGGTAAAACATTATGCCACTTTTCCACATATTAAAATAGTTGTCAAATGTGTAAAAGACATGTCTGTATTTTTCTTTTCTTCTGCTCCGATGGCCGGTCGTTTCCATTCGCAACATTAGCACATGGCTACCATGACCCAAATCACTGCCCCTTTGAGAGAGAAGGCGTGGCCTGGTGCAGCTATTTACATAAAAGTGACACACCCCTAAAACAGGCCGTTTTGAACAGAGCGTTTTTTGGCTGATTTAGGGACAGCAAGAATATTAGATCCAAAGTCAATTTCGACGAATGCATGTCACAGACACGTTTTTTTTTTGCCATTTGAGAAATATTTTAGTATGTGGAAAAGTTGAATAATATGAGACCTTTAAGTAATTAGTGTCATGTTTTGGTTCTGTCATGTTCAGTTTCTGCTTTCCTTGTGTGTTTTCCTTGTCTTGTTAATTGTGACCCTGCCCTTCCTTGTGTTGTCCAATCAGTGCCCTCAGCCACTTGTGTCTGGTCCAGGTGTGTCTTGTTGCGTCATTAGTGTTGGTGTATTTAGTCTGCTGTCTCTCCTCTGTCTGTGTTGGTGCATTGTGGTATGTATGTTTGTCCTCATGTCATGCTGCCTGTTTTCTGTTCCCTCCCAAGTTCTAGTTCTAGTTCAAGTTCATGTTTTGTTGCTGGCTGTTTTTTGTTCCCTCTTTTGTTCAAGTTCAAGCTTTGTTTTATGTTTTTGAACTTTGGAAACCTTTTTGTCAATAGAAATTAAATCCCTTTTTTTTGGACTACACTTCTGCCTCCTTGCTCTGCCTTCCCGCATCTGGGTCCTAAAGCCCCCCGTACTAACAATTAGCAGCTTCACAAATTGTTTAATCATGATTTCAAGCTCAATCAAATAATCGTGATTGCTTTATTTTTCCAGCCCAATTATGTACTTTAAACATATACAGTACAGCAGTAAGAATGGTTTTATTATTGACACCTAAATCCATACAATAACGTTGTATACTTAATGAAATTTGTTGTTAAGGTCCATACTATGTATGGACTTGTTATTGTTATTGCTACTTACCTTCTTGCATTTCAAAAGGTGATAGGCAAGGCGACAAGCCCGGATCTGATGACTTTTATCCAATGGACACTGGCAAAGCCTATCTGGATCCAAATGATCATTTCCCACTGTGATATGAGACAACAAATGATCATATTAAGTCACACTTTGCTGTGAATGACACAATAAAAGCTGTGGTGCGTTATTTACCCTGTTTTACGACCAAAGTTCTCTCTGAAAAGCGACTCAGCAAAGATGGTGCAGTGCTGCTCCCAAACCTGATGGTGGCCATTTTCTCAGTTGGCCTTGGAATTGGGAAATATTATAGTGGGAAATTTAATTCTTGAGGTATGTCACATGACACCCATTTCAGTCGTGCTCCTAAGTTTACACAACCTGGTAGCATTTGTTAAATAAAACGTAAGTGACCAGGCAAAACATTTTCTGTGTATTATTTCAAAATAAACTGTAAGGTATTTTAGAAAGACTAACCTTTAGATAAAAAATTATTAAATGGTCCCCGTTCGAAAACTTGCCAACATTTTATTCTGCTCGGGTGTGTAAACCTATGAGCACAACTGTAGCAATAACTAACAGAAAACCTAGGTGTGACACAGACAAATAAAACAGATAGACAGTAGTCATAATTAGAAAACATGAACGTACGTGCCTTTGTAACTAAATGACTTATGGCTGCTTATAATTTAATAAACCAACTGGTGTGATTGTTTTTTTCTTCTCCCAACTGACAAAATTCCAAAAGAAGTAGGTTTCCTACGCCTACGTACATTCATGGCATGTTTTTCTTCTTCTTTTTTTTCCCCTTTATCCCTCCCACCCTATGGAGGACCAAAAGTGCCAAAATTAAATAAATGAATACACCATTAAATAATTTAATGTGTCAATTAATTAAATGTTTCATTTATATGGAATTAAATCAATCAATGTGTTATTAAATGTGTCATTCACTAATTAAATTACCTATGATATATATATATATATATATATATATATACATACATACACACACAAAATTATTTCTCTATTTAATTAATTATTTCATGGTCACTCTGCTGAATTAATTTTATCTGTCAAACTCACCCATCAAAGTTTGGTGGGCAGGTCCTAAAACCCGATTGGTCACCCTACTCACCAAGTCGAGGCAAATCTATTTCAGAATAATGAATTGATGCACTGCAGAGTGAGTTGCTAGTAAACACAATTCGATAGGCTGGGTGGCGCAATTGACCTCAATGGGTGCGTTACCATTAGACTCAGATTTACGCTCTCATGAGGTGCTTTTTGAGACGTGTTGAAATGGAAGTCACTTTTTTTCCGCATTTCCTGTAGTCATGTGACCCCGCCCGGTAAAAGGAAGAAAAGGAAGTTGGAAGTAGAGGGCCATTCGCTTTTGTGTCGGAATTGCTTCCTGAGGTGACAACAAGTCTCCATGCTCCATAGACGCATACTATTTATTCTCGTGACCGTCACGAGGAGCCGTTAGCGTGACGTGACCGCCTACAAAAACTGCGAGATCTCGCGAGAGTCGAGGCGGGACATTACGAGAACTCAGAAGCAAATCACTCTTCAATGGAAACACCTACAAGTCAAAACTGTACTTAAGCGAAATAGTAAAAATATCGCTTTTATTTTTATGTTGGTTTTGCACAATAACAAGCCTCGGTCAATCTATATCAGCAACAAACAAAAAAACATCACCGTAGCGCAATGTTTCTAACCTCTTCAGGCCGAAGCAGTCGATAAGACAAGATTTGAGTAAATCAGCCCCGCCCACTAACTTTGACTGGCGAGTTTGACAGAGAAAATAAATTCATGAAACGCTGCAACACAGGAACATGAAATAAATAAATATAGAAATAATAATAATAATAATAATAATATATATATTTAATTGATGACACACTTATTTAATTCCATATTTAATAAATAAATGACACATTTATTTAATTATATATAGGTGTATTTATTTATTTAGTTTTGGCACTTTTGGTCCTCCATACCACCCTACCCAGTCATACCTACGTACATTGTAGAGATGGGACGTTTGACACAGACTCCGGAGCATGTGTCAGCCGAGTGAGACAGAGTGCTCGAAACAATGTATCAAAAGCCCCGATCAAACCTCCGTGATCACGTGCTGATGACGTATGCGGCTTTATGCGCGCTAATGAGATACCGGAAATTACGTAACTGATTCAAACCTTTTGGCGCGGTGTCAGCTGTCAAAGGGAGACACCAAACAAACACTTTTATATAAATGAGAAGAAGCCGCTTGAAGCCGAACACAATAGAGCAAATATTGTTCTTGAATAAGAACTTGTAAAATAAAAAAATATATAAAAAGTTGGGCACAAGCACAATTCCCTCATGTAGATATTTGCTTCACTTTATGTTCACCTGGAAAAGTTAGTTATTTGGTATGTTTCCAACAAAAGTACTCCCACAATGATGCATTTAAAGTTTCCAATTATGCATTATTTTTAAATCGTGTGTAGAAGATACAGGTTTGACCCAAGTATTTTCCACCGAGTTGCTATAAGCGCTTCTCCAAGACCCTCAGTCACATCTCCCAAAGACTGATGTTGAAATACTTGTCATCTGGCTTCACAGCGCACTTGTGTCATATCCATATCATGTTTATAAAAATCAAATGAGTAACAGGACATCACATTGAACCATAGTACTGGTACAGTGTCAAAATAATGCAACACTTCCATGTGTACCTGATGATCATTAGACAGACACAAATGTAAGACTGAATGTACTGGTGTTATGTTGGAATATAAATCAATCAGGCGAATCACTTTGAAGATTATAGCTGCTATGACTCCAGCTGACCACCAGATGTCACCGGTACGATCTATCTCAGACGTGGGCAATCTCGGTCCACGAGCCGGAGTCCTGCAGGTTTTGGAGGTTTCTCACTTCCAACACAAGCTGATTCCAATCAACAGGCTCATTATCAGGCTTATGCAGAGCTTGCTGATGAGCTGATCATATATCAGCTGTGTTGGAGAAGGGCAACATGCAAAACCTGCAGGACTTTGGCCCTCGATGCCCACCTCTGCATTAGACCATAGGTGTCAAACTCCAGTCGTCTAGGGCCGGAGTCCTGCAGGTTTTGGAGGTTTCTCACTTCCAACACAAGCTGATTTCAATCAACAGTATCGTTATCAGGCTTATGCAGAGCTTGCTGATGAGCTGATCATATATCAGCTGTGTTGGAGAAGGGCAACATGCAAAACCTGCAGGACTCCGGCCCTCGATGCCCACCTCTGATCTATCTTATGGGGCTTTGAAACTTCCGACTCTTTTTCCAAATCAATCAGCCTCAAAAGCTTCACAAGGCTTCATTGCCCCATCTCTACATTTATGGCACGTTTTTTTTTGTTCTCGTTTTAACGTTTCCCCCCCGTCATACCTACGAACATTCATGGCACGTTTTTTTTTCTTCCGTTTTAACGTTTACCACCCTCGTCATACCTACGAACATTCATGGCACGTTTTTTTTTTCGTTTTAACGTTTACCACCCCCGTCGTACCTACGTACATTCATGGCACGTTTTTTTTTTCGTTTTAACGTTTCTTCCCCCCCACAAGTATCTGTACGTTTACCTCTTCTTACAGAGAGCGACTACTTTTTCCAACTCTGGGAAAACATCGCGTCGATATTATTGGGCCCTTGCCACCATTTAGCCATGATGCATGCAGCGTGTCGTCAAAACGAATGATGGTGTTAAACCAGTTAACAACGAACAGAAGTAGTGAAAAGTGCATTACATACGTTTGTCTCAAGACGTAGAAACTTGGCCAGGCGAGTAAATGAAAGCCTGGGGCTGCTTCGTTGGGGTGCTTTAAAAGTAATTTGAACCGTTTTAGAAACACCCGGAGAAATGCCTCGGTCAATTTATGGGGGCCTAAATGTGCAATACCGCCGCCAACTGGACTGGAAATGTCACTGCATGCCCCCTCCCCCTTTTCCCCACAATCTCAATCATTACAGTATGAAGTTGTTCGTCACTTTAGAACATTTTCTCAATTTGTTTGGGTTATGGTTAGTTAGCTCTCACTCTTTCATGGGGAAATAAAGTTGTTCGTTTGAATGCCTGGTGCCGCTATGCCATGGAAAATCTATGTATCACTGCATTTCGTAAGATGGCCGCCGGTGGCTTCACTTGTCCCAACCGCGAGGAAGCGGCCCTTGAGTCTGGTCAACACAATGAACACTGGATACGTGAGAGCCAATACACGCCCGTCTAAACCATGGAAGCCATAGGGCGGCCATCTTACCCCTCCCATACCCTTTTCTTTTATCGCTCAGTTCCTTAGACCCCAATATTAGATTTGATAGAGGAGACTTTTGTTGAATTATAGGTATAATTCTTAAAAATAAAACAAATAAAATATTTGTTTTATTCTCATGACTGCTTACTTTATAGATTCTCACAAAAGGCATAAAAACTATGTATGAACACATGTGGAGTTATGTACAAAAAAGGCTGAAATAACTGAGAACATGTTTTATATTATAGATTCTTCTTGGCATTCTCTGGGAACTCCTTAAAGACTGTTGGAAAACCCTTTCACCTTTTGAAGCTCATCAAGAGAAGGCCAAGCATGTGCAAAAAGTATTCATAGGAATGGAAGGCTATTTATTTTTGTACTTATTTTATTATTCTCACCTTTTTTTAAGTATATAACTCCACATGTGTTCGTTTGTTGTCATAGATTTGATGCCTTCATTGAGTATCTACAATGTACATAGTCATGAAATTAAAGTAAATATATGAATGAGGTGTGTCCAAACTTTTTGCCTGTACTGTGTATATATATATAAATAAAGAGAGAGAGCGAGAGAGTATGGTAATAATAATGATCATAATTTTTGTCATTATACACAATCTTATAGACTTAATTATTAGTTATAGAGTCTATTTGATCATCATCAAAAGAAAACATGACAAGAAGCTTCTGTGAGCCGGCGATGCCAAAATGCCAATGCCAAATGAGCTGATGATTGTAAGGCACAGACACATTTGCTCAGGTATTTATTCGATACAAGTTGTTTCTTCGCTACAAAAAAAAAATTCCACAAAGTCACAGTGTATAAGCGCAGTACATTTTCTGTAAATCCAAATAAATATCATTGTTAAACACTTTACAGGACACCACTGTTAAAAAAAAATTAATCATTTGAATTAGCATTTGGTTCATTCATAGTGTGTTTTATAAGGTCAGCAGAAAACTGCAAGAGGTAGAAAGAAACTGAGGAATCATTGAAAAAACTTCTTGCAAAAATACTTTGTATTTGTCAGCTGATATGCACTCCTTTGTTTTCAGTCAAAACGATGTCACTCTTCAATAGCATGATTAAGCGTTAGTAGCAAACTTATTTCAGATGTTCACGTCACATAAATTAAGATAAAACCTGTGAGATGGGTCCTCTCTCAGATTTGGGCAACAGGAGCTTTGAGACATAAAGTGAGGAAACAAAAGACCTGAATCTCAAGAAAATGTATACAAAGAATTAAGAGTAAAAATGTTTCCCTATCACTTATGTAATCACGTGTTCATCCTTTCGTCATTCATAGTTCAATCTTTGAATGTTAGCTACAAAAAGGGGAAAGAAAGCGCTCAGCAAGCGAAATGAGGTCAATTCTGTGTCGCATATGTCACTGCGATTTGTCTTGATCTGGGAACTGAAACTGTGCTCATATTTATTTTCACAGTGTTTGATGGCTCCACATGGTGTCTGATGGTACCAATCTGCATTTAAAATCAAGCAAGCGCCCGTCTGGAAAGGATTCATCTGTTGACTGAGGTGAGGGACAGCTAAAATATTTGATAAAATAGGCTAACAAAAAAAACCTCTATATTAAACTTATGACTTGCATTGGGCCTCATTCACAATTGTGAAATTTGTGCTTAAACATTTAACACACATAAATCTGACATTAAAATGTTCTTACTTGAATTTGTTCTTACTCTGCAAACAAATTTACACTGTATGCACAAATAAAGGATTACCTGGAAAAAAATGTTTTTTTTTCACCCACAACGTTCAACATGTCAAAACCACATTATTTTATAAAACGATAACAATAATAATTAAAAATAGAAATTAGCTAATAAGTTGACTAAATTTCCATGAAACTGACACTTCGCTGGCATACGTGTACTTGCAATCTTGAATTTTCAATTTAGCACTTAATGTACAATAAAAAATATAATCATGCCATTGAAATAAAACACTCACCTTCACTCAATCATTGCAAGATATTAAATTGGAACAAATGAATAATTGCCTGTAAGTGAAATTTGAATGTTGCGTTCATATATTCCAGATGACTCTTGCAGATTGAGATCAGGGTGTCCTTGTCTTCTTTCAATTTCCTTCTTATTTCTCTGCTCCAAAGTCCTTTTCTTTACATCCACCTTAATATCAAACCACCTTAATATCAAACCACGCCAAAGTGCGGACCTCAGGTGACACTGCACTGACAGCCTCTGTGATCGAGGTCATGTTATCGTTTTTGTTTGTCTTAGACAATCCAGTGCAAAACGCTTCAAGAAATGAATTTTCCTTGCTTCCATCTTTGACACGATAACCCCCGTTTCCGCTGTGGGGTCATTTCTTACGTAATTTTAAAACTCCTCGCCGATCTTGTTTTGATGCATCAAGCGGATGTTCTTTTGTAGAAAGACAGGCAAAATAAGTCCGTCATTTATAACACGTGCACAAGAAAACAGGCTGCATGCGCTACAAATCCGATGATAATTTTGCACGTACAGTACACTGAACTTGTGCGCAGAGTAAGAACATTTCTACGCATTTAGTAGCAAATGAGGCCCATTGTCAGTGAAATACAGTAGTAGAAAGAAAATGAATTGCACCATAAAACAAAGCAAACAAAGCCCACTTAAACACACTCACATCAATTCCAACCACTTCATCACTATCCTGTCTTCTTCCTTGTGCGGTGAGATCAGCATCTGATTGTCCTTCACTCTGCAGTCTGGCATCTTGCGACTTTGCTCTGGTTGGCCGTTTGCCTGTGGGTAGACCGAAATGGACGAGCGAAGCAGAAGGTCAGGGTGCTGCTGGAGCTGCAGTCGTAATTTCCATCCTGCTTGGAGACACAAACAGAACATTAAAAGGATGCCACGCCATTCATGAAGCTATGAATCAGCTGTGCTCTAGGATGGGAAAGCTCTAAAACATGCAGGACTGCGAGCCTCGAGGACGGGAGTTGCTCATCCCTTCCAATCCGGGTCATGGCACCCATGTGAGGATTGTTATCCAGCACAGTCCTGCAAATCCATGCAACCACCGGACCGCAAGCCTGTATAAACCTTTGAGGATTCCGAGGCGTAAAGTTCGACTGCAGGCCTAGGTACACCAATCCGACGTCTCGCGGCCCAGACGTCAGCACGTCGCAAAGAAAAATGACGTAAATACACACCGCATCAACACTGACTACTACATACCTTCAGCGCATGCGCGAGAACTAATTCCGCTCCATACCATCGGCAGCAGTAGTCATTATTCCTAAAGGCAACTGGCAACTTCTTTACGAGGGCAGATATAAAAACGTAAACAACTCATACCGGTGTTGACAGCGGCGCCGGGGTAAACACGGCGGCCAGCTGGTGAGATCCAAAACGGCCGCTGGAACAAGCTATGTCCTCTTCTCGTTCCTGAACGCATGGATGTACTCCGTTGTGGCGTATCCTGGACGCTGTCGACTCCTGGCTGCTACCGATCGTCGATTCACCTGAAAAACTTTGGCCGTGCTGCCCTTCGCGTTTTGGACGCGGTGCCGACCTCCAGCTTCTGAAGGAGCTTCCTCGAGCCCGCCGGACATGCACCTCAGCTGCTCCCCACAAGGATTGCGCTGTTAAATGCACGATCATTCACAAACAAAACATTTATTTTGAGGGAGTTTTTCCTTTCCAACAATTTGGATTTCCTCTGCCTGACGGAGTCCTGGACTGTCGCTGGTGAGTCCACCGCTGTAATTGAAATTCTACCGCCTGGCTGTGCTTACTTGGATGCTCCGAGGACGTCGGGCCGAGGTGGAGGAACAGCAACTATTTACAGGGATGTGATTTGACCAAAGTGAAATTATCGGAAAATTTAGCCCGGGGGGGGGGGGGGGGGTTGGGGGGGGGGGTAAGCATGACCAAATAATTGTATCATGACCAAATGAAAAGTAACTCATATTAGAGCATACCACAAATGTCTTTGTTATAGCAGAAGATGTTATCTGTCGGACTCATGTGCATACACAATGAACTACTACTACTAAAAAAATAAATAAATAAATAAATAAATAAATAGATTTTTTTTTTTGGGGGGGGGGATAAAAAAAGCGGAATTCCACGAATTAGCGGAAAAATCACATCCCTGTATTTAAAATAAATAAATGTAAACAATGTCTATTTCCCACATCGATCACAGCTTTGAAGGCACCTTCTTTGAAGTCGGCCAAACTGTCACTGTTGCCGACCTCCAAAATACAACAAAGACTTTTTAAACGACTTTGCAAATCTTCTTGCCGAAATCATGCTGAAATCATATCCTCTTAATGGGGGACTTTAATATTCACGTGTGCTGTCCTGAAAAACCATAAAGTTGAGTTGAGTACTGTTTATCCGCGTTTTCTCTTGCTCTTCATTCCCCCGTGCGCTGATTCGCTTGCTGACAGCCAATCACAGTGATCAAATGCCCCCGACGCCGATTCAACGTGTCAAATCTGCTGGAAACGCCCCCCGACGTATTCCAACTCGATCCGACTTCACAACGGTAATTTATACACTGATCAGACAGAGCATGCCGTCGGATTGGTGTATCTAGGCCTTACCATACATTCACACAGTGCAAGCTCCAATCTGTTACAACGGCACGCAGCAAGGGAGAGCTGGGGATTCTTGTGCTCAACTCACCTCCGCCATGGGAGATCTCAGGTTGTATGTAGTACCATTACTCCCGCTTCTGCGTTTCTCTTCCCTTTGGTCTCGACTGACCTCCTCCCTCTGCCTCATGAACCTGTGGTTGACGATCCTGTTCACGCTGTCGTTCCTCGGCAAGGAGGACGCAGACGCCCTCGCGGGAATGCGCTCCAGGTTGCTTTTCATCTTCTGGGCCGACCCCGGTCTTTCTGCCCGACCACTCACTCGGCGTAGAAACTCAGTGACTAAACCCCCTGCAGATTTGTTGGGGGGCTTAAGATTTTGACCTTGAGGCTCACTAAGAAGAGGGCTGAGGTTCTGCCCTGGAGCAGATCTGCGACTCATTTGGCCAGAGTGGCTTTGGTGATTCCACAGTGTTCGATCGCGAGTGTTGGCTGTAGATGAGGAGCTCAGATTAGAAGACGCACCAGATGCAGATTGACTTCGATACAGTTTTGGGGAGGAGGCGGTGAGTCTGGACCTCTCGGTTCTAGTTGTTAGTCTGTCCAGTGAGGTGGAGACGCTGCGAGAGCGGTTGGAGCCCAGAGAGGAGTTAACCGCCCGAGAGGGGCTGTTTTTCACCGTGACGGAGCCCGGTCCTTCCGTCTGCAGGCCAATACTCACCATCGGTGGCCTCATATGAGTCTGCGTACCACAACAGGCCACATCCACCCCCCGGCTTGCTAATCGTCTTCTGCTCACCTGCGAGCCGCCGTGGCTCGCCTGCCTCCAACCGGCCGCCATCTCCTTCATGTCGTCGCTCAGGTTGGCCGAAGAGCCGCCGCAGAGCGTTGAAAAAGAAGTCGGCGGAGTCCACCAGGGAGACTGCGTGTCTACAGATTCTCTGTCACTTTCGGGGCTTTGCTTCAGCTGAGCCAGCTGGACTCTGCGCTTGGACGGGGGGCTGCAGTAAATGCGCAGAGCTGACTTCTCGGGTGCCGTGTGGCTTCTCTCCATGAACATCTGCTCAAAATCAAGATCGGGGAAGCTAAGTGGCATGATTAGATGGTCCCAGGTCTTAACGGGTTGCTCCTGGTCGAGTAGGGCAGCCTGCTGGCTCACATAACACCAGTTCTTCCTCTTGTAGGCATGCGGAGAAAGCTGGCGATTAAGTTTCTGCCTTGTGGAGCTGCAAACTCTGCAAACACAGTGGGGGGTCGATAAGCAACCATATGGATGTAAATCAAGGATGACCAAACTATGTTTTTGTTGTTGTTTTGTTTTGGGTTTGTTTGTGGCAGTTAAAACATTTGACACAGCCCGTGTTGTTTGTAATAAATAGGGGTGGGAAAGTGGGAGTTGCAACATAACTCATTTCCATTCATAAGACCTCCGTGAAATACGACAATTTAGTTTCGGAATTGTTCACTCAATTTTTTGCACACTTATCAAGGTCCAATTTGCAGAGGATGTCACACACTAATGTTCATAATAAAGACTATTTTTAAGAACTTGTTAAGTGAATTACGAGATTTGTTTTTAAATATATTGTTTCGTTATAATAAATTTTGGAGATAAAGCAATTTAAGTGGAAATCAACCTAAACATTTCTTGACAATAATGTGTTAATATGAGTTATGAAGCAAAATCCAGCCGTTTTTATCAATCAGCTCATGGCATCACAGTTGCTCAGAGCAACTGTGAGGTCATTTTCACTTGACAGCAAGTGGCAAAATGGCCGCCTTCTGATATAGATAAAAACAGCTGTTTGATTTAGCTGCTTAAGTCATATTCCACTAACACAATATTAACCAGAATGCCGTATTTAGACTAGTGGGGCTGCATTGAACATATTATTGTCAATAATTTTTGGGGGGGTTGACTCCTGTTTTTCACTATTTCAGTTTTCCTGTTTTATTTATTTATTTATTTATATAAATTTAATACAGGTATAAGAACTTGAGTTCATTCGCATCTGCAGTTTAGCGAAACGCAGCATGCAGTTAGCTAGCTAGCTATACCAATACCCCGAAAATTCATCTTCCCTTTGGATAGTCTGCTGGCATGCCTGCTGTAGAACGCCTCGTTGTCGAACAAACGTCAAGGCATGCATAAAAAAATGCTACAGTAGATGAAGTAGCGTTCATTTTTCCAGGTCATAGAAATCGTAGTAGGTTGACAGTTGAGCGGGAGACGCCAACAGCATTTGAGGGTAGCGAAAATGGCTTCATTTTTCATGATTTTGAAGCCTCTTTTTTTTCTTATTCTTGGTGATTCATTTTTAATGACAAAAATTTGGTAGTGTTTTTAACAAAAATCTTCTCTGCGGTGTGTCAAATTTATAAAACACTTTTATTTTCACTTTACAGGGAGTTTAACAGAAAACTGCTGTAAATGTTTTTCAAAATAAATACAAACACTTGTGTGCTGGTTTTAGCGTTTGGTTAATTAAAAGTGAAGAATGTCAAGTGGCCCGTTTTCTGTAGGCCATATGTGGAGAAATTTTTGGGGATGCTCCTGCTGTAAATGTACAAATCACTAACCTGTTGGCGTCAGGGCGTCCTTCATCTGTGACGTCACCACTGACAGCACACTGAGCATGAAGAGAAAAATAATACATCCGCATTACTGAACATGGAAATTATATTTTATCCGAGACAACTTGATTTCCACAAAGCAGGATGGTTCAATAAACGGCAGCTCGTCTGCGATGGTCCGTCAGATTACAACATCACAGTACGGCCAACCCACCAATAAATGGAATTGAAACAAAGTATAACAATAGAGCACGTACTTATTTTGTTCTTATTTTTTCATTTAATCAAAATAAGATAATATAAAGTTGTCAAAAATGAAATTAAACATTCGCATCAATGCCTTGATTGACAGGACGACAGGCTCACTCGGAGAAACTGCCATGGTGATGTTACCCTCCAGCTATTTGACTTTATCCTAAGCTACAATGGTGCCTTGAGATATGAGCTTAGTACGCCTGTATCCCAAATCCTCTTTCCCCTTTGAATTCAATATAAATCTCATTAATCCGTTTCAGGCTACCCAAACTCCACCTCACAATTTAAATTTTTTTGTAATACGATGATGTAAGAAAGAAAGCCTTAATCAGGTCCACGGTGGGGAAACTTGCAGTGTTGTTATGCCTTTAAAAAAAAAGTAACACTCTATAATATTGCCTGAACTCCAAGGTTTGGATTAACACATTGAAAGGATCTCTAAAGATGACGTTTTGAACCTCAGGAAGATGGTTTCAATTCGTTTTCACACAGCAAATTTGTTGGAACTCTGCTGGCCCGTTTGGCTGCAGCCGCGACAGGAGATTAGCCCCAATACTCTGGCACGAGTGCGCTCATGGTGCCTGTTGTACCGTTAAGAGGGCGTACGGCCAGAGAGACGGATCATCAGCAGGACTTCCCGCTACATTCCACAGTGGGAGGACACGTCCTCACCTCACTCGCCGTGCTCCGGACACCAAAGGCTTCGCCGTCGGGTGTTTCCTCCTGGAGCTCAGCACCGATGCTTTGCAACAAACCTCGCAACATGATCATGCGTTTGTCCTTGACCTAAATCAAATATAGAACAGCTTTAGCTTACGATATACATGTTTAACGTGGAATTAAACTAATAGTAGTGTCATTAATATTGTGTTTGTGGAATGAGAATGAACCACTTTAAAATGTTGAAAATGATAGAAATGTATAATAGCAAGTTGAACTATGCGTTGTTTTGTTTAGTAACTCAAAAAAGACGCTGTTGAGTTGAGTTGAGTTGACCCGTTTTGAACACTATTATCAGGACAAATGAACTCTTAACACAACTCAGACAAAAGGACCATCTTTCAGCATCATCTTATAAAACATAGGCTAGTCGGGCGTTTGACATCCTTTGTTTAAGATGTGGAAAAATTGGGATAAAAACAACCCAACCGTGTGTCCCAGGCTAACTCTGTAAGGATAAGCAGGTCAGCGATGGGATGGATGGATAGTAGGGGTGTAACAAACAAAAACAATTCAAATAGAAAAAAAAATGTGATTTGACGAACCCAATCCGATTTTACTTTTAAAAACAGTTGCATCCTTGAATCTTATCGCGCCACGTGTATCGAGAAACGTATCGAATCGTCTTTTATGAGTGATGATTTGGTGTTTCTTTGAATTGAATTAACATAGTTTGGCCTTTGGAGAGCTTTTAACATGCTGTTGCATATTAATATATATATATATATTTTTAAAAAGCTACTGCAGTAGCATATTGAATTGCCGCGCAAAGAACCATCAATTACCTCTTTTGCTTCCTGTACAGACGCTTGACACCACTGATGGAGGATCCACAGAATTTGCACGGACAGCTGCATTCTCAGGTCCCATTTGGACGACAGCCCTCCTGATGTTTGCTGTGCTCTCTCATTCGCATCAATGTGGAGAACTTGAACACATTCCTGCTTTCTTGCTGATTCTATGAAACTTTGACTGACAGTGTCCTGGTCGACATATTCTCCACTGAGAGAGGACAACAAGTAGGAACCCCAAACGTGAGCTTCCTGGTGAGGGGAATTTTTGCCACTGAGAAGCACGTCCATCCTCATGATAAAAGCCTGCAGCATTGCCTGTAGAAGCTCCAGTGCCTCGTTCAAAGGCCCTGGCAAGAATAACGACTGGGTTTTACCATCTGTTGGTGGGGAGAGTGCGCCGGAGGAAGATGAGCAATGGCCGTTTTTGGGTGGCGTTTTCATGAGCTGGATAGCGGAATTCAAAATGCAGGAATGATCTCGGAGAGCCGCAAGAGTGGCATAATCCGTCACGGTCATTCCTTTCAGGCTGCTATCAGGTGACTTGTTGCTAACACTCTCTGATGGGTCCCACTCACCCCCTACGGGACCTTCTCTTGTGGCGTGACAAGAAGGAAGCTGCCCTTCGGTCCCCTCTGCTGCCTTTTCATCATGTAGAGCACTTTCCGTTTTCAAACTCTGACCTCTATCCTTTCTGTTCTTCCTCAAAGTGGAAGGCGCCAGACGTTCGTCCCGAACATTCCGACTCCCCTCCTCCTCGGCTCCGCCTCCCCCATCTCTCTCTTTCAAGTCGTTCATTTCCGCTCGCAGGCCGCGATTCTCCACCTCCAGCTCGACGATTCGGCGGCTCAGGAGCATGGCCTCCTCTTCCACCAGTTTCAGGTGAACTTTGACCTCTGCCTCTCTGGCATGAGCGGACTTTTGTTTGCCCTCAGGCGATCGGGAGGCGTCGAGGTCGCCGTACGCTGAATGGTACCCTGCCAGTTGCTCGTGCATGACCTCGCTCTCCGACACCATCTTGGTGAGCTTTTTGCACATGAGAGCCAATTCTTCTTTGGCAAAATGGAGTTGGCACTTGAGATCGCCGTCGTCGTGCTGTGGAGGCAGGACCATTATGGGAAAGTCTGCAGGAGGCTTAACAAAATATACCGTAGGTCACAAATATACGGTTTATATATTTGAGCTGTCAGTCGATTGCAATTTTTAATCGTAATTAATCACATGATCTCCATAGTTAACTCGCGATTAATCATAAATTAATCATACGTTTTAGCTGTTGTAAATGTACTTTTTTTTCTCAAGTTTTACATACTCTTGTTTAACACATAAAAGTGGATAAATATGGTTACTAAATGCAAATGTGGTTGTAGCTATTCGTTCATTTATAGTAAGTAATTCATGAAATTACAGTTAACAGTTACAGTGAAAAGGAGTATGAAACCATGAGTCAGAGATTTGTGTTGAGGTAAATTTCTGCCACAAGGTGGCATTAGTGTTTTATATTGGAGGTTAGTAGTGGAACAATACTCGTGGTCATTTTGTTCATTGTTATTTACAACTAGTCACCAGTCCCCACAAATACATTTATTTTTATCAAATTTATTTTTGCCAAATTGAACTATAGTGACTCCTTTGAAAATTTTATGTTAAATAAAAAATGATTGACAATTGCATTAAAATTTGTAATGCCTCTCGACATTGTATTTAATATTCTTAATGCCATTTAAGACCTTAATTTGAGCAAATTCCATTTAATTACTTTTAATGCTTTGTAGTGATCCACGAAACCCTAAACCTTTGTGCAAAATTTGAGTTTCAAAACAAGCAGGTAGAAATTAATTAAGAGCATACAAATAACATAAAGAGTTTCAGGAATAGAGCAGCCGTAAATGGCCGTACTTGTATTTTACGTTTGTATTGAATTAAGGCAAAAACAAAAACAAACCTCAATCTGTTGAGAGAGCCTCCGTTCGGTTTTGCTGGCTGTCGATCTGGCGCTTCGCTTCTTTAAAAAACTCTAAAATATAAAACAATACAGGGCTGTGATTTAATGTGATAATTGGAATAATTACATACAAATAAGGCATTAATTCACACTTTTTTAATTCCGCAGTCCAGGATGAAATATTTTCATTTTAATATTCCATTTTCAGTATTTAACTTTTTGACTAAACTCACGAAATAATTAAAACTATAATTGATTTTTTTTTTGGGGTGAACAAAATATATTTTTTAATGATTAAAAAAAAAACTAAAACTAATACTAAAACAAATACAAACTAAACTAAAATTACTCATTAAAAAAAAACAATGAAAACTAACAAAACTAAATTTAAACGATGAGAATGAAACTATAATGAAAAAACTGAAATTATTATAAACCCTGCAGAGTGGGGCGTTTTATGGTATAATGAAACTCATTTGAGCAGAACTAATAACACATTTGTTATTTTCAGGACTTTTTATTTCAATGCCGACTGTGATGTGACAAAATGGGCCGCAGACCGTCAATCCAAATGCAAAGTGAGAGTTGCCAATGCTCAAACCGGGTTTTGGGCTCCTGGATGAGGTAATCTAAGTGGATTTTCCCTGCAAGCAGCTGCCTCAGACTGAGCTCAAGACAAAGTACAGAATCCTGGATTAAAGCAGACACGTGTCACGAGTGAATAATTGCTGCTGGCCTCAAGGACAACATCAACATGGAAAGTGTGACACTTTAAGGGTGTAAGAGTTAGCTATCAGCGAAAGAACATTCGCTGATGGCTGTAGGTCATTGTGTCGGAATGACACGCCAACTCCCGCCTTGCTGGATGCCATAATACGTGCTGATCCAGATTTAGCCAGGCTTAATAAAAGCAGAAAAGCTCGGGTCTATTTTGGTAATCTCTCACTTGCTTGAAGTTGCGCCCTTTACTCGCTTTTCTCTGTCTTGTCGCTGGAGGATGTCAGCTGCGCTCGGAGGTCAGACTTCATTTAGCATACCAGGCGGCTGCACCCACCACGGCACCAGGCAGCTGCCGGCCCGGCCCATATCAGGGTGTCGTCTCGTCTCATGTGTTTTGGATCAGGGGGGGCAGCTGACTGGGATGGGCGCAGCTGTGAGTGGTCACCATGGGGTTGTTGGTGGCAGGGTTATAATCGTTTTGGATTTTTTTTTCCATAATTTTTTTAATTTAATTTTGACTTCTGTTTAAATTAAATTCGTTTTAATTAGGTTTAGAGCAAGTTTTTTTTTTTTCATTTTAGCATTACTTTATTATTAGTTTGATTTTTTTTAATTAAATGGAGTATTTGTCATGTGAAAAAAAGATCACTCTTATGTATATAAACTATAATTCTCAAGCAACTGTTGACCTTTAGAAATGCTGAAAATAAATACACTTAATTTGAACTCCAATAGCTCATGTATGACATAGCCTATTATGATATTAACTCATTCACTCCCATTGACGACTATAGACGTCAAAAATTCATGTGAACTATTTCTCTTAGTTTAACATTTTTTTTCCATTTCATTTCATTTTTCATAAAAACCTAGAATTTTTTTTTCATGAGATTAATTACGAATACAAATTTTAATTGTCTGACACCCCTTATTTTATTTATTTATTTTTTGTTAGGGGCGTCAGGCGATTACATTTTTTTTATTGTAATGAATCCCATGACTTCACTAGTTAATATCTGTTCTGAATGTACAATTAAAAAAAGCTAGGTTTTCATACTCTTGCTAGCAAAAGTGGAAACAAATGTTAAACTAATAGAAATAGTTCAAATGAATTTTTGACGTCTATAGCTGTCAATGACAGTGAATTAGTTAATTGGCAAAGATGAAAACAAAGGACATTTGTGCAATAGTTATAGTTAGTTTTGTAAACACAAGATAAAGTTGCAGTCGTTAGTTTTATTTTTTTCCTTCTTTAAAAAAAAAAATGTTTTTATTTCGTTAGCGAAAATGTTTCTTCAATGTTAGCTTTAGCTAGCTCAAATTTTCCTTAACTATATTAGCCTTGGTTGGTGGTGACACTTTTGGCCATTGATCACATACGTCCACCCAACACGTTGATGTAGTTGTATTAAAAAAAAGGTCTCACCTCTCTGGCTTTCTCCAACTCAGTCTGCAAGACGTGCTTGGCC
The DNA here is from genome assembly GCF_051991255.1 of Vanacampus margaritifer. Lineage (NCBI taxonomy): Eukaryota > Metazoa > Chordata > Actinopteri > Syngnathiformes > Syngnathidae > Vanacampus > Vanacampus margaritifer. The sequence continues at coordinate 8,195,052 of NC_135432.1, read as the reverse complement.
ACCTCCAGTTCTTGCGTCTTCTCTCGAAGCATCTCATTCTCCCAGTCCAACTGGCTGTTCTTCTTTTGCACCACTTCCAGCTCGTTGTACAGTCGTAGGGACACGCTCTTTGCAACCTTCATGCAAACCAAAATTTGGTGCTCACATTAAATTGTTTGAAGGGAATTTGAAAGAAAGTCACCTAAATGGACTTAAGGTTTAGGAGATGACCGTTGTAAGATTCCAGTGCTTGTTACTTACTCATGAAGGAACAGTTACCACTTAATCTCGCAATGGCTTGGTAAAGTCAAAAATAAGTTGCACGAGTGAGAACTGGACTTCTCGGTGATCATCGGCAGGAACAGGAAGTACTTGATCTTAGTCATGGATATGCACCTCACTAATAGGCTAGTATGGTGGTGATTAGTCAATGGTGGGAAGTAACTAAGTAAAAATACTTTCCAACTGTATGTAGTTGTATGTATACTTTGAATATTCATTTTCTGATGATTCTTCACTTTTACTTTCTCCATTTGAAAAGTGATATCTGAGCTTTCGACTCCTTACTTTGTTAAATTAGGGTTGTTACTATTTTTCAACTTTCACAGATGACATAATATTAAAAAGACGTAAACCGAGAGAGGACAAGTCCATCGCAGTTAAAATCTTAATTGACTGATTGAATGATTCATGATGAATGAGTTTTTTATTTTGTGCCACTAAAAGATCACCTGTTTTTGGCATTTCAAAAAAATTCTGTCGAATCTGAAAAAAGCAACAACACGCCCACAAGTAAAGCTTTTTCCACAACACTGACCTTGATATCGTGCTCAAGGGTCCTGACCAGTTCCCCGTCCACCTGCCCGGTCTGGGCCACTCTGATGCTGCGTCGCTCTGCTTTGCGGAGACGGTACTGAAGGATGCGGCACGTCTTGTTGGCCTGCTCCAGCTGCTGCCGCAGATCCTGCAGCTGGCGTGTCTCCTCCTCCTGGAACATGTCACGCATCTCCAACATCTCGCAGCGCAGCTCCTCCACCTCATCCTGAGATAGACACCACACCGTGTTTATCTAGCAACACCACTAACATTGTGAATTTTGCCGTTCAAGAAAAAATATTGGGAAAATAGATTTTTTTAAAATGCATTATTCGACAAATTAACTAACAACTATTTTGATAATCAATTAATCATTTAGAGACATTGTTTAACGTAAAACTTTCCAAATGCTCCAAATTTCAGCCTCTCAAGTAAATACTCCAAGATTCCTGTCTAGTCCTCCATTAAATATGACTGATTAGATTTGTGTTGAATCAAAACAAAGCGTTTACTTTTACTTTGGAAAACATTGATCAACATTTATGAGGATTTTTTGTGATGTATTTTATGAACCAAACCAGCAACTGAATCATAATTGTTTTTTGTTTGTACATTTGAAATATCTTTTTTACTAAAGAGGTAGAAAAAAGGTGTTAAAAAAAATCTAATTCATTAACGCATTCATTGCCATTGACGGCTATAAACGTCAAAAATTAATTTGAACTATTACTATTAGTTGAACATTTTTTTCCACTTTTGTTAACAAGAGTATGAAAACCTATAATTTTTTTGTTGTACATTTAGAACAGATATAAAATTTGTGATTAATCGTGAGTTAACTAGTGAAGTCATGTGATTAATTACAATTAAATTTTAATCACCTGTCCCCCCTAATTTTAATTCATCTTTTCTTTTCTTTAAATTTATTCACTGCCATTGACGGCTATAAACGTCAAAAATTAATTTTAACTTTTTCTATTCAACATTTATTTCCCCACTTTTGTTAACAAGAGTATGAAAACCTAGAAAATAAATATTGTACATTTAGAACAGATATAAAAATTTTGATTAATTGTGAGTTAACTAGTGAAGTCATGCGATTAATTACGATTAAAAAATGTAATTGCCTGTCGCCCCTAATTTTTAATAATATATCTTTTTTTAATGAATGTATGGCAGTGAATGAGTTAAAATAGCTATCCAGTTAATTCAACGGAATTTAAGTGCCTTACCCTCAAATACTCATTCTCTGACCTCAAATCCTCCACCTCCCTGACCAGGTCATCTGTGGTCTCTGCCATTATGAGATCCATAAATGCCCCCGAGGAGTGGACCAAAGTGAGGGCCCCTCCAACCGCATCCAAGGGAGGATGGCAAGCGGTGTGCGCTTCTTTTACGCGCTCTTTGCCGTCGTCTTTGCCTCCGCGGTTCGGCCCTTCGTAAGCTCTCGCGTCTGTCCAGCTTAATTCATTGTCGCTGATGGGAGAGTCGCGCTTGTTGCCCTCCCACGTACAATCGGATATTTCCGAGCTGCTGTCGGAGGAGGAGGGTTTCCCCGACAAGCAGCCGGAGTCTTTGCTCAGGTCCTCGGACGTGTTGCTGGCGTCGGAGAGTTTCCTCTGGGCACCGGGTCGCCTCGTGCATTCTATCACGGCGCTCTGGGGAAGTTTCTCCGTTGTTTTTGCTTCTTTCCCAGAGCCTCGTTGACCAGCCGATGCTCCTTTAGGCTGGCCGCCGCTGTGGCTGTCTTTAGACGTGGACTCCTTTTTCCTCCTCTGGACGGTTCCCTGTTGGGACATCATGGATGGCTTCTGGCTCCGGGACGCACTCTTTACACATCGGTTTCCTTCTTTGTTCATCTCTGTTATTTTGTTTTGTTTTATACCAGCAAGAGCAAACGAGTTGGGCTTCTTCGCTTTGAGCTGACCATGACGTGTTTATTAATGTGTGCGTTGACCCCGAACTCCCTAGTAGACGGACACCGGACCTGATGATCCTCAAGACTGACAAGCGGTCATAATGACACATGCCGTCGTAGAAGAACGGTATTGGCCAAATACGTTTCCGGTCATTGTTTCAAAATAAAAGTGTTTACTGAACTTTAGCGATGGCTCTGGAGAATTATAAAACAAAACTACAACTTTAAACATATTTCTCTTTAATTTTCTCTTGGATTGACGACCGACTTCTACCCGCTATAACGCGTGTCCAGTGCCGTGGTAAAGATAATAATAATAATAATAATAATAATAATAATAATAATAATAATAATAATTAAATAAATAAATAAATATATATATATATATTTCTTAATTTGTCTACAAAATTGATGGCTACTACACAAATACATTATAACGCAAGGTTTCACATAGTGTTGTCATAGTGAAACTCATATATTAAACCTATTCATACAAACACAAAATTTTTTAGAAGGTTTATTTGTCAATCATTTCTACATTAAAAATCACTTTGTTTCACAGGTGACGTTATCAACTCTCGATATGGTAAATTTAGGGTTTCCTTAATGTCATATGTAAATTTAGCTTTTTGAATCGAACTAATGAAATCAAGACATCTTTTATTATTTATTACAACACACCTTTACCTATACAAAAATAAATCGCGTACTGCCCTTTTGATTGGCTAATACACACGTCAATCATGGTGTCCTTGCCACCTACTTCCGGCCGTCCGCACAGACGGAACTGAACTGTCGTCGATTGTTTACGTTTGCAGCTCAGTCATTGGATTCACAGGTATATTTCAGTAAACTCGATTTGCATTCACATGTCAGCATCGCGGTTGCCCTTAACTTGTCTGGGAGTGCGCCGCTAACGTTAGCTAATATCTTCTGTGGGCGTTTCAACTCACCAGCGTCGCAAAGTACCATTTCGCTAGCTAGCCTGGGGAAGCTATTTTTTTTTTCAACATGCTTGTTAGCAAGCAGGCAGGCAGCTGTCACCCGCTCGCCGTAACAAAAGCGTCCTCCTTTTTGCGTGTGTTTACAGTCGCTGTGTTTTGGCTCTCTGCGATGTTCGGAGGGAGTCCAGACTGGGGGTCGTCGCTGCTTTCAACATGACTTGTGACTGAGGAACTGTCCTCTCGACTCACTATGAACAGCGAGGAGGAGTTTTACGACGCCGAGACAGGTGAGGCAGGCTGACCCGACAGCTGTCCGCTTGTCACGTGTCTTCACTTCAGCACGTGACTTCATTACAACTGCACGATTTAATCTTCGCAAATTTGGGGTAAAACGTCATGCAAATTTACACAAAAATAATTACAAGTTAAAAGAAGGCTATCAGAATCATTTATAGCGAAGGCTAATATGAACAAACAACCTTTTATTCAATAATTAGAGGATTTAAAAATGTCTAGATATTGTGAAACTGAAAACAATCTCTTAAAGGGATACGTAACATTCATTGAGACATTTTCAACAGTAAAGTTAATATTTTGTCCAAAATTAATTTGATAACTTCATTATTTTTTATGTACAATTAATACCATTGAAAACTTTTTTAACTATTTGCTGTTGACTGAAGTTGACAACACCTGTGTTGAGGAAGTAGGTAACGACCAATCATGGCTAAGTTTACTGACCAAACCCAGAAAACAGGCGAGCCATGATTGTTCATTACCTTCTTCCTCAGCACAGGTGATGTCATCTTCAGTCGACAACAAGTGGAATTTTTTTTTTTTTAAGATATTAATTGTACATGAAAAATAATGAACTTGAGTCATTTTCAGCAGTGAAAAGTTAATGTTTTGTCCAGAATTAATTTAATAAATTTCACTTCAATGCATTTTTTTTTTTATTAATGAAATGCTAGGGATTTTTCTGTAGCACTTTTAAAATTACAATTATTGAGAAAGAGTTTAGGTGTGACATTTTTGTTCAATCCAAGTTTGTATTTTCATCCTATATTCAAAAGGTTACTATAATTAGAAAGCTTCTCAAACGCAGAAACTGATGACTTATAGCTCTGATGATAATTTTTTATTATTTACTAAGTTAAATTAGTAAATTAGGACCCCAAAATGTGCAGACACACTGACGCTTAAATAAAACAATTCACATCTTAACTCATCTTTCCACATTAGATAGAAATGCAATTAACAAAACAGTTTAATGGTGCATTTGCCCACCAACTTACGTTATCCTTCCACTGCAAGGAAGCCAATGTGAATGGATGGTGGTGGGATGTAGTTTGGTGCCGCCATCTAGCAGTAGGAGTTTAGAGCGCATGCAATGTTGTTTTTTTCCTTGCATCTTGAAGACACAAAAAAACAACCAAGTGAAATCTGTATCTAAAAAACAAAAACAAACTCTTCAGTCAAGGCACTGGTTTGTCAAGGCACCACTGTGTTGGCAAGAACGTCGTACTCTTGCTGTTAACAAGGTTCCGATTAAAACGTTTGAAAACTTTGGTAGTTTAATGAAAACTGTAATGTTTTTCCTCTTCTCTCCTCCACTGGCATATTTCATTTTCATCAAATTTATTTTGCTGCCCTTTTGCCGAATAATGTCTGAACATGCGCAGTAAGAAGATGGAATAGTCTATTGCATGAGACGGGAAGACAACACTCGAAACAATCGTCATAGATTAAGCATTTTGATGCGTTTTTTTTCAGTGTGAATTAAGACTGAATCAATAATGATTGCTTTAAATTGAAAAAAAAAGTAGGCCTGTATGTTTTTTTCATGAAATGATTGGGGGCAATCTCGAGGCCCAGGCAAGGGTGTTGCCAGGTTGTCGGATGCAGATTTATTGAGTACTTCCAGGACCAGAACCAAACAAAATGAAGCAACAATCTGTGACTCTGCTCCTCAACTGTGGAAAAACTTCCGGAATATCTGAGGTTCGCTCAAACTCTTGCTACATTTCAATTCAAATCTGGCCCGAAAATGTGTTCACTTCTTTGTTTTCATAAACCCAAAACTAGTGTTGTCACAATACCAAAATTTTGACTTCGAAACTATACCTGTATAAAATACCTCGATGCCGGAACTGAATGCCTAAGTAATCAAATACTACAAAGTGGAACAAAATAATTCACACTCGACTTATTTTTTAAGGGAAGTGTCAAAAATGCTTCACAATCTCATTCGTCTGAGCTTTTTCTATCCTTACCAGTGATTTCCTACTGTGTGCCTGTTCATTGAACGCACCTTGAGTCCACTACACGTGTGAGTGATTGTTGCTCTTTCTTCTGCTTCTCCGCGAAAAACATTTGCCCTTGTTACAAAACGTTTCTAAAACTGCAAATCGAAAAACCACACGTGTGTTCTTCATGTGTTTATTGAAAACATGCATAGGCAGTGCTGTCGCGTGGCTTCCACTTAATGCGTGCGCTTTGGCACAACACCTTGTTAGCGAGGTGCTTGGCCTTGGCCATATATTGGACGTGTTTCTGCCTCCAGCCACAGTAACTTTCAAAAAAGGCTGACAGACAGGCTTTGTCATGCTTTCGGTGGGCTTGTGGCGGCTATGTAATAAAACAAAGTTCCATACGACACTTAATTAGCGCGTCACGCTTCTCAACGCGGAGTGGACGGCCAGCGAGCTCATCAGTGTTCAGCGCGTGACGCCATCTTCCTGCGCCCTCTCGCACACACGCTGAAAGAGGCGTAACGCTTACTTAAGGCGTTTTCCACACATCGGTGGACAGGCAGCCATGTGTTTTTATGTGTACCTGCCTTTAAAACACAAACTTGGCGGGCTACCTCGTGTTTATTTATTTAAATACCGGTACAAAAAAATGAAGAAGATATCGAGCCGTTTTTGACGCCAAAACACCGAGGTACGATACTGGTACCAGTATCCCGTGCAACATGACCCAAAACGACATTTTCATATTAGTGTGTATTTTCATTTATTTTGTAATTTTACCTTGATAAAAATGTTGTCATGTTACAGTTTTGTTTGATTTTTTTAATCATTCGTCCTGCACTTACATTTTTATTATTATGTATTTTTTAAATTTTAATAACATAATCTTCTATAAAGCACAATGGATTCGCCTTGTGTATGAATGATGTTGTACAAAGAAACTTTATTTGCCCTGCTCTGCTTATTGTCGTGGTTGGCTCCAAACTACGGGTTGGTACGATGCATTGTAGTTCTACAGAGGCTTGTGAGTGTACAGAATACTTGCGGATGTGCTCAAATTAGAAGGGTCGTCTCATCTCAGGGCTCGAATCAGACGATTCCTTGGAGGTCAGTTTCAAGGACGCCTTGGTGTTCGACAGCAGTGAGCGGGTCACCGATGGCTCTGCTGCAGACTACGAGGCAGTGTGGCGGCGTAGGTGAGGAGCCAGCCTTCTACAGTGTTGTCCATCTTCAATACAGCCATAATGGCATTCAAACAAAAAAAGAAGAACACGTTTTGCCTGTAATTCATGTCTTTGTTGTTATAAGAATTAAGGGACCCAAAAAGATGTTATTTTCGTCATTATATATTTTTAAAATCAGTCAAATATCAGGATCGGCATCAACCTAAATAATAATAAAAAAAATCATATTGATCGGGCCCTACTGCTTAGCCTCATTGGTGTCATAGTTCAATTGTTTCTGATTCAAGAACTAGTAAGCCATCAATTTGTTGTGTATATGTCACTCCTGATTTTGAATCATAAATTAACCTAGCATCGCAGGCATATATTTTTTTTAAATGTGGGAGAGATTTGAACCCCGAGCATCAGAACTGTGACGTGCTAACTAGCTATGCGGCCACGGTGCCGCCCACGATACCCTAACAATGGAAACCACTTCCTTACATTCCTAATGTGTAACAAGTCATTTGGCAGATGTGTTGGGGCCAGTTGTTATTTTTGCTTGTAGAAATGAATCAGAGTTGTGATTTCTAATGACAGGGATGTGATTTTTCCGCTAATTCGCGGAATTCCGCTTTTTTTATCCCCCCCCCCCAAAAAAAAAAACGATTTTTTTTTTTTTTTTTTTTTTTAGTAGTTCATTGTGTATGCACATGACTCCGACAGATAACATCTTCTGCTATAACAAAGACATTTGTGGTATGCTCTAATATGAGTTACTTTTCATTTGGTCATGATGTAATTATTTGGTCATGCTCCCCCCCCCCCCCCCCCCGCTAAATTTTCCGATAATTTCACTTTGGTCAAATCACATCCCTGTAATGAAAATAAAACAAAACATTCCTCTGTTGTTGTTTTTACCAGGAAAACCCTGCCTGCTGAAATGATCACCAGAGGCAATTTCAGTGTGACAAGCGTACTGAAGAAATGCATTGGCATGGTGAGTTACAAAAAATAGAAAAAAAGAAGCCCAAAAGCAGCCATAATTTGAATTTTCAACATAAGGCTTTTCGTAGAATGGAATACAAACTGATTGTGTTGTTGCAACTGAACTCATGGTCCTCTTCTCTGCTCAGTCAGCTATATTTGGTTTGGCTGTCGCATTTTTTGAAGCATCAGAAGGACCAAAATAACTCGTGTAAACATTATACTAGATCCAACTATTTATTTTTCCCTCATTGTACAACCAATAAAATCAGCATCATTTCAAAGCATTGTAGTCTCAATGTTTTTTTTTTATGTTGTGTTGCTATAGGAGCTGTCCAAAATAGCCATGCCCGTTGTGTTTAATGAGCCATTGAGCTTCCTCCAGAGACTCTCGGAGTACATGGAACACACTCACCTTATCCACAGAGCCTGCACTTTGCCTGACTCCATAGAACGCATGCAGGTATGATGAACTGATGACTCTTGTCACTGTAAGTACGTCAACAGTGTTAGCAACAAACAAACAAAAAAAATCTGAATTATTAATATAGTGTGCCTTCAGATACAAGTGGCCTGACTTAAGGGTTTTTCGAGATACAAGAAATAATTGTGTTATTACTCTGTTTTTATAAAGTACAATATTATAGAGTGCTATTTTTCTTATTTAAAAACAGATTACAAAAATATTTGGGGATTTTTGCGGGATGTTGGACAATTTAATGGAATTTCCGTTCACTTCAATGAGGAAAGATGCTCTGAGTTGCGAGCGTAACTATAAGGGGTGAGAATCTTTGAATGTCTCTCGATTCGATTCAGATTTTTGGGTGTGCGATTTGATTCAGAATCGATTTTCGATTAAGAATGATTTTTGCTTCAAAATGATGTGATTGACAATGATTTTGGCTCCAATTTATAGATGTTCATGGAATCGTAATGATCTACTCCAGTCTGACTCGCTAATGCTAATTAGTGCTCTACTTGCGGCACTTTTATCACTCAAAAGAACGGCTCCACGCTGCAAAAAAACAACTTTTATTGCAATAACTTGATCGTGACTTTTTCCTTCTACTCTCTAATGTGGCTACAACTTAACAGTGTATCAGACCGCGTGGAACCACACTGCCCCTAAGTGGCCAAATTGGGTACAACATGAACAGCGCTCCCAATAAAGGCACACACAAACAAAGGGAAGACAGTATGAAAAAATTTAAATACAATCGATTTTGGGACATTTAAAATCGATTCTGAATGGTACTAAATGAGAATCGCGATTCTTATGAGAATCGATTTTTTGGCACACCCCTAGTAACTATAAACACGTACAGACGTGAATTCGTACGACGTTGTGAAGCTAAACGCACAGCTTAAAATAAACTGAAAATGATCTCCGCTTTATTTCATCCCAACAGGTTGTTGCTACCTTTGCTGTTTCAGCTGTAGCATCTCAATGGGAACGGACCGGAAAGCCATTTAATCCTTTACTGGGGGAGACCTTTGAACTCACAAGGTATAGACTAGGAATACTGGAGAAGGCTCGCGCTTCCACACACGGACAAGTCATGTTCATTTGATCTTGAAAATCCTTTTTGTTTTTCTTTTTCAGAGAGGAAGATGGCTACAGATTGATCTCGGAGCAGGTGAGCCACCACCCTCCCATCAGTGCCTTCCATGCAGAGTCTCTGAAGCAAGAATTTGCATTCCACGGATCCATCTACCCCAAACTCAAGTTCTGGGGCAAAAGTGTGGAGGCCGAGCCCAAAGGCACCATGACGTTGGAGTTACTGAAGTGAGAACTTGTTAACATTTGGTTGAATTGCTTTCAGATCGGTGCTTTGCATATGCACGATGCTTTGAATGTTGTTGTCTTGCATGGTGAAGAAGTTGATCATACCCTGGTCATATGTAATTGGCTGAGGGCAAAAACCTTGACCTTTTGTGTCTCGGACTGGTTAATCAAACTAACAAAGCAGTCTTGAAGATGCTGTGAAATTATTTCAGACATAAAGAAGCATACACATGGACCAACCCAATGTGCTGCATTCATAACGTCATCATAGGAAAGCCTTGGATCGAGCAGTACGGAACAGTAGAGATTGTAAACCACAGGTACTCTGACAGATATTTGCTTGTAAGACTGGAAACGTTTTAAACCATAAGACTACTGACATCATGCTTATGGTAATAATTCAGCACAGGAGAAAAATGTGTGTTGAACTTCAAACCATGTGGAATGTTTGGGAAAGAGCTGCACAAAGTGGAGGGTCACATACAAGACAGCAGGTAAGAGCAGTGCAACGTGTTCATGTTGAGTTTGCCAGAAATCTTTGACCGCGTCTGCTTTTGCGTCTCTGCTGTGGTGTGGAACCAGGAAGAAGAAGCGCCGCGTGATTTACGGCAAGTGGACCGAGTGCATGTATAGTGTGGAACCCAAGGTTTATGAAGCACATAAGAAGTCCGACAAGAAGGCGGGAGCAGACTCAAAGATACTCAAGCAGGTGAGTGCGTTTGGGATCGCATGTGCAGCTGAAAACCCCTTAGGCCCCACCTGGCCACCGTGCAGGTTTGTGCAACTAGTTTTCACCAGTCACAGACCGCCAGCTACTAGTTTTGCTGCATCATTCATCTGCGATTCAAATCGCAGATGAACAATATCGCAACGCAGATTTAACAGCCATCAAAAATCGGCATATCTTAGCGCGTTACACACCAAAAAAATGATATTTCTTGGTTGCCTAGAAGAACTGGCAACTCACAATAGAAGTTAGCATTTAGCTTGTTAGCTATGCAAACAACTTGAAAAAGGCATAATTCCTTTGGATAATCCACTGTTGTGGCATCTTTAGAGTGCCTCGTCTGCCGTGAGTACGCACGTGTCATGGAGGTCACATCGTTCAGCCAGCGGAGTCTTTTTTTTTTTTGAAGCCTTGTTTACTATACATAATCATTCACCTCACTCACTTTAGAATTTTTTTTTTTTTAACGTTTTTTCTTCAAGTAAGTGAAAGTGTAAACAATGAACAATAGGCATTTTCTTTTTTTTCCTCCCCAAGTTGAAACAACAACCTCTTATCTCCCTACTCTTTCCTACATGTTCTCAATACAGATCAGTCAGAGTAAACAATAATATATCATCTTCCTGCTTACCAGAAAAAGATAAACAAACCAAAAAAGACATTTATTTTCACTTTACAGGGACTTACAGTGCATTTATACTTTTAATTTTAATTGGGGCGCAAAAGCAAAGCGTGATGAGTTATAATAGCTACAGCAACGATGGCAGTGGCTTCTTCCTTGACAATCGTGCTGTTGTTTATGGTTAAATAAAATGCGGAGCCTCAAAAAGTTCCTGACAAGAACAGCAGGGGTCACAGTTTTTCCATTGCAGCCTGCTCGTACCTGTGCAAGGGTCAGCTCTCCCCAACTGTTGAAACTGAAGTTCTTTTTTTTTTTTTTTTGTCTTCTACTATGGATTGTGTGTATTCATTTTTTCTTTTCTTTCACAATAACATGGCAGTGGCATGAGTAGCAGGTAAGGTAAAACATCGTATTTGGTATCTGTAGTGTACTGCTGCTGCTGTTCTGTCCGATTTTAGTGTCGTGTATGAGTAGCTCATTGCCAGCACTAACCCATAATGCCTTGCAATGACATGCATCGTTGCTTGAAAAATGTGTATAATTTGTGTAGTTCTGTGACTCCGCTGTTTGCATCAACATGTCTGCCTTTTCACATATGATAGTGTTAGTGATTGGCGGGTGTGTGCGTGCAGGAACATAGTTGTGAAGATGAGAATGCGGTTCAAGAGACTGTGACTGCGATACCAGGAAGTGCCTTGCTCTGGAGGATATCGCCACGGCCCGCTCACTCGGCACAGGTTGGCGTTACGCGCACGCACGCGCCTCGCGGATGCGGCGGCGCATGCTAAACCTCGTCCTCTGGTTCAGATGTACAACTTTACCAACTTTGCCGTGACGCTAAACGAGCTGGAGCCCGGCATGGAGCGACTGCTGGCGCCGACCGACTGCCGGCAGAGGCCCGACGTCCGAGCCATGGAGCACGGAGACATAGGTAGCGGCGGTCTACGACGTCACGGGGACGCTTGTGGCTTTTCTTCTGCAGTCCTGACTTGGTGTATTTACACAGACTCGGCAAGTGCGGAGAAAGAGCGCCTAGAGGAGAAACAGAGGGCCGCACGCAGAGAGCGATCCAAGGATGAGGAGGAGTGGTCCACCAGGTATCCAAATGTTTGCAGGGTCTGCTCGGTTCACATGCTTGCGTCATGTAAAAAATCGACATTCTGTATTCTCCATTATGTGGGAAAACATGCTAGCTGGAGTCTCTAACCTAGATGTGCAATGATTCATCGTCCGTCCGTCCGTCTTCTTCCGCTTATCTGGGGTCGGGTCGCGGGGGCAGCAGTTTTAGCAGGGAAGCCCAGACTTCCCTCTCCCCAGCCACTTCACCCAGCTCCTCCGACGGGACCCCAAGGCGTTCCCAGGACAGCCGAGAGACATACAGACGCTCCCCTACTTACGAACATTCGAGTTACGAACAACGGTACATACGAACATGTCTGCGCGCATGTCAAAAAATGTTCGGAAAGAGATGCTGTAAGTTCGATTTTTTTATTGCGCACCTTTTTCCGAGTACTGTAGTGCTTCTTTCCGCCGCTAATACCGACGCTTGGCGCTGTGAGAGCTCACCCAGCATTGGAGGCTCAGCAACGTGTCGAGGAGGAGGAAGAAGAAGAAACGCCTGTCGCTCATAGATAAAGCCATCGCACTCTTCGAGCAGCAAGACCCAAATATTGAACGTTGCACAAAGGTTGCAAATCAATTGAATGATGCCATACAGTGCTACCGCATCATTTATGATGAAAAAAGAAGAAAACTGTGCAATCGTCGTTAGATCGCTTCTTTCGGCCAGTTTCTAGTAAATCCTCCAAGGAAGATACTCATCAACCCTCATCTTCTTCTCCTCGACCCTCAACTTCTTCCTACATTTAAGTTACGGAGGAGGAAGTAACTTTTGAAGCCCATTCCAGCGAACCTCTCATGATATAAAATCCTCCTCTTCCTCCTCCTCCATCAAATCCTTAAGCATCGAGTACATCTTCCAAAAGTAAGTTAAACTTCATTTTATTTATCTTATTACGTACATGTACATACTGTGTGTGTCTCTCGCTCTCTCTCTCTCTAACATACGTAGTACAGTACTGTACGTATTCTCTTTAAACATAAATTATAATACAAAATATAGCACTGAAGCAACTTACGAACAAATTCACTTTACGAACGATCGCTCGGAACGTAACTCGTTCGTAAATTGGGGAGCGTCTGTAGTCTCTCCAGCGTGTCCTGGGTCATCATCCCCGGGGCCTCCCGCCGGTAGGACATGCCCGGAACACCTCCCCAGGGAGGCGTCCAGGAGGCATCCGAAGCAGATGCCCGAGCCACCTCAACTGGTTCCTCTCAACGTGGAGGAGTAGCGGCTCGACGCTGAGTCCCTCCCGGATGACCGAGCGTCTCACCCTATCTCTAAGGGAGAGCCCGGCTACCCTGCGGAGGAAACTCATTTCGGCCGCTTGTATCCGGGATCTTGTTCTTTCGGTCACGACCCACAGCTCGCAATGATTCATCAACAACTAATAGATTATTCAATTCTGTGAGAATTTTTTTAATAATCAATCGTTTATAGAGACCATGTTTCATTTTAAAACCTCCAAATTGCAGCCTCTCAACGGTAAATATTCCGAGATTTCTGTAGTCTTCCATGAAAGCAGACTGATTATCTTTGGTTATTATTATTATTTTCAATATAAGACATTTGCAAACAATGCTTTTACTTTAGGACACTGATGTCACGGTGACGCCATTCTTGAATAGAATACTTTTTCATTTGAGGTGTCTTGCCACCGGCTTTTTGCAGGTTTGCCAGGCCTTATATAGACTTCTCAAAGAATTCAGCAGCGCTTACGTAGAACGGGAAGAACTGAGCTAAGATGTCTAACCCTGAACCACCTGACCAAAAGCATCAGGTTTTAATGTTACCTGTTGCTATGAATGCCAACCGAGCTAAGTAGCTAATGAAGCTAGCATGTGATTCGAAAGGCTGACACTGACACGAAAATGGTTCAAATACATTTTGCTCATATTCCTTCAGGTGGTTCCAGCTGGGAGCCAACCCTCACACTGGCGCCGAGGATTGGCTGTACAAGGGTGGATACTTTGACAGGAACTTCGCCGACTGTCCCAACATTTACTGACAGTGGAAGATGTTCTCACTTGATTTCTCAGCATCTTAAGTTAGGTGTGACGTATTGGACGCGTCTGTGGTAGCGTTTGAACTGAACATGTCCGTGTTGGTGAATGCCACCCACGGGAAAAGTTTACTTATTGTAGACGATGGTAATGCTCGCTATCCTCACATTTGATATGCTGTACTACTCATAGTCCATGTAGAGTAAATGTTACACATCTGTAAAAGGATTTAAATCACCTGTGTGAGCTCCGTAGCGACATGACATAAAGTTTGGTTTCTTTTTAAGTTCAGGTGTTAACCCCCAATGTTACATGTAGGTGTACCACCTACTTCTATCAAGTTGCGTTCAAATATCAGGGGTTATTTAAACGCATGTGCTACTTTTCTTTAATAGATTATAGAATATTAAAAGTCCCCTCACTAATCTGCTCTGAAGACATCATGAGTGTTTCTAATACTTGTAGGAAACCTGCAAAAGAAAAATTATTTCCCCCAAATTTACTTGCACAGTAAAATCCTGTTGTTGGTCGCAACATTCTGTTGTTTGTAACTTGTAGCTGCTAATGTGTAGGATTTTTTGTGTGCATACATGTAATTCAGATCTGATATTTTACACACTATAAAGCCATAAAATGTCTTCTGCACTGAGGAGAAATACTGTAAATGTATTCCGATCAAAGGGATTCTAAGCATTTTTGGTTGAACCGAAAGCTGTGACTGTATATTTCAGACTTTTTATGTTCAGACAAGAACCATGAATTCCGACATTAGCGTGAAGATTCCTACCGTTTTCTTCCAACAACCAAAGTCCTGTGCCAGAACAGGGCCCAAACCTATGCAAGCTGATCCATCCAGTGAATCCTTCTGAAATGTGAAAAAAATTCAACATTTAATTCATGTTGCGCTTGGTTGTCAACATGTAATCACCATTAAGTGAGTGTGAATGGAATGGAATGCAACACACTTCTCAGCACTAACATTGCATAAAACTGCACAGTAAAAGGCTTATTCCTATGCACATACTGTATTTTGGTGAACAATGCTTACTTGAGTTCCAAGCACTTTCAACCCTGCAATCACTAAAGGTGCAGGATTCATTAGGCTTCCTGTTTAGTTGAGAGTCTGTATTGTCTGTTCAGTGAACATCCTTCTGACACGAGTCACATCCACACACGAACCAGGTATAGCCTACATAAGAATACATTAAAATGTGGTCTATGAAAATAAACTGGTCCTGTCGTGTTTTTATTTTTTATTACTAACACTTTCGGCCATGTACCCATAAAAATATGTTTGAGTTTTGTTATGTTCAGTTTTGTATATAAACATAAAGTAAAACTTTTTTTTTTTAATTCAAGCGGTGTATGACTGGTAATGGCATGATTTTTGAATATGGTGCATTTTGGTGACCTGAAACGGTTTGTTTTCTCACAAGTAGCACTTGTGCGGTGTAATGTCAGCCTACCTTGAAATGCAATGCGACGGCCAATCACAGGAAATCACGAGACCATAATGTCCAATCATAGTTCTCCTTACTCAGCTCAGCTCCACCAATCATATTGAATCACGTGACCATACAACCCAATCATAATCAAGCACGATCACATCCGCTGCTCTTCCGTTTTTGATAACGCACAAGAACCGTAAGTAAAAAAAAATCTCTTTGACTTTTAAACACTTGTTTCGATTTATTTTTTTACATTAGAATGTCGTTCGTTACGCTGTTTAGAATGTAACATGACTACACATCGTGTATGTTGTCAACACGGATCTGAGAACAGTCGTGTGGCTTCAAAGATGCAGCGTCATTCTGTGAGAGTAGTCGAAAAATAGGCACAGTATTTGAAAACAAACTAACTAACATGAGAATACGTGGTAAAAGACATTCAAAACCACATTTATCTCACTTCAAATGCTGTTATTTCTGTAAACAGGAATGTTAGGGTTGGCCACATAAAGATTGTTGTTTCTTTGTCTTCGGTGCTCCCCAGTAGTCGTCGTCTTTTCTTCTACATCATCATCATGGCCTCTGGAGCTTTGTTCCCCAGCATGGTGTCTGGCTCTCGCGGCTCCTCCAGCAAGTACCTGGTGGAGTTTCGAGCTGGTAAGATGACCATGAAGGGCAGCACGGTGACGCCCGACAAGCGCAAAGGTCAAGTCTACATCCAGCAGACGGATGACTCCCTCATCCACTTCTGCTGGAAGGATCGCACCACTGGCAATGTGGACGATGTACGTGGGTACTATTCTTCCTTTGGGTACATAATAGTCAACATTTGTCTTTTTGATAGACTTTTACACATTAACGTCACGTTCACTCCAAAAGCCCATGCATTCTCTTAGTTGGTAAACATTTAGCAAGGCAAAGCGATTGAAAATAATAGGTTAAATCTATACAGTGCACACAGAACAGCTCTTTTGATTAGCTGTTCACTGTAGTGACTGATGCATGATGAAACCGTTTTCATCTTGGTCACATGCTCAAACGCAGGACCTGATTATCTTCCCCGATGACTGCGAGTTCAAACGAGTCAGCCAGTGCACCACCGGACGTGTCTACGTCCTGAAGTTCAAAGCTGGCTCCAAAAGGCTTTTCTTCTGGATGCAGGTAGGTTATCCTGCCCGGTGGTCCGCAACCCCTGCCCCAACGTATGTACGCACACGTGTTGCATACAAGTCTGCTTTGATTTCAGGAGGCCAAGACTGATAAGGATGAGGAGCACTGTCGCAAAGTGAACGAGTATCTCAACAACCCGCCCATGCCTGGCGCTCTGGGTAGCGGCGGCAGTGGAGGACATGATCTGTCTGCTCTGGGAGGTAACACGCACAAACTAACGTTGGTTTTATTGTTGCGCAACAATGTTCAGTTGTGATACGGCAATACAAAAATAAAAAAATCATATCGTCCCATCTCAAGTATCACAATTTTTAGAATATAGTCTGGCACTAGGGGTGTGAATTGCCTAGTACCTGGCGATTCGATTTGTGTCACGATTCATCACGATTCGATACCGATTAATCCCGATACAAATCTATAAATTGATTATTGCAATTTTTTTTAAACTCAAATTTAGAAAATACTCATCAGTAAACTTGTACATGTACACTTTAAGATTTGTATGGAAATGTATTTATCTGAAAATTCAGGTTGCATTCTGTTTCATGTTTGAACAGCACTGAAATCAAATATTAAGGCTTAATGTTCCATTAATAGAACATTCTTCCATGCTTAATGTGTAAATCCTAACCTTAAGTAAGACGTTTTGTTGAATATTCCCATAAAAAAAAAAAAGTTTAAAAATCGAATTGCGCGCTGTAATATCGCGATATATTGCCGAATCGATTTTTTCTAACACACCTACCTGGCACTATAAAAAAAAAAAGATCCCAAAAATTGGGATTATAATTGCGATCATTACAACTAATTGATCATAAAATGAACCGACAATTATTTTAATACAGTAATAATTTAGGGCAGTGGTGAAACTGTAAACCCCCCCCCCCTTTTTTTTTTCTTTTTATTAATTAGTCCAGAAAAACATTCTGTTTTAGAAACGTTCAAGTGAAAAAAATCTGTCATTTGTACTTGCTCACAATAGTAAAATATATAATTATGACTTGAATTAAAAGCAATTTTTATTTTATTACAGCTAATGCAAATAGCCTGAATTAATGTAAAAAATATTTATGAGACAAATATACAGTGTAAATAATTTAGTAAAACAATATTCAGTGAACAATGAACAAAAATAGTGATAAACAGTCACAATTTGACCTCGGGGTGTGAGTACTTTTGCCACCTCGGCATGCAACATGTGACATCTTGTGCTCTCAAAGGTGAGGGTGGCCTGCAGAGCCTTCTGGGTAACATGAGCCACAACCAGCTCATGCAGCTGATCGGACCAGCAGGACTTGGCGGCATCGGTACGTAGGATGGCGCTTGAGTGATGCCGGAAGCATTTTGTGATATGGAATGACGAACGGAACTGTCGGTCCCACTCGCAGGTGGTCTCGGCGCACTCGCTGGGCCAGGGTTAGCCAACCTCTTGGGCAGCAGCAGCAGCAGCAGCAGTAGTAGTAGCGCTCCTGTTGCCAGCAACTCCTCAACAAGGTGTCCAAACCTGATATCCAAATATATATATAAAAAAAAAAAAATGTAACTAGGCTGGTAAAAGGATGATAAAAATGTTTTTTTATTTTTTTTCCCTCCAACTCCGTTCAGCCCGTCTACTGCGGTCACACCCACCTCAACCTCCGCCACCAGTCGCCTCAGCGCCTCCCAGGCATCCGCCACGCCTGTCAATCCCTCCGCCGCCTCCGCAGCCTCACCGCCGGCGAGCACCCCGCCCACACCCACGCCCGCCGCGTCGTCCGTGGCGGCGGCGGTGGGTGGGGCTGCGGCGAGCAACCCCACACAGCCCATCCAGCTGAGAGACCTGCAGAGCATCCTGGCCACCATGAACGTGCCCGCAGGCGGCACAGGAGGTGAGGAGGCATCATTAGGCATATTGAGGTTTATAACGGAAAAGGTTTTATCTTACATATATTACATGTATAGAATTCAACTTGCAGTTAGAGTATTAATTATAATTTTGAAATCATAAGTCATGTGTAATCGGAACATGCAAATGTTGAAATATTAAAAAATTGCGCACTTTGTGTTTAGGGGTTTGCTGAAAAGATGATCTGCAAAGTGAACAAAAACTGTTTTCAGTACAGATTTTCTGCTAGAATTAAAAGGAAGAAATACATTTTAGCAAATCGCATGACATGAACACACTTTATTTGCTTTAGAGTGCAATATAACATTTGGGAAAATATATCCCCCCCCCTTTCCACTTGGTGAATGTCGGTGGTGTGTTCATATAACATTACTCCTTGTCAACTTAACCTTGATAAGCTTTGTGGAAGTCCAGTTTTCCTTTTTTTTTTTTTTTATAACTGTTCCGCCTTGGTCAAATGACACAGATCAGTTAGTAAATAAAGTTTTTGCAACCTTGCAGCGCATTTAAGATAGCAGCTGTGTCAAAAAAAAAGTTTTAATTTTTTTTTTTAACCCCCACCATAGTGGACCTGGCCACTGCACTGACGCCAGAAGTGATGGCCCCCATCCTGGCTAACCCCGACGTGCAGCAGAGGCTGATGCCCTTCCTGCCCAGCGGGGAGTCTCTGCTCCAGAGCACGGACGAGCTCCAAAACACTCTCACCTCGCCACAATTTCAGCAGGCAAAGTCTTCTCTTTTTTTTCTTTTAGCATCTTGGCACATTATGCAGTCTTTTAAGGCCTTTTGAAATCAAACCTGAGTGATCTTAACAACTCACTTGCACAAGGTTGACAGCAGAGGGCAGTGTTGCACTTCTCAGATTGTCCCACCAGGAAAAAAATACTGCACTGGCGCGAGTGCTGAAAAGTTCTGGTTTGGATTCCGTCACATGGAATTAATGAGAATCTGGAAATTGGATGTTTACAATTTGTAGTTTTTTTTTCTCTCAATAAATTTGGCTTTAAAAAGCCGTAAGTAGCAACAATTTAAACCACAATCAAATCAATCAATCTTTGTTTGGACTTGCTGTTTGCAGGCTATGAGCATGTTTAGCAGCGCTCTGGCATCAGGGCAGTTGGGGCCACTGATGAACCAGTTTGGGTTGCCCACGGAGGCTGTGGATGCTGCCAACAATGGAGGTCAGTATAATAATAAATATTTAATACATCCTGGCCAGTGTCAACTAAAAGGAACATTATCATATCAAAGTTTTTCCTTTTCCACCTTGACTGCAGATCTGGAGGCGTTTGCTAAAGCAATGGAGACGGACACAAAGTCCGAGCAGGATGGAGACTCTAAAGACAAGAAGGACGATGATGAGGACATGAGCTTGGACTAAATAAATGATACAAATTTATTTATTTAGCTGAGTGGGTAAAGTGTCACCGTTACGTTAATACATTCAAATAATAAAGATACTACAATGACTTAAATCAGTGTTCTACTTGCACCCTACATACAAAGAAGCATTTTTAAAAAAGCTGCCTGAAGAGCAGCACGGGGTGGGGAGGGCCGACCAAGTAAACCTGCAAATTTGTCACCTTTTGACGTATCAGAGCTATGATATTGTCACATCTAAGTTTCTGATTCTGAAATGCAACGAATTTCGGAAATTGGTCATTCGTGAAGCACGTTTGGCGAGCGATGGGACAATTTATGCTGAGGCTTCAAAGCGTTTATTGAGAAATCCACTGTTTTTTTTTTTTTTAAAGAAGCAAGTATCGAAGCGTGATTCATTATAAGCAAATGACATCACAGATGACGTTTGAAACCCTCCAGAAGTGCTTCCCCTGCTGGCGCAAATATGGAACAGATGATAGGGGGGGGGGGGATAGATGCCCAGCTGTGTAGAAGATTGGCCATTTGCCTGTGAGAAATGTGGTGGTTTAGTCATGGAGTCTGAAAAAAAAAAAGATTAAAGAACGTTTTGATAATCCCCTAGAAAAGATTTCATAAGCACCGTTTTTTATTATGTTGCAATAGTTTCAACATAAACATCTTGTCATAGGATTTGTTGATTTCTGAAAAAAAAAAAAAAGATTAAAGAACATTTTGATAATCCCCTAGAAAAGATTTCATAAGCACCGTTTTTTATTATTTTGTTGCAATAGTTTCAACATAAACATCTTGTCATATAGGATTTGTTGGTTCCGTACCATAGCGCTAACCACAATTTAGTCAAAATAGATTAATAAACCACACAAAATCTTGAATGAAAGGGATTTTTCATTGATTGTGATTGTGATAACTTGAAACTTTAAAATGACAAGTGATTACATGAAACTTATGTGACTTTCATATTCGGCAAATCAAAATGAAGCAATTCATTACGGTTTAGATTACGAATGGGTTTGTTTTTGTGACTCGGTTATTACGCTGCTCTTGTCTCTCGTCCTGTAAATAAATAACCAATAAGTCAACTGTTTAAAAATATTTTAGATTTTAAAAAAAAAAAAAAAAACACTGCGCATGCGTATGCTATTCCGACTCCGTGATAGTGGAGGTAGCTTGCGCCAATGTCCAAATCACATCACGGCATGACAAAGCTATTGTACTGATGGCACGTTGCAATGACTCAACTGGGAGGTCCCCCCCACCTCCCTCCCATACATGAGACTGGCATATAGCACCCAAGGTGGTTAGGGGGTGGGTTGGGAGGGTGCATCGTGGCCTGCGCACACTGGCAGCAGGGAGCAAAGCGGGAGGAGAAACTGCAGAGAGAGAGAGAGAGAGAGAGAGAGAGAGAGAGCACATTCGCATCCGCTTGACACATCGGTGTTGACAAAACGTGTCACGTGACCCGCACGAAGATGGCGCATCTTACGCTACATTGCAGCCTCCTCTCAATTCCAATTGCACCACCTCGGACCTATCTACGTTGCGACCTCGACGCCAATTAAGCGTCTCATTGTCAACCCATCGCGGCTCATCTGCGGACTCTCGAAGACTTGATTTCCTTTCTTCCTAAAAAGGACACCGGATGAGAAGATTTTGAAAGGCTACCTGCGCTCGCCTCCGAAATGCGGCTGGAATAACACCTTTGTGGAGACCGCGTGCGCGTGCGCGCGCGAACGTCCACTAGCTGCTCACGGAGACTGCATCAGGCTGGAAAAAACGCACCGGGAAATAATAATCATAATTGAAGAAGAACAACTGTGATCATTGATGCTCCTTCCTCCCCCGCCACCATTACTGCGCACACCGACGACAGAATTCCAGCGGAGACATGTAGTACGATCGGCATCCCTCTCGTCCTCTTCATCTCATTTTTTCGATCATCTGCTGTCATCGACACAATGTGGCACACATAACCAAATATGTGGATCCCTACCGAAGAGGAGAAAATCGGAGTTGGTGAGTCAACTGCACCTTTTATTGTTTATTGGCGACCTTTGTTGTTGTCTGTTTGCTTTTGAATGAGGGTCGCCGATCGACACATGCCAACCAACTCCTTTTAATTCCCTCTTATCTAGCACATTATACCCAACGAAAAACAACATCCACTTCTAATGGCTGCATAGCGGGGGGTGGGTGGGGGGGTTTGAGGGTGAATGCGTGGGATGATGCAGCCTCCAGTCCGAGCCACCACCTCCGAGATGAGATCTCAGTGTGCTCAGGTGTTGATGGAATGAATCACACTTGGATTGAATCACACGCCGCTTGCTTTGCTGTAAATGCCTCCATCCATTTTGCATTTTATAGCGTTCTTTTCGCCAGCCAATTTGAAGTGTGTATGTGTGGCTTGTTCGATTGCTGCGGTAACAACCACCAGGGGGCACTGTGACCCCAACAGGTGTAAGCGAGGGTCTACCTTCTCTCTGTATGGGGGGGCTTTGACCCCAAATTACAGACACACTTTTGCGTAAAGATGGATAGATAGATATATAGATAGATAGATAGATAGATGGATAGAACCATCTGCACCTTCCCACACTTTGTTCAGGCACTACTGTAAAAAGCTGCAGTCCAAACATGAACTCATCAGATGTTGTCATCGCTCCCGACTGCATCTCATCAATTCATCAAATTCAAATCGACATCGCAATGTGGTAGAATGCAATTTTCAAGTCATGTGTATTTTATTTATTTATTCATACGCCTGCCTAGATAAGTTGAATGACTTGTAATTTACTGACGTATGCTTACGGCCCCACTTGTTAAGTCAAATTGTGTCAAGTTGTCGTAGTGAAGGCTTCAAAGACGGCAAATCAAAGTGTTTAGTAAGTTAACAACTATAATCGAAGTCGATAAACTGTCTTTCATCTTTATTTGCTTCTATTTTAGCATAAGCCCAAAAGCAAAACATTTACGTATAATTCATTTGATGTATTTTAGTGTAACACAGTTTAATGTATATCTTGTGTTTGTTAAAAAAAAGCCACAAATTAAATTGCAATCGCGATATTGATTGAGCCGTCAGCCCTAAACTAAACCCAACTATGGGGAGAGATTTGTCAAAAAATTATTCACACGGATATATTCGTAATTTTCACATATTTTGCAAATATATGTGCGATTTTCACATCAGCAGCTTATCTCTCATTGCAACCGTAATTTGTTTCCCTCCATCTTACGTTGCCTTCTTCTTCTGCTGTTAAATTTTCTTCTACACCGCTTCCAAAAAAACGTGCATTAAGTTCACTGAAGACTCAACATTCTTGACCTTGTGGCAGTTACTGAACCTCACCAGTTTCTTATGTGAATTCACCAAATGGTTCTTTATTGAAAAACAAAATATGATTGTGTTTTTTTTCCTCTGCAAATTCAGGGGTTTATTGGTGAAGAAAATGAGCCTTTTAAAAAAAAAAAAAAAAATCATATCCGGCTCTCTTCAACTTGAATTCAGAAAGAGTTGCGTTCTTGTATTCATCATCTGCATGCAGCCTAAGGAAGTGTTCCTTTAGCTTAGCTTGGTAGCTAGTTGTGCTAGAATAGAATTGCTCTGACTCCTATCACTCAACTCTATTTTCAACTTTCAAACAACCACTTTTGTTTTCTTAAGGTGCAGCAGAATGAAATGAATGAAAACAGGAGAAACCCCAGAATTGATCCCTGTGGAACACCAGATGTTCTGTTATACATGTGAATTCATATTGCACGTATTTGTCCGAACCCAGGTTATGAACCGCTGCCTTAGGTACAAATGTGAGTGAAAATACATCAAATTATGACTAGATTAAATTTTTATTTGAGTTAACTCATTCACTGCCATTGACAGCTATAGACGTCAAAAATTCATTTGAACTATTTCTATGAATTAAATTTTTTTCCCCACTTTTGTTAACAAGAGTATGAAAACCTACACATTTAGAACAGATATACAATTTGTGATTAATTGTGAGTTAGCTATTAATATAAATAAAAAAATTAAGTAAATAAAAATTTAATCGTCTGACGCCCCTAATTTTTTAATAATATTTTATTTTTTTGTTTAATTAATTAATTATTTAAACTCAAGATTAATCACAAATTTTTACATCTGTTCTATATGTAGAATACATTTTTTCCGTAGGTTTTCATACTCTTGTTAACAAAAGTGGGAAAAAAATGTGAAACTAATAGAAACAGTTCAAATGAATTTTTGACGTCTATAGCCGTCAATGGCAGTGAATGAGTTAAAAAATGTTTAGTTCAAAATCTCCGTGAAGGTGAGGTCTTTTCTTTGAATAAAATGCTCTTGAAAAGAGCCTATTTATAAGCTTGAAGAAAAGTGTTTACTGTTGTAGGGAAACTTTTTGATATCGCACCTTTCTCTGCATTCCTCGCTGGAGGCTTGTTGAGCAGTTAGGTCGGAATGTGCCTCGTTGGTCCTCAAGCAAGGTCGTTCAGTCACACGTGTTCCATTTTCACCATTTTCATGGCTACCTTCTCTCATATGAATTGTAATCCGGCAGTCCCGCATATGCGATCTCTAAAGCAAATTGTATTTGAGGAAACTCAAATGTGTTGTGAGTTCAAAATGAGCACAAAACGTGACATGAAGAGATTTCAAACTGCCGCTTATGTTGCTGTTTGCTAATGTGACGTAGTTGCACGCTTGCGACATTGAGCGGACCTTAAAACCGTGACACACCGGGTGCAATATTCGCCTCAATTACCTGCAATCAGCTCATAAAAGGCCCATTGCAACACCGGTGCAGTGTTCTCGTCACTAATGGATTTGTATACCCAAAAGCACAGCACACACACATCACTGTAATTTTATTCAGTTAAGCCTCGTTCTTACGTCCGAGCAAGGTTCAGATAAAAAATAAAAATAAAAAATCGGCCATTTTCTACAAGTTTTAACTTTTTTTTTTCTGGAGAGCTCATTATTGTTCATTCGGTAATTTTACTGATTTGACATGTCATCATCATTGCACTCTTTTGTTATTATTTATTATTATTATTTTTTTTATTATTAATATTATTTATTTTTTTTGTATGTGTGCGAGTGTGTGTGTATTCATTAGTTCACCTAAAACCTATTAAAAAAAAATCCCATACCGTTCACCTAAACCGAACACTTCCAGCCAGAGTCGTGAGGCCGTCAGGAGACCCGAGGAAGGACCAAAGAAAAGAAAGCTTTAACTTTAATGCTTGTTGCTCAACATGTGGTGGCTAAAATTGGAAAATTGCAATCTATCTTTTCTTGGTCTTTGCACTCTAATAAAAGTCAGACCTGAAACTCACCTCACTACAATATTGTATTTGTCTGAATGTTGTTTTTTTTTTTTTTTTTTTGGGGTATTTCCTGCCTGATTATGTGTCTGATGAGCTGAATGTCGCCACCTGCTGAGAAGGTTCTATTTTATTATGCACATTTTTTTTCTTGCCGCTAAAAGAGAACAAAAGCAACAGTATCGGACTTTGAACCCGTGTATCAATGCAGTGAGATCAAACGACATCTTTTCATCTGTCAGTAACGAAGACCTTCCGGCACGAAGGCCAAATTGTCAAGCCAAGTTTTATTTGTTTAGCACCAATTCACAACAGGCACTTACCACTAATGAGCAGGTCAAGAATGCTCCTCCGTTTATTTCTCTAAAAGTCTTTGTAAAGTGAAAATGATTGTCTTGTAAAGTTGGACATTTGACACACCACAAACAAGAGTCCTGCCAAATTTGAATGGTTAAAAAAAAACAAATCTGAGAGTGTATGCCTAAAACTGAACTAAAAAGTTTCATAGCCTCATGCCTATTCATCTCTGCACGTTGAACACTTTTTTTTTTCTTGAACACTCTTTTCTTTTTATCAAGTACAAAATGACCTTGTAAATATGACGTGAAATTCAAGCCTCTTGCATTTTTATTCTTCATTTTCATTCCTAAGCATAACCGTCATCTCTTTATCAGATTTATTTTATCTTATGTTATTTTCACAAGTCTTAAGCATCCTTAATCCAGCTCCAAGGCCGGCGGAATGGGCTGCCACTGATTTTTTCATTGTAATATTATATTTTTTCTTGGACATACTGAGCAACCAATGAGGCCCAACACTGGAGAACCCACGGGGTCAAATTTGGCCCCTATAAATTCTGCTCCTCAAATAACAAAGACCTTTTTTTTTCTTTACAAATTTAACTTCAAAAGTCCAGAGTGCCACTTCTGACCCCTGCATGGGGCCATCTAGTGCATGAATATTGCACTTACATGAGCCAGAGTGGTGGTGACAAGATGGCTGGCAACATGCTGTTTTGTTGAGCTGGAAATCAATCCAAACAAAACCATCTTGGGACTTACTGGGGTCACTTGGGGGGCCTTGGGGATTGTATACCATGCCGTGTCATGTGGAAATGTGTATTGGTAAGGGAAAAAAAAATCCTTTAAAAAAAAAGAAGAAGAAAATGCCTTGAATCCTTAAAAACTCAATTGATATAACTTGCTGCATGTTTTGGCCACGTAGAAGCAGTGTGGTGCCGTAAAATGCATGGAATAGCCCAGAATTGGAGTGGCATAAAAAAATTGGCCCTGGCATTTTGACTTGGGTCCGTCGGCCCGGCCCAGCCCAGCCTAGCCCGACTCTTGCCTAACAAAGTTCTACCACTGATGTTTATCTCATTCACTGCCATTGACGGCTATAGACGTCAAAAATTCATTTGAACTATTTCCATTAGTTTCACCTTTTTTTTTTTTTTAACAAGTGTATGAAAACCTAGAATATATATTTTTTATATTTAGAACAGATAGAAAATTTGTGATTAATCGTGAGTTAAACACTGAAGTCATGTGATTGATTACAATTAAAAATTTTAATCGCCTGATGCACCTAATTAAAGAAAGAAAAGATTATTTTTTATAAAAAATTAGGGGCATCAGACGATTGACATTTTTTATTCTAATTAATCGCATGACTTCAATAGTCACTCACGATTAATCACAAATATGATATCTGTTCTAAATGTACAATAACAAATTCTAGGTTTTCATACTCTTGTTAACAAAAGTGGAAACGAATCGAAATTGTTCAAATGAATTTTTGACGTCTATAGCCGTCAATGGCAGTGAATGAGTTATTGATGATGTTTCAGTTTGCTATCTATATTCGAAATCGATTAATGGACTGGTCCCTCTAAATTGTTGTCCAGTCTCTTGGGGTAAAATGTAAGAAAATAATCATTTAAAAGTACTGCATCGGCCCCAAAAGAGGCCGGGCATCTGCCCTGTATGCCAGATGGCCAGTCCTGCCTTGGAGTAGCCTATACACTCGAAGAAAGTTGCAATTGAGCTCCATTAATGTACCTCGTTCTTTGCAGATTGTGAAAAAAGTTGTGCCTGTGAAGAACGTTATCTTACCTCTGTGTATGTGTTTCCGCAGCGTTTGTTTGTGACTATTTGTTATTTGAAGGAATATCACTCTCGAAGTTGATGCTAATTTTCCGTTAGCATTTCAATGGGATATTAGATTCATTTTAACTTTAGCAGCCGGGGATGTTTTAAAAACAAAGCGCATTTTTAGTCACGGATGGAAAAAGTTAAGCCGCCGGCGGCCATCTTGCATTGCTGTTCACTAAGGCCGCCTAACTTAAATACATTGATTTCTCTATGGCGTTTTCATGTTATTTTCTACCTCTAGAGCAAATATTCCACAGTGTATGACATATAGTTGTACCAGTAAGTCTGGGAGAAACACTACATGTACATTTCATCGCTCAAGAAAAATATTTCTAATTTTCTCTTCTTTATATCCCCGGGTGCGACTCAAAGATTCGTCTGCATCATGTTGTCAGAACTATCCACAATCAAGTGAAAGTAGAGCAGGAAAAAAATGGATGCAAAATGTAAACCTAACTTCTGTGAGTCACAATTTTAAAAATAATATACTATCAAAGGTCGATGCAAAAAGTGAAGATTGCTCTTTGCAAGGCTCTCATGACTCCATATAGGGATCCTAGCTTAACCCTGGAGAACCCACGGGGTCAAATTTGGCCCCTATAAATTCTGCTACTCAAATAACAAAGACCTTTTTTTAATTTTTTTTTTTACAAATTTAATTTAAAGCATCCTTAATCCAGCTCCAAGGCCGGAGGAATGGGCTGCCACTGATTTTTTCATTGTAATATTATATTTTTTCTTGGACATACTGAACAACCAATGAGGCCCAACCCTGGAGAACCCACTGGGTCAAATTTGGCCCCTATAAATTCTGCTCCTCAAATAACAAAGACCTTTTTTTTCTTTACAAATTTAACTTCAAAAGTCCAGAGTGCCACTTCTGACCCCTGCATGGGGCCATCTAGTGGATGAATATTGCACTTACATGAGCCAGAGTGGTGGTGACAAGATGGCTGGCAACATGCTGTTTTGTTGAGCTGGAAATCAATCCAAACAAAACCATCTTCTCAGCAAACCATCAGATGGTAAAATTGTGCTTTTTTTTGTTAATCTATTTCATATCACGTTGCAGAATGCCTAGGAGTATGTTTTATATATATATTTTTGATAAATTAGCAACTCTGAGCTAGTTAAAAAAACAAGGGTTAAAATTGAAAAAACATATATTTTGGTGTTCAGTGAACTTATAGCAGTCATTTAATGTATAATTCATAATTTTCCAAAGAAGAAAAGGGTTCTTGGGTTCTCCAGGGTTAAAAATAATATACTATCAAAGGTCGATGTGAAAAGTGAAGATTGCTCTCTGCAAAGCTCTCATGACTCCATATAGGGACCCTAGCTTAAAACATGCACTGATAACGGTGTTTTCAGCAGAATAAATGAACAGAAGTTGTCAGTGAAAGTGGCAACGTAAGATGGCTTCACTCAAAATGATCTCTGATTTCACTTGACGGTGTCTTTAAGATACAATTTGATGTCGAAAAGACAGTAAGGGCCGCTAGCCCTATTACAAAAAAAGCCAGATATGCTAACTTCCTTAGCATCCACACTAAGTCATCATTGCTGCTGTGTTGTGATTGGTGAGTCTTGTTTGGACCGAGTGGTTCGTACTACAGCTTTCTTTGTTGCCACAGGCATTGAGAGATTAGAGCGGGTTAGCTAGCATTTGAACAGATGTAGTCACAATTTCTTCATAATATAGTCAACCGCCAAACTTGGAGAACAAAAGCCCCATCATGGTGTCGCTTTAGGGCTAAACAAATAAACAAAACCTATTCTTGCATTGTCTTTTTACAAATCTTTGTTTTTCACAGTCACATTATTAGATACACCCCTTTCAAAGACACAAATGCTTAGATTTGAATCAACCGTTTGTGGTGCTGTGCCGCAAAACACTGAGAGGTGTTTCTTGTGGCTACCTACAGGCAACAAACTGTACAATTTGATGTGCATAGCATATCGCTGGCGTCGGGCAGAAATCTCACAAGTCACAATTTGGTTCAAGTCGTATTTTTTCAAAAAATCTATTCTATTGGTAATTACGCATGTGTCAGTGTTTATTTTTTTTAAATTATTTTGTATTTTTTTTATATATATATATTTTTTTACAAATTATTGACCAATCTCAAGTGTAGAAAGTGTCTTACTATCGTTGAGGATGCAATGTTAATGGTTGAACAAGCATGCCATGTTTGGGGTTTCACAAGGTTTTGAATTCTGATTCAGCTCTTATATTGGAGCTCATTAGCGTCTGCTGGTAGCGTTGTGTTAATTTTGCTTTAATATCTCCATTAGATGGATTTACATGTTGCGCGTTAGCATCATAATGCAGCATTATGCTCGTGTATGCACAGGTTTGCTATTTCACAGATTTTTTTTGGTATAGTTTATAACTTTTTTTGTTCTGTCTCCCGTTTATTTTGGAGGTAATTACACTTTTGGCCACGACATGTAAACACATTAATTTGATTGGCATCAACTTTGAAAGAAGAATGTATTTCTAGTTTAGCTTGTTTTTTTGTGAAGATGATAAAATCTTTAATCCTGCTTTAGTTTTCACACCAACAGAAAGCAATATTTGTAGGTTAGTGTTATAATCAAGATCTCTAACCATATGTAACAATTGCACCACACACACGCACCTGCGCTCATTTAACCCTAATTTGGTTAAAGGGCTACAGCGACCCCTTGAGGGCGCCACTTGCTACACATAATTTTTGTTGGTCATTTAAAAAACAAAAAACAGAGGTAGCGGTGTAACAGTTTGTACAATATTTTTGTGCTATCCATTGCTCTTGCTCTCGCTCAATCAAAAATTTAAAAATGTGTTTATTATGTTAAACGTGTCTTTAAAGAGCTTTAAAATAATAATAAGTGCTGTAAATGCTATAAAAGGTAGTATTTGATGGGTATTTCACTGTGCTCTCACAATGGAGGGGAGATTTTATATATATATATTTTTTTAAATGAACATACAAATTGAATGCAGTAGAATTTTCAAAATTGAAAGAAAATATGAATGTTTTTTGAACCCAATATTTAATATTTATTTCAATGCTGCTCACATACACGTGACCAGGCAACTCAATTGATGCAGTTTTGCTATAACATCGTGCACGCCCAGCATCCTCGATTCAGCATGTTTTGCATGGGACCTTTGCTGGTTATGTTGAGAGGATATGCTAATGCGCTGCAGCTAGACACAGCGAAAGCGTGTTTGCACCGCTTCAGAGTTTTCTGAGGGAGGAATCTTAAAACAGAAAGATCTCTCATCTCTCTCCAACATGACAAGCTCATCCCCGTCGGTTTTCTTCTTCCTTTTAAATCAAACACACAAAAAAACAACAACAATTTGGCCATTTAAAAGGTGTTCTCCATTCGTCTACTTTTTAATGCACGACACGCAGCACTCGTATGTTGACTTGGGCTCAATGCTGGCGCATTTTAAAATACAGTATAGAAGCAGTTACAGTGGAAAAGCGCGCTGCAGTTTGTCGCTGGTCTGTTGCCATGGCAACCCTCGCCGAGGAACTGAGCGCTCGTTACTCTGAAACAAGCAGCAGAGCCGAGCCAGAGCCCCTCCTTATCTTCTTCCTCCCCCTCACTGGGTCCCATGGCTAGTTCATTAGCATAATGATTCACAGCGAGCGGACCTTCAAGGGCCACCCTTTGTGGGTTTTACGTCGTCAACGGAGCGCTGTCATTATTAAACAAGTTTGTCTTCACCGAAGCCTGTCGACTCGCGCTGTATTCATGTAGCGTGCTTCGTTTCGACACTTTACAGGGGCACTCGTACCCTCAAGATAAAACGTGCCCTTAATTCGGGTTTGAGTAACTTATGGGCTAAGACTGCATAATGTCGCTCATTACAATCAGGTGACACGGAAGACGTATGCAAATGCGTGCTTGCACCGTAACGAATTGACGGTAGAATTTACAGGAAATAACTGATAAAAAAAAGAAGTTGCCAGCTAATTCTTGTAAAATCTGTACTGTATTTACTGTATATAAATTACAGTTACTCACTGTTTACTTTTACAGCAATTAACTGTAATCTAGTTTACAACCCTTTCTTGTATTCTACATAATTTACAGGAGTTTAAATTATGCGATGTGAAGACGATGCAGACTAAAATATTACTCTTATCCTTGTTTTGACCCATAATGCACTTTGTTTTACCCATAATGCATTGCTGTATACAGTTAAATACTGTAAAACAGAAAAACAAGAAAATGCTGTATTTTTTTTTTTACTGTAGATTTTACAGAAATTTGTTACAGTGTACTATTATATAAATGTGCTTACCTCATTGCATGTGTGGGCCACAATCCGCAAGCTCAATTAATTAACTAAATATTGCTCATATTACAGGCTGCTTCAAAATTAATTAGTTATTAGAATTTGTGGTGTGTGTGTGGGGGGGGGGGGGGTGCCTTACTGAACTGTTAAGAGGATTTTATTTATTCAAACCCTGTAAAGTGAAATCAAAGATTTGTTTCTAAAACTGTTAAACATGTTTGAAGATAAATGCTGAAAAAGAGAAGACCTCTGTGGATATGCAAATTGGAAGGGGTTCGAGTCTTGGGTGGGGGGTATATAGTCCGTGATGTTCGAGTCTAGAGCAGTGGGTCTCAACATTTTTCAGTGACCCTGTTAGATATGTTTTTTCAGCCAGGTACCCCCTAATCAGTGAAAAAACATTTTGGATAAAAAACAAAACAACTAAAAACAGAGTGAGGTGCCATAGTCTCATATTATTCAACTTTTCAACATCCTAAAATAGTTCTCAAATGTGTAAAAGATATGCTTCAATATTTTGGAACACTTTCACTTAGTATGATGGATTGGGACGTCTTTGGGGTGGTTGTTTCCCAAAAGTCATGGCATTGCATTTTTGAGTTTTGTTGGAATTAAATTGATAAAAAACTAAAACTAAAATGATGGTATGATTGAATGATTGGTTGAACCTCAATAAAAATTGTAAAATGGCGGTGTTATGATGCATTCGAGGTGGGTTTGAAGTCGGATTTACCCCACTCGGAGTTTCCCAGTTTGTGCGTTTGTGGCAAATGTAAACAACAAAAATGGCTGATTCCGATGAATTGTTTGTTGTTCTGGTTAACGCAGTCATTCCAAATCACGTTGAGTCACGTGAACATACAGTATGTCTACATTTACTTCAAACGCTTTGAGGTAGGATAAATCCGATTTCCCACTTTCCCCCGAATGCGGCATTTATCCTCGGTGGAACGTCGCTTTCTGCTCTTTGTCATTTGATTTGTGAGGATTATTTTGATATGAAAATGTGGTATAATTCTGTTTGCCTGATTTGTATGTTAGTCACCGACAAAAGCAACGTCGTGGAAATGAAGCGTTGGGTTGCGGAAATATCAGAAACGCCCCGGATGTTCGGAATTGACAATTCTCTGTGGAGAACTCTTGTCACCTGACCTGAAGGTCGCGTCGTGGGCTCATAATCACTTATGTCTCATCTGTTTTGTTTTTCGTACAGTTATCTGCAACTTCCGATCACCAATATGCCAGGCCCTGGTCCTGGAGATCGGGGAGACGGTCCAGATTCTGGAGAAGAGCGAAGGTAAAGTGTTTTTGTTTCACGTCGTGATTATCAACATTAATGTTTGAAATTTTATTTCGGAATATTTTTTTCTTACCATCTGAATAAGCTGGCATTTTAAAACCGCGTGCCTTCATGTTATTATGGAAAGAGAGACAGAATGCAGCCATGCGAAATTCAATCATATTTAGTTCATTTCTAGATGTTGTTTGTACAAGAGATATAATGTATATTTTTTAAATAGGTTTCACAGTTTTGATTTAGTTTTTGTCTTTTAGGTTGGTACCGAGGCTTTTCAACCAAGAAGCCTTCAATCAAGGTAACTTTGAGCCATTTTGTAGCCATTTTAACCTAAACTATGAAGCTCAAAAGTTTACTTCATCGTTTTTTTTTTTTTGCAGTAAGTTTTATGCTGTGTCCTAACATGAATCAAAAACCAAATCCAAGAGACGTTGCTTTCATACAGGGAACTCAATTCCGACACCATATTTCCCTAAAGGAGCATCTTTTTCTGGAACGTCT
The DNA here is from genome assembly GCF_051991255.1 of Vanacampus margaritifer. NCBI lineage: Eukaryota > Metazoa > Chordata > Actinopteri > Syngnathiformes > Syngnathidae > Vanacampus > Vanacampus margaritifer. The sequence goes on along the minus strand of NC_135432.1, from coordinate 8,161,279 downwards.
TTATTAAAGCCGAGAAGTAAGCAAATCGACAAAAAGAAGAGCATCACTAAAATCAATAAACTGCACTGCAGAAAACGTCCGACACATATGACGGAGCGTTTTCTAATACATGTAAAATCCCACCATTAGGAATAGCACGCGGCAGAGTAAACCAAGTTGAATCCTGTCAAAGAGAGACGGGTGCTTTTCAGAAACACGGGTCTGAAGTATTATGGGATGCAAGTGGGCTTGTTTGAATGCAAGCGCAAGAGCCCGTCCATTCCCTGCGAACGTTCCGTAGGTGTTGGTGACTGCACGCTGTCCTTGTCCGTTCCCGTCAGCTATTTACAGTTCTTACTAACAACCCTCCATTTTGTTGTGCGCTCTGCCGCCCACACCGGATCGCCCCCGTACTCTCCGAGCGCTCACAGACTTCCAATTCACTGGCGGTGGCTAATTGTTCACATCTGGCAGATTGGAAAGACAAGCCGCACTTGTGACATTTGGCGCCGTCTTTTAGCAATATTCTTCTGCATGTTCATCTTCCGATTTGTCGCCACTCGAAAACGACTGCGGCCTTATGAAGGGCTTCTGAATGCTTTAGCAACTGGTTGTTATGGACTGTAGATTAAGTTACAATTTGTTCTGACGTATTAAGCTGCATGAAATAAGAGCGAGAGGGATTTTCTGCTTGTCATTTAGCTCTGTAATTCAAAACGATCGAAGGGTCTGAGATTGAACAGAAACACCGCACTTATTATTGAAAACTGTTGTGTAATTTAGGAGCGTCCAGTTTCTTCTGTGAAACATATCACATTTATTTCAACATTGTTTAAATACCGTAATTTTAATGTGATTACAAGGTATGTCGTTTGCTATTAGTTATAATTAGGGCCTGACTGATTAATCGGCCAACTGATTTATTAGGCTGATATAATTTAAGCTCTTTTAACATCAGCAAAAAAATAAATAAAAAATCTTAACACATTGCAAAATAAAACAAATTAATTAAATTAATTTTAATTAATTAATTAGTTTATGACATTTAAACCTTCTCTCCCCCAAATTCGGCACAAAAAAAAGGCCGATATTTTTCTCAGTTGTAAAAATAAAGAAATAGCAAAGGACAAAACATTGCAAAGCAGCCAAATCGTCTCACTGTAATTATTGTTGTTTCGATACCGATACTGGTATCTGGAGAAGCCCCGATACTGCATAAAAACAGTGGAATCGGCAAGTACAAACATGTAACATGCCGATACCATTATTTCCGTTGCTAATATAGGACTTGCAGCGTGCAGCATCTTGTGTCTTGCTTCTGCACGACATTCACTGATTTGTGACGTGTTCACTGCTTGCCAAGATATCCTTTTGGCTCTTGAATGCTCTAAACCAATGGCTGGCCAGCTTTTTTTATGTTGAAAAAAACCCCCACCCAACAACCTAGGTATTGCGATGCTAATACCACAAAACTGGGTATCGTAATCGTAATGGGACCAAAAAACAGTATTGGAACAACACTACTATGTAATTCTTATCTTTATTGTTAGGGATCAAAAATAAGTCATTTTTATTCATAATATGTTTTTCATTGATTATTTATTTCATGCTGATTGATTATTTATCAATATTTTACTCTGCCAAATATCAAAATTGGCATTATCCTAAAAAAATCATTTGTAATTGTAATTTCTGATATATTTTATGTTTGCAATATTTCTGTGTTCAAATACATTTGGGATGTTTTTCAAAAAAGTAACTTTTAATGTGTTTAAAGCATGCGGGAGGTAGTTTGAGGCTTAAAATATTAAATATATATATTTTTAATTCTTTATTATAATTAGGCATTATTATTATTTTATGTGTGCCATTTTTTTGTTAAATGTTAGAGCTGTCAAACGATTATTTAAAAAAAAAAATCAAATTAATCACATCTTAGAATTTTGATTAATCACTTAATTAAAGCTTTTTATCAAAACATTTTTGCCCGCCAAATTTGAAGAGCATCTGTTAAGTGTTAATTATTTCTACATTTAATGTTATGAGGACGTCAACATTTTTTGATCCACTGCACACGCTCATCCTCGTCTTTCTCAGACCAGTTAATTACTTGTATAATTTAAAATGAATAAAAATGCCAATATTTTTACATGAACAAATATTCTGAGTGTCATAGCAAACATTTATTAAAACACTTTATTTTAATGCATGTTTATTGCTCAAACACAGCTTGTGCTACCCTTAGCGGAACCATCCACCGTCAAGCTAAAGGATCATCTGCGGTCATAATTAATAATGTGATGAATACATTTTTGTGATGACTCAACGAGTTAACGCTTTAACTTTGACAGCACTAGTTTGAAGCATGATGAACGGGCAATAATGGTTTCCACTCTGATCGATCAACGACCTCATCCTGCCTGTCACATCGTATGTAACGTGATCGTACCTGTGTCTGTCCGCAGGGTATTTTCCCAGTCAGCTACATTCACTTGAAGAAATCCACAGTGACCAACAGAGGGTAAGCTGGATGACTGCAACATTTATTTGAACATGAGCGGCAAGATTGGACCCGCGCTGCTCGTGGTTGCGAACAAATTGGGGTTTTGTTCAGGTTCGCCAACTCGGACCTGACCTGTGCTGTGCTTGCATTCGTTAATAGTGGAATCTGCCCCAAAAGAGGTTAGAGCAACAACAATAGGGCAGGAATTCTACACTGCAAAACAAGAAGGATAAAGCTGCCGGTACACAAGTTCTGATCAGTTAGCCCGACCCAATGTGGTCACAGGCGAAAATGACTGGTGAGCTGTTTTAGAACAGGGCCGTGGGCTACTCATGTGGCCCTTGGGGGCTACCTGGTGCCGGCGGGTACTACGTTGGTGGCCCCTTTTCTAAAGTAACACCTGCTCGGACCCTTTGGTGACCAATCACGGCTCACCCGTTTTCTGGGTTTGTTCACCAAACTGAGCCATGATTGGTCATTACCTTTTTCCTCACAACAGGTGATGTCATCTTCAGTTGACACCAAGTGGCAAAATACATTTTCAAAAGGTATTAATTCTACATTAAAAATAATAAAGCTATCACATTAATGATAACCAAAATATGATCTTCTTACTGTTGGATAGAGGTGGCAAATCTAGGTCCAGAAAGTAAAAACCCTGCCACAGTTTGGCTTTAGCCCCTGGTGCTAGCTAGCTCGCATTGTGCTCGTTTACCTGCTAAGGAGCTAGCTAGCTAGCGCCTGAGGCTAAAGCCAAACTGTGGCAAGGTTTTCACTTCCTGGACCTGGATTTGCCATCTCTGATGTTGAAAATGGCTCAATGAGTCAAGTATTCCTTTAAATAGGATATTTCTGTCGAAGATTTCCCTTATTTACGGGGTGCTCTAAAATGTAACCTTTATAATGGAGAGGGTATTACTGTACAAATTCTTTTGCGTACCCCAAATTTAGAATGACTGCACATTGGAAGTCTTTGTGCTGCCTGAACTTTTGGAACTTACCAGGACTTCACCCTCCAGCTGAGTTTTACATTTTTAAAGGTATTAATTCTACATTAAAAATAATAAAGCTATCACATTAATGATAACCAAAATATGATCTTCTTACTGTTGGATAGAGGTGGCAAATCCAGGTCCAGAAAGTAAAAACCCTGCCACAGTTTGGCTTTAGCCCCTGGTGCTAGCTAGCTCGCATTGTGCTCGTTTACCTGCTAAGGAGCTAGCTAGCTAGCTAGCGCCTGAGGCTAAAGCCAAACTGTGGCAAGGTTTTCACTTCCTGGACCTGGATTTGCCATCTCTGACGTTGAAAATGGCTCAATGAGTCAAGTATTCCTTTAAATAGGATATTTCTGTCGAAGATTTCCCTTATTTACGGGGTGCTCTAAAATGTAACCTTTATAATGGAGAGGGTATTACTGTACAAATTATTTTGCGTACCCCAAATTTAGAATGACTGCACATTGGAAGTCTTTGTGCTGCCTGAACTTTTGGAACTTACCAGGACTTCACCCTCCAGCTGAGTTTCCTCATGTTTGCACTCAAACAATTAAAAAGTAGCAACTTTGAAATCAACACGGATTGTACTTTCTCGCTCCAGGAGCCGCAATTTGGGAACTCTGTTTTGCTTTCTTGTGGCGTTAATGATGTGACGCCGTACGTCTATTGCATTTTCCCAAAGTGTTCCCCCGCGCTGACGATCACTTAGATTCATGGAGCGAGTGGCTTCCCCTTTGTCATGACAACATTTGACACACTGGCAAGGTTTTGGTTTTGGTGCCGTGAGAGTGGAGCACAGCGGTTGGAGTTTCTTTGAAAGTCATTCCTGTTATTTATGGTGAACGAAAACAGTTATATTTCAGCCTTGTTTTGTTATTTGTTTTTGACACATTTGTGACATTATGCTTTTTTGTTTTATTGTCAATTTAAATGTTGGAAATAAAGTTGAGATAAAGATGTAGATATGATTTTGAATAGACATGAATTTCCGCATCCATCTGTAAATCTTGACAACCTCAACTGACTCATCACACCATACGAGCTCAAGTGGGATCTATTCAGAAAGAGCGTGCAATTATCAGTCTACCTTGTAAATGTATTCATCCAAATATGTACAATTTGTGGCAGTGCATTAAAAAAATAAAATAATTTTTTTTTTCCACCAAACTAACCTCTTTTCATCCAACTGTTATCTTGCAATATTCAGTGTCCTGATTTTTTCTGCAGTAGGTTCTCAGTTGAACAGAAATATATTCTTCTTCATGCAAATGTGGCACAGCACTTAATTTGAAGTCAATTGACTTAAGCGCTCACTAATTGCATCAATGTCAAGTGTCCAATCCCGAGTAACAATTTCACAACGTCATTTGAAAACAGTTTTATTGAAAACAGCAGTGACCGTAACGTCTACTTGACGGGTGAACCCTGACCTGCGAACTGAATGTTTGACACCCGCGCTCTTCATTGTTTGCATTAGTCGCTTGATTGACAGGGAACCAATCAGGCCTAAAGATCCGCCGGCTCTCGTAAAAACAACCGGAATTGCCACCACGACAACTCCTGACCTCAAGCGGCACGAGTGAAATAGAAAACGGATGGAAGGATTTTGTGAGAATTGGATGACTTTTGTGTTGAAGCTGAAGTTACGCACACTCATTCATAAAATGTGTTTTTCTGGTCATAAATGTTTTGTGTGGTGTAATGCAAAATGTTTGTTTCAGGCTGTGTGAGACGGTGGTGCCGCTCGAGGATCCCATCATCACCGAGACCACCTCCACGCTGCAGGAGTGGGGCGTCTTGTGGAAGCAACTCTATGTGGTGAGTAGCTCTTTATTTGAGTACACGTTATCGCAAAGAGGGCGAGAATCCCTTTATGCCCCTCCCCCAAAAAGGTCTTCAAAGGACTCATGTCCAGAATGTAAAGCGTGGTGGCACTTTGGAGTGGAAAACCTCTCTCGGGAAAAAAATCTGTATTGGTTGGTGACAAATAGTAAGCTAAATTGATGTTTGCTAGCGTTTCACATTTGCTTTTGTAAGGCGGGGGGGGGGGGGGGGGAGTCGCAGGAAGTTGCAGGTGGGTCATCGTTTTATGGTCACCTGAAGCCAAGACAAGGAGGGTTGATGTTTACTATGTAACCGGTTCGGTCATTGTTTTCCAAAGTAAAAACAGATGTTTGCAAATGTTTTATTTTGATTAAACACAGAAGATAATCAATCTTCTTTCATGAATGACTACAGAAATCAGTGAACAGTTACTGTTCATATGCTGAAATCAGAGGATTTGGACAATTTTGAATAAATGAATGGTCCAAACAATTACTCGATTATTAAAATGGCTGTTGATTAACCCTGGAGAACCCACGGGGTCAAATCTGGCCCCTCAAATAACAAAGACCTTTTTTTGTTTTTTTTACAAATTTAACTTCAAAAGTCCAGAGTGCCACTTCTGACCCCTGCATGGGGCCATCTAGTGGATGAATATTGCACTTACATGAGCCAGAGTGGTGGTGACAAGATGGCTAAAATGCAACAAATAAAACAAAACAATTCTATTGTTCAATGTAGCTGTGTATTTGATTGATTATTTTCTTAAATTCTAAATAGTTTACTGACAGTTTTTGTTATTCAGATTTTTCGAAATGATACCCCTAAATCCCAAAGGGTCAAATTTCGCACTAATCCTAAATTAGGGAATACATTGAAAAAAACATTGAAAAAACATATATTTTGGTGTTCAGTGAACTTATAGCAGTCATTTAATGTATAATTCATAATTTTCCAAAGAAGAAAAGGGTTCTTGGGTTCTCCAGGGTTAATTTGATAATTGATTTCCGGCACTTGTCGATAAATAATAATAATAAATAATAAATAATTTTGACAGCTCTACATCAGCGTATATCCCGGATTGTGTTTGTTCTTCTTCATGTTTGTGAGATCACGTGCTGCCACGCTAGAACGCTGGCACCAAGAACTCGTTTTGAGGTCGTGGGTGGAAAACGATCAATTTGTGTGATCCACTGAGATAATCGGACTACACGAGCAAAACTGTTAAATGCCTAATTTGTGATTTCATGTGTGTGGTCTGTCACAGATTTAAAGATCTTTTAATATCTGGTAAATCCTTACGTATGTAGCAGGCCTTAGCAATAATCGCCAGAGCGGCTCTAACATTGGTGAGCTTTTCTGACGTGATTTGGAAGCAAAACAGCTTTGGTTGTTTCATTTGCATCCTCCAGAGGGGTTTAACAGAAGAGGCTTTTCCAACACGCTTTTCCCCACGCAGCCAATTCAACACATATTAGCCGGACGCCTGTACAAGCGATATAGCCTGGAAGTACAGCACACCTCGTCGAGATCAGTCATGACTGTTGCCCTACTTTTTCTTACACTATCTATGTGGGACCAGGAATGAGTGCTGGACACAGATAATGGCCCACAGACCTGTCAGCCCCGATTTCATGCTCTGTCATTCAGACCTTGATTGATTTTGGCCTGCTTCACTTACTTCCTGTATCATCTTCATTTGCTCGGCAAAAGTGATTACTGGAAACCTAAAGCATCCTTAATCCAGCTCCAGGGCCGGCGGAATGGGCTGCCTCTGATTTTTACTCAGTTTGACATACTGAGCAACCAATGAGGCCCAACCCTGGAAAACCCATGGGGTCAAATTTGGCCCCTATAAATTGTGCTACTCAAATAACAAATACCTTTTTTTTTTTTAAACAAATTTAACTTCAAAAGTCCAGAGTGCCACTTCTGACCCCTGCATGGGGCCATCTAGTGGATGAATATTGCACTTACATGAGCCAGAGTGGTGGTGACAAGATGGCTGGCAACATGCTGTTTTGTTGAGCTGGAAATCAATCCAAACAAAACCACCTTCTCAGCAAACCATCAGATGGTAAAATTGTGTTTTTTTTGTTAATCTATTTCATATCATGTTGCAGAATGCCTAGGAGTATGTTTTATATATATATTTTGATAAATTAGCAACTCTGAGCTAGTTAAAAAAAAAGGGTTAAAATTGAAAAAACATTTATTTTGGTGTTCAGTGAATTTATAGCAGTCATTTAATGTATAATTCATAATTTTCCAAAGAAGAAAAGGGTTCTTGGGTTCTCCAGGGTTAAGGCACCACAGCAGTGACGTAACTTCCTCTGATGCTGGCCTAATGTGAAGCGTGGATTTAACGGCGCTTGTTTGGGCGCTCGCCCCCGGTGCGACACAGGCCAATGCTGCCACACTTGACGAGGAGATCATAATAGGATGTAACACAAACCGTGCAACTTGAGAGACTTTATCTCATTGTTGCCAGTTTGAATTCGCTACATTAGCTTCAGCAATGGGCTAAAGATAACTTTGGAGGATGTACATAATTAGCCCTGCAGAAAAGATGCCTGAAAAGGCTCATCAACCCCAAACGAAATCTTCGGTCCTGAGCAGTTGTGGGGGAACAAGGCAGTGTTTATCCTGGAAACATTTACAGGGCCGGGTCCTTCATTAAGCCTGTTTGGGTGGTGGCCCGATGACCTTGCCAGAACCGGCACTTGCTGGACCTTTACATTCATCATCCAATACAATAAATTGCAAATGCATTATTTTATATTTTCATTCATTATATTATAGTATTTAGGTTAGGGATGTTTGATACCACTTTTTTTCAGATCAATGGCAGTACAAGTACTCAACTTTTGAGTACCTTGAGTTACCGATACAGAGTAACAATACCACTAGTACTTTTGATACATAACATTTCTTAACATAAACAACGTTAAACGAGAAAACGTTCTCGTTTGAACTAGATAGTTGCTCACGAGGATGAGAAAGTTTCTAATTAATAAGAGAAAGTTTCTCATTAGGATGAGAACATTTGTCGTTAGGATGAGAACGTTTCTCATTAAGAGTAAGTTTCTCATTAGGATGAGAAAGTTTCTCATTAAGATGAGAACATTTCTCGTTAGGATGATAAAGTTTCTCATTAAGATGGATTTCTCGTTAAGAGAAAGTTTCTCAATAGGATGAGAAAATTTCTCGTTAGGAAGAAAAAGTTTCTCATTAATAAGAGAAAGTGTCTAGTTAGGATGAGAACATTTCTCATTAGCATGAGACGGTTTCTCATTAAGATGGGTTTCTCATTAAGATGAGAAAGTTTCTCGTTAAGAGAAAGTTTCTCATTAATAAGAGAAAGTTTCTCATTAGGATGAGAACATTTCTTGTTAGGATGAGAACGTTTCTCATTAAGATGGGTTTCTCATTAAGAGAAAGTTTCTCATTAGGATGAGAACATTTCTCATTAGGATGATAAAGTTTCTCATTAAGATAGTTTCTCGTTAAGAGAAAGTTTCTCAAGAGAAAGTTCCTCAATAGGATGAGAAAATTTCTCTTTAGAAAGACAAAGTTTCTCATTAATAAGAGAAAGTGTCTTGTTAGGATGAGAACATTTCTCATTAGCATGAGACGGTTTCTCATTAAGATGGGTTTCTCATTAGGATGAGAAAGTTTCTCATTAGGATGAGAAAGTTTCTCATTAGGATGAGAAAGTTTCTCGTTAAGAGAAAGTTTCTCATTAATTAGAGAAAGTTTCTCATTAGGATGAGAACATTTCTCGTTAGGATGATAAAGTTTCTCATTAAGATGGATTTCTCGTTAAGAGAAAGTTTCTCAATAGGATGAGAAAATTTCTCGTTAGGAAGACAAAGTTTCTCATTAATAAGAGAAAGTGTCTTGTTAGGATGAGAACATTTCTCATTAGCATGAGACGGTTTCTCATTAAGATGGGTTTCTCATTAGGATGAGAAAGTTTCTCGTTAAGAGAAAGTTTCTCATTAATAAGAGAAAGTTTCTCATTATGATGAGAACATTTCTTGTTAGGATGAGAACGTTTCTCATTAAGATGAGTTTCTCGTTAAGAGAAAGTTTCTCAAGAGAAAGTTTCTCAATAGGATGAGAAAATTTCTCTTTAGAAAGACAAAGTTTCTCATTAATAAGAGAAAGTGTCTTGTTAGGATGAGAACATTTTTCATTAGCATGAGACGGTTTCTCATTAAGATGGGTTTCTCATCCTAATGAGAAAGTTTCTCGTTAAGAGAAAGTTTCTCATTAGGATGAGAAAGTTTCTCGTTAAGAGAAAGTTTCTCATTAATAAGAGAAAGTTTCTCATTAGGATGAGACAATTTCTTGTTAGGATGAGAACGTTTCTCATTAAGATGGGTTTCTCGTTAAGAGAACGTTTCTCATTAGGATGAGAACATTTCTCGTTAGGATGATAAAGTTTCTCATTAAGATGGATTTCTCGTTAGGATGATAAAGTTTCTCATTAAGATGGATTTCTCGTTAAGAGAAAGTTTCTCATTAATAAGAGAAAGTTTCTCATTAGGATGAGAACATTTCTCGTTAGGATGATAAAGTTTCTCATTAAGATAGTTTCTCGTTAAGAGAAAGTTTCTCAAGAGAAAGTTTCTCAATAGGATGAGAAAATTTCTCGTTAGGAAGACAAAGTTTCTAATTAATAAGAGAAAGTGTCTTGTTAGGATGAGAACATTTCTCATTAGCATGAGACGGTTTCTCATTAAGATGACAATGTTTCTCGTTTTGATCTTATGAGAAACAAATTTTGCCTCTTTCCCCCCTCACGTGTCACTTAAGGGCGTTTTAAAAAGGTTTTTTTTTGCACTATAAAATGGAACTGAAAATTTAACATTGATATTTTCTGGGTTTTATATCTTGTTGAAGTCATTCCTTCTGGATGGATTTAAGGTCAATGATGATAACATTTTGAATATTAAATATTAAAAAAGCAATAACGTGTTAATTTCATCGTATTCATTTATGAAATGTGTACTGGCCGTCTTGGGTCACGTAGCGTCGACCCCCACAGGGTTATTGTGACTCTACTTCATCTTTGCATTTGTGTAAACAAACCAAAATAGTACCGCGGCTGTATCGTATCATTAGGGACCGCATGTATTTTTTTGTGCTGTCCTCGGTTTGCAAGAAATTGCCACCAAGAGGTCAATGCAGGAGAGAAATATTTGTGTTTGAAACCTCTGGGCTGGAATCTCAGCGGGAACACACGGCAAGGCGTGTTAATGTGGCGCCTTTCTACCTTCGGGGTTCTCGAAACACGTTTTCTTCACACGATGATGATGAGTTATATTGCAATGTAAAGGGGAGTAATCGGATTATTCACAGATTAATGACGGGGATTCAATATCCTCCCTTTGACATGAGAGTTTACGAGGTATCGAAGAAGATATTGTGAAAATGCTCAGTGCTTCCCCTATAGACCACGTAGGAGGGAAACTCTACATGCCTGCCAAATTATTTAGATTTCTTGCAGTTGCAATTATGCATTAGGGGCAAGTAGAACAGTGATTCACCAGATGCAGCAGATGGTTCTGGAGTAAAAAAAGCACATTACTTTTTTTTTCTTCTTGTACTGTATTTAGTTTTTATTATACAGAGTATAAACAATGCTATTAGTTATTATTTTTGCTCTTTTTAAGTTAGTCATGATGTTTTTTTTGTGGTAGCGGTTTTAGCAAATTTGTTGCTATGCACTGTTGTGTCTCACACGTGAGGTTTGATTCTGAATCAATAAAGCAGTCCAAGGCCTGCTCATGAAGATGAGAGATTTTGTTTATTTTTTTTTCTCAGTTGGTAACCTACTGTAGGACATGATTCCCCAAATGTTTTTTTCTTCCGCAACCGGGGCCTTACGCAATGTGCAGGGAAATATGAACAGTTCGAAATAGCAGTTATTGTTAGTTAGGGGTGTTAGAAAAAATCGATTTGGCAATATATCGCGATATTACAGCTCGCAATTCTCGAATTTATTCGATATGCGGCCGAATCGATTATTAAACATCAATTTTTTAAGGGAATATTCAACAAAACGTCTTACTTAGGGTTAGGATTCACACATTAAGAATGGAAGAATGTTATATTAATAGAACATTAGGCCTTAATATTTGATTTCAGTGCTGTTCAAACATGAAACAGACTGCAACCTGAATTTTCAGATAAATAATACATTTTCGTACAAATCTTACAGTGTGCATGTACAAGTTTACTGATAAGTATTTTCTAAATTTGAGTAAAAATAAAAAATCGCAATAACCAATTTATAGATTCGCATCGGGATTAATTGGTATCGAATCGAATCGTGACCTATGAATCGTGATACGAATCGAATCGCCAGGTACGAGGCAATTCACACCCCTATTGTTAGTACTTAACAATTCCGGCTTTTGCTAGAAAGCGGGGGAAAAAAAGTTGGATTTGACTGGCATTCTGAATGCAATGACATCCCCGTTGTCTTAGTTGTTTATTTTTACTTCCCCTTTTGAAAAGATAAAAACAATTGAGGTGTACAAGCTATAGGCCACATTAATGGTGGGAAAATGTTGGAAATGATTTCTTGTGGTCTCATTTGTTACTTCACAAATACCTGGCATTTGAACAGGGGTGTGTAGACTTTTCATATCCACTGTATACTGTAAGTGATACAATACTGCAAGACCAGTGGGCACGCCAATGCTACCAAACATTTTTGCACCCTCACGGAAGATTCCAGATGTCCGACTTGACTCGAACTGATGACGCAATAGCGGCACTCAATCGATATTCATAGGCAACGTGTCAAAGTTTCCCGTAACGTGTCCTACTGCTTACCGAGGCTTTTTTGGCTGATTTGGCAGAAACATAAGGTGGATCTGTTCCATAAGCTGCGTCATGTGATGAACGAGCTCATCGACTTGCGCCGGCAGCTCATCCAGGGTCACCTCGCTCAGGACCAGACCCGGGACATCAAGCGCCACATCACCGTACGCCTTGACTGGGGCAATGAGTGAGTTTCCCTTTTACTCTCTGCATCATAAACATAAACTTAGAGAGACAAAAAAAAAACTTATGGTGGCAGACTGACAGTAGGGTTGGCCAATTAATCCAAATTTAATTGTGATTTTGATTTCTCACAATCATAAAAAAAACGTATTCGAAGAAAAACTATTCATTGCTTGCAGTAATTAGTTTACTGTAAAACGAAACACACATTTTATATTTAATTACAAAATGTACTACATTCCTTCATTTTAGATGCATTGCCATTTTTTAAAATTGATTTATTGCTATTGTTGTGATGTACAGGGAGGTGCAAAAGTAGATATATAGTTATTAAAAAAAAAAAGACAAAACGTACAATACTTTTTGTGTATCATACAGAAGAAATCGAAAAAAAAAAACGGAAAAATATTATTATTTTTTTGGTTACTATTTTATTCTCAGGTTGTTCTTTCAAATTATCTTCATAATAATAATAAATCACGGTTATTATTTTGTTCCACAATCGCTCAGGCCTTAACTGATGGTTTGTTGGCGTGTACATCATTATGTAAGGGCAAGGCAACTTGATTTCTTGAGCACATTTCATACGCAAGGTAACGCAATGTTCTTTACACACCGCATCTAAAAGCATTTACAAAACAGTCCCGCCATTTACAGAGCAAAGAGAACAAATGTATAGAGCGTATGCCCACAACATTTCAATGCTTTTATGAACAAAAGATTTAAAGACTTTCTGAAATTACTAAAAATATAAACTAGAGCTGCCAAACGATGACATTTTTTAATCCGATGAATCACCTCTTAAAATTTTGATTCATTACGATGAATTAAAATGGCTTTTTTTTAATCAACATTTTTTGCCCGCCAAATTTAAAGAGCACCTGTTATTTGTGATTTTTTTTTTTTTCAACATTTAAAGTTATGAGGACGTCTTCAACATTTTTGGATCCAATGCACACGCTCATTCTCCTCTTTTTCTAATCCGTTAATTACTTGCATCATTTAAAACGGGGAACAAATTGAAACCAATATTCCGAATGTCATACGCAAACATTTATTAAATGCTTGACTTTAATGCATGTCGTTATGTTTATTGCTCAAACACAACCTTTGCTAAAGGATCATCTGCGGTCAAAATTAAGAGTGTGATTAATCTGAGTTAATACATGATTAATGCGATCATTTTTTTTTTGTGATTAATTAATTCAATAACGCTTTAACTTTGATAGCACTACTCTAAACATATAATGATTTTTTAAAAATGCTTACAAAACCTTCATCAAAAGTGGGCAGTATTTTATTTTGAAATGGCTTGGTCAGAACCAACAAAAAAAACCAAAACGGGTCACAATACCGCCGAGGGGTTAATTGAGGCTGACAACTGCTAAATGCTGCTTCACCATGTTTGCTTTGAACTCCAGGCTCCACTAATGGATCCAAGTCTGCCCACCTCAGATATTCAATTTACAATTTCCTTAATGTATTCATGCAGAAATTTCAAATCTATTCTCCAGCTGTGTGCTTCACTGGTAACATTTTATGGTTATTAGATTAGACAACCCACAAATATGAACAAGTAGCGATTGTATACATTCTTAATGAGTTTATTATTGTAATTATATTCTTCATCTTCAAACCGACTAAGGAAGTTACAATCACATTCTGTGATGAAGCATTAGTCATCGTACAGTTGGACTGATTTGGCATTTTCCCGACTGTCCAAACACGTTTTCTTAAGTTGTGTTTGTAGATGAGTGCGTGTCAAGCGCGTTCAAGTCAGCGCGCGTCTCCCTGGAGGAACTGCAAGGCCATATTCTCTCTGCTGCCACTTCTCAAATCAAACTGAGCGCTGACAAACATCCATAACCCACATCAAGACAAGGGACTTGCTTCTTGATAGAGGGGGGGGGGCGGAGCTTGATTCGGCGACGCCGGCATTCCGATTTGCCACGTCTTAAAATAGGGACGCTTTGAACTTCATCTCGCATTTGGAAATGCTGTAATAAAAAGGAAGCTAACTGCGATTGTTGAGGTCAGTGCACTGCAGGCCACATTTAGCACCAGAACTGGCGTGATCTCATTTCATGGTCAACATATCACAGCTGTTCTTCGAAGCTGTACATTATGTCCAAGAAAACGAGGTTGTGGCGCAGGCCTGACTGGAGTTTACTTAAAGGGAAAGTCAACACCAATTTTGTGGTTGACAATCATATGCAACTCAACTGGTCTAAATATGATATTTTGGTCAATAGTGGGTTAGTGGAATATGAATATTCACTGCCATAAATTCAGAAAAAAAAAGATTATTAAAAAATTAGGGGCAAGAGGCGATTCAATTTTTTTATTGTAATTAATCGCACGACTTCACTAGTTCACTCACGATTAATCACAAATTTTATATCGGTTCAAAATGTACAGTACAAAAATTCTAGGTTTTCATACTCTTGTTAACAAAAGTGGGAAAAAAAATGTTAAACTAAAAGAAATAGTTCAAATGAATTTTTGACGTTTATAGCCGTCAATGGCAGTGAATAAATGTTTTTTCTTTTTAAGAAAAGATTAAAAATTCGGGGCGTCAATGGCAGTGAATGAGTTAAGCAGCAAAATCCAGTTGTTTTTATCCATCTCAGGGGGCGGCCATTTTGCTACATGATGACATCAATGTTGCTCAGATCTCAGGTAACAACAAATCACAGCTCAGCATCAGAACACAGGCGAGCCGTGATTGGTCATTGCCTGAGCCCTGAGCAACAATGATGTCATCTTCAGTCGACAGCAAGTGGCAAAATGGCCGCTCCCTGAGATGGATAAAAATGGCCGGATTTTGCTTCATAACTCATGTTCCGTAGTGAAGTCACATATTATTATTATATTATTGTCAAGAAATGTTTAAGGGTTGTCTGCAATACATAAAAATAAAAAATAAAAATCACAAAACTGTCATGTTGATTTGATAGTTATGGATGATAAATGTGTGAAAAAAAAATCAGCAGTCTCTGGCCCCGTCATCTGACTCTAATCTGATTTGATTGGTATAAAAGCGTCAGCGGAAAAAACAATCCCCGGCAGAAGACGTGACATCGAAGGTGTCAACTTCCAAATGATAACATTTCGTGTTGTAGTGAGAAAAATGCAAATAAAAAAAAAGTGTGCGTATTTTTACTTGGAATTTCTGTGAGTAACTCAAAAGTGTGTCAATGTGACATTTCTCCCTCACCAGGCACCTCGGCATCGACCTCGTGCCCAGGAAAGAGTTTGAAATGGTGGACCCGGACCAGATCAGCATTTCCGAGCTTTACAAACTGGTATGTTTGCCCGCAATTATTCTTGAACCATCGCATTCTACACAAACCCAGCCCCCATGAATTAGTCAACGCAATCAATTAAATATGTGAATTAGTGGCCTCTAAATTATAAAGTATGCTGCGTGTCCGCAGAATGCATATAGTACATCTGCAGAAAAAGAAAAAAAAAAAAAGCTTTCGGCATATTGGAGCTCCGTTTGTGTGTGTAAGAAAGCCAGATTTGACCGTATGTGTTGTCGGATGTGTAAATAAATGTAGCAATTATCAAGTCATCCGTAAGAAGGTGACTCACGAGACATCGGAAGAGCCTCCTGCGACCTGTCCTGCTTGCTCGTTCCGCTGCGCCATATTGACTGCGTCCTTTCACTCGCAGCCACGTGACTCTGGCAAGGAACAAAATGCAGACGGAATGTAAAGTGACAGGCCACGGGAAAATACAAGGGCTGAACCATTTTCCAAAATAATCTAATTGAGGTTTTTTTTTCTCTCCATCCCTCAATGTTGCGGTTGCTATTTAACTCATTCACTGCCATTGACGACTGTAGACTTAAAAAAATCATTTGGACTATTTCTATTAGTTTAACATTTTTCCCCACTTTTGTTAACAAGAATATGAAAACTTAGCAAAAAAATTTACAACAGATATAAAATTTGTGATTAATCGGGAGTTAACTATTGAAGTCATGCAGTTAATTACAATCAAACATTTTAATCACCTGACACAATTAAAAAAAAAAAAAGAAAAGATTATTAAAAATTAGGGACGTCAGGTGATTTTTTTTAGGTAATTTTTAATCGTAATTAATCGCATGACGATTTAACGCACGATTAATCACAATTTTTTTTAATCTGTTCTAAATACACAATAAAAAAAATCTAGGTTTTCATGCTCTTGTTAACAAAAGTGGACAAAATGTTAAACTAATAGAAATAGTTCAAATTAATTTTTGACGTTTATAGCCGTCAATTGCAGTGAATGAGTTAATAAGCAATGATTTTTTTTCTTCTCAAGGTCCTTTTCCCATGTATTATTTTTAACATTACAATTTACAATGAACAATAGCAGATTTGTTATGCTTTGGTCTTATTGGTTAGGCTTATGCTAAAATAAAGGAACATTAGCCATCAATTAAAAGACTTAAGTTAGAGTTGTTAACTTACCAAACACTTGGATTTGCAGTATTCTAAGCGGCCACGACGACAACGTCACAAAATTCTACCATACCAAAAAAAAAACAGAATTCAGTAAGTCATAAATCAAACTACAACAATAATACAAACAAATCTGTGCCTTTACATCACTTCAGCTTTTTATTTTTCATGAAGCAATGACATGTTAACTCTTTGACTGCCAGACGTTTTCAGAAAAGGGATGCCGTGGGTGCCAGCCGATTTAAGCATTTTTGACTGATCTTTCAAGGTCCACAGAAAATTATGTGTTTGGACTATGGAAACGCACATACTACCATGAAGGATTGGACTCTCATCTTTCATCAGAAAAAAAAGTTTGTTTCTACCTTATTCCGTTTTTCAGTAATCAACAATAGAAAATGGTTAGTTTCACCTCTGTTTAAAAAAAACGTCTTTTAACGTCTTTGGCACTCCTCCATATGATTTTACTAAACGTTATATAACGTTTTTGGCAGTCAAAGAGTTAACATGTGGACTGCATTTCTCAATCTCGCAGTTTGCCTAGACACTCAATCAATCAATCAATTAATTATTAATTAATTATAAAATTAATAAAAATAAGCCTACCAAAGTTTTTTGTTTTTCAAAATTGCAGCCATTGCGATATTAAAAATTGCATTCTACTCCGCTGCAATGTCGAATAATGCTAAATACGATACAATGTATTGGATATACAGTATTTGATCAAACAATGGCAAAACACGCTGAAGTTTCTTTGATTTTGTGCAAACTTTTTATGAACCTTGTGCTCTGCCAAGAAAGTTTTCAGTTCGCCCTTGTAAAAAAAATTACTTAATGAGCACAGGCATGCTTTTTTTTGGCACCTCTTCAGGTAGGGTAGGAGAGGCGCTCTTTTGGGCTGGCGTGATGCATGTGGGCGATAGCGGCTTTGTCCTTGTCCTTCCCACGCGCCGCTTCTTTTAGCGCTTGGCGCCGTACGTAGGTGAAACCTTGTCCCGCTTCAAGTATAGGCAAAGGCATGCGCTCGTTCCTGTCTGAAGCTGCGGTGATGTAAATAAGTTCAAAGCTTCTGTGGGAGGAGACAACAATGGCTTGACTTGGCTCTCTTGTAACCTTCACTCTTTTTCTTTTCCTTTTTTCTTTTAGCACGTATCCAGCAGACACTGTGGTCAGCAAAGCACAAACCAGGTACACGCAACTCAACATTTTGTTCATTTCTTGTAAAGCTACAACAGACGATTCGGATGAATGTTACGTACGGTACAGCTAAGGGATGACATCATATATAAATGTTCAAATTAGGGCATGGGGGCCATTTTCAGGATTCAGGTCAAGTTTTTAGGGCAAGTGGAAACATGACGGTAATTTTGATGTGTCGACTTGGAGAACCCTTTGGAATTTCTGAGAGCTTATTGGTGGATATTTTTTAACTGAAACTTGTTAGCCAATCGGGGAAAGTGTTTCTAGTAGGGGTGTGAATTGCCTAGCAACTGGCGATTCGATTCGTATCGCGATTCATAGGTCACGATTCGATTCGATACCGATTAATCCTGATACGAATCTACAAATTTATTATTGTGATTTTTTTTTAAACTCAAATTTAGAAAATACTAATCAGTAAACTTGTACATAAACACTGTAAGATTTTTATGAAAATGTATTTATTTATCTGAAAATTCAGGTTGCAGTCTGTTTCATGTTTGAACATGTTTGAATAAAATATTATGGCTTATTTTACCATTAGTATAACATTCTTCCATCCTTAATGTGTGAATCCTAACCCTAAATAAGACGTTTTGTTGAATATTCCCATAAAAAAAATGTATGTTTAAAAATCGATTCGGCTGCATATCAAATCGATTCGAGAATTGCGCGCTGTAATATCGCGATATATCGCCAAATCGATTTTTTCTAGCACCCCTAGTCAGTACTGTATTGAATACTTCAGTAATTATTTGAGCTATTTCAAGAAATCTGACTGTGGTATGATAAACAACGACTTCTCTGTTACAGAGGGGCTTACAAGCATACGAATGAGCGCGCATGTGTGCACACGTGTGTACACATGCATGTGAGATGTCACACTGGCCACCCCACTAAAACATTTCCAGCTACACCCTTGGCTTCATGTATATTCCATTTACATAGATGGGGGTCACTAGTAGTATGTAATGTGCATGTCAGAACAATTAACAGGACCGGAGTGGAGAACAAACAACTCAACACAACAGCTGTAATTGAGATCAGCACCATTACTGTGTCATCGCTACCTGAATCCATCTTAACTCATTAAGACGTCAAAAATTCATTTGAACTATTTCTATTAGTTTAACATTTTTTTTCCACTTTTGCTAACAAGAGTATGAAAACCTAGAAAAAAAATATTGTAAATTTAGAACAGATATAAAATTTGTGATTGATCGTTAGTTAATAAGTGAAGTCATGTGATTAATTACAATTAAAAAATGTAATTAAAAAAAAATCAGAATAAGGGCCGTTTAATCGTAATTAATCGCATGATAATTTTATATCTGTTATAAATGTACAATAAAAAAAATCTAGGTTTTCATAAAAAAGTTTAATGAAATGGAAAAAAAAAGTCAAACAAATAGAAATAGTTCGCATGAATTTTTGACGTCTATAGTCGTCGATGGCAGTGAATGAGTTAATGATGGATGAATTATTCATTGAGGAAATTCAGGAACATATCCAAAAATGACCTTCTTGCAATGCTCAAACACCCAAAAAAAAAAAACAGCATCTGCCCCTTCATTCACCTCCGCATCAAAATTTTATGGGCCCCTCCTCTATCGATCGACTGTAGCGATGAATACTGAGTTTGACTTGACCCGCTATAGTTGTTCCCTCAGTTTATCCCTTCCTTGCCAGGCTGACAACGTGAGACCACGCCATGGCGACAGTTGCCGTGTCCCGGTGTCACACCACCTCTTCATCAATCTGAAGAGCTTCACTTACAACAGCATCAGCGAGGACGCTGACGTCTTCTTCTCTCTGTATGACACTCGGGAGGCCAAACAGATCAGGTACACGTACGCATCTCACACACCAACCACTTGTGTAACGGACACGCATCAGTAAACATGATTCCTTTGCAGTGAAAAGTTCATGGTGAAACTCAACAAAAATGGAGGACCAAAGAATCCGGAGAAGGTTGATCGTCTTTGTGCTCTCTTCACGGTAATGCCCTCCCCTTGTCTATTTCAGTCCATTTAATTCAGGTTTTGGAAGAATGTTTTTTTTCACTCTGACTTCTCCGTGTTGCTCTGCAGGACCTGAGCAGTAAAGACTTGAAGAGAGACCTGTACATTGTTGCACATGTCATGAGAACTGGTACGGTACTAACTCTTCGCATTTGAATCGTGATCACACTTTTGGCTGGCGTGATTAAATGAACCTGATCGTCGGCGAGATTTAAAATGTGGTCATATCTAATCAAGCACTTTTTCACAAAGTAGTCGGCCAGCCATGGGGCGAACGCATGATCAAGGCTTCATTAAGCTTCCTCTATAACATGCGAGATAATAGCATTTCAATTTAATTATTTTCACAAAGCTATATTGGTTATTTATTTTATATTTTATATTTATTTATTCATAATTATTGATCCATCTAAAGCAGAGGTGGCAAATTCAGGTCCAGAAAGTAAAAACCCTGCCGCAGTTTGGCTTTAGCCCCAGGTGTTAGCTAGCAAGCTCACTCGCTAGCTCCCTGGGTGCTCAGTTACCTGCTAGGAAGCTAGCTAGTGTTGGAAAACGATCCTTATGTTTTCCGCGTGTTCGTAATGTTGTTTTCAGAATCAGACAATGAGATTGGTGAATCAGTTTCCTTCGAAGGATTTATTTTCAGAAATTTCTGGGACACAGAAAGGACAGCCAAACGCCATTATCCTTCCCCATGTGTGTGTCTCAGAAATTTCTGAAAATAAATCCTTCGAAGGAACCTGATACACCGATCTCATTGTCTGATTCTGAAAACAACATTACGAACACGCGGAAAACATAAGGATCGTTTTCCAACACTAGCTAGCACAAGGGGCTAAAGCCAAAATGTGGCAGGGTTTTTACTTCCTGGACCTAGATTTGCCACCTCTGATTTAGAGTGTTGAAAATGGCACAACCCTTTTGATGATGAAATGTTAATTGTTGAACAAACATGCCGTATTTTGGTCTCCTTATTCTAAAATGATAATCCATCTACCCATTATCTGAACCGTTTATCATCACGAGGGTCCCTTCATTTTAAAGTTTGATTTTGTACTGACAACTGTAGTAAGAATACAGATTTTCCCTGAAATTATGAATAATTGTGATTAACACACGGAAAGGTTAACCTTTTTAGTTTAAAATACTTTAAACTCCAGGATGCCGCGCCATACCCTTGCCAAAAGCAAGCTTTCTCTTGGTTGCATTTTAAATCCATCCATGTTGCTACTTGCCTCATGCTAGCTCCAGCGTCCAAGTATGAAAACTCCCTTTCGTTTGTTGCTAGCATGCCATTAGCTGGCAAACAGCTAAGCGTTAGCCAGCCAAATATTCCCATAGCTATTTCCGGGCGTACGTTCCAAGCGAAGTGCGTACGTGGCTTTCATGCATAGACATAATCGTATAGGCCTAACATGTGCACATATTTTTTAAAAAAATCGGTTTTCAGTCTTTAAAAAACAACAACATTTTAGTCATTGTACAGCACATTGCATGGAGCGATGGTTGTTTTAAAGTGCTATATCAATAAAAGTGAGTTGAGTTTCCTCTCAGTGAAGTTGTCTCCTTTTTATTTTATTTTTTTTGCATTTGTCCAGGCCGGATGCTTCTGAACGACTCAAAGAAAGGCCCACCTCACGTGATGTACCGACGACCATATGGCTGCGCCGTTCTTGCTATGAGTGATGTTTTTCACACCATCACTGACCTCAAAGAGGAGAAGGACTTTGTGCTCAAAGTTTATACGTGAGTATTACACGTGTGCACACTAGTTTCGGTTTCAGAACGGTCTTGGCATGGCCGAGGAAGATTCAGAACTTTATTGGCTCAGTGCTTCAGATATCTTTGTTTGTTACCTAAAATGGCCGCCTCATCCCACAATGCCATGCAAAAGCCGCATTATGGAAGACGGAGGCTATTTAGGCTAAAAGTAATCACAGTGAATGTAGTCATCATTAGCGTACCCGAAAAAGTTTTACTTTATTAAAAGTATATAGCGTATTTCATACACAAAATAACTTAAAGTGCTTCATATAGTTACAAAATAACATCTAAAGGCAACATACAATATCTGAAGGCAAAATAATTTAAGAGAAAAGTAAGGAAAGAAAAGGTAGTTTACTAAAATCACTAATAGAAAGTACATCGCAAGAACATGATATTGGGGAAAATGTATTCTGCACAGTGATTTGCTAGCAAAGCCACTGTTATTTTATCATCATTAATTGTGTTTTCACCTGCTTCTATATTGCCCAGAATTTATCTTAAACTACACAACGATCAAAATCAGGTCAATATAACGCCATCTTGCGGCTGGAACAGATTGACTGCTTTTTCATTCATTCCAATGGGAAACATGACCTTGGTTTGAGAATGTTTCGGTTCGAGAACGGAGTCACGGAACTAATTAATTTTGTAATCTGAGCTGTCATGTTTTAAACAAAAAATTTGGGATTTTGTAGTTCCTCTTCACCTCTACAGTACATCTCCACAATTGTGTACTACAAAGTCGTCAGTCTTTGTTTGTTTTCAGCCTTTATCTTCAAACAGCATAATGTACTTCGAACCGAAACTCTGATTTTGCTTCCACAATCTGGGGTAAGAAAGACTGAAAGGCGGGGCACCCTCGAAAGCAAAGCTCGAGTGTCAATCAAAATGCTAAACACAGCTCAGCATTTTTCACAGTTTGTCAACTATGACAATATTTCTGCTTTTGGGCCAAAGGTTACAGAAACACACCGCATCAGTAAAAATGCTTGCGTTTTAGAGGATTGTGTATGGAATAAAGGTCTCCAGAACAAAGAGCCCTTTTAGTGGGCCCCTCTGCTAAAGCAAAGAGCCGTTGCTTTTAAAAAGCAAGCCGTGATTCAATGCTGTGTTGCCTCCAAACTGTCGGCTCCTGTAAGATCTCCAGTCTATGCGTTGCGTTTCCCCTCGCCTTTCCCAGGGGCCTACAGGCCCACAGTAATGAAAAAGACTGGTCGAGAGTCGGCTGTCAGCTTTGTTTAGTGCGCCGAGCGCTGGGGCTGACGTGCTACTTGATAGCAACTCCCCCATGCTGCTACCTTTTCTCCAGGAGGAAATCAGCTTAGGGACACATGCTGTTCGTGCGGTCCCCATGTGCACAATTCCTCCTCGCCCATCTGTTCGCCTAATGGCTTTGCTGCCAACTGCCCTACCTGCCTGTTTTTCTCTCCAGATGTAACAACGAGAACGAGTGGTACCAGGTCCACGAAAACATCATCCGCAAGTCCAACACCAAATACTCCGCTCCCAGCACCAATTATGGTAAACAGATTTAATGTTGGTCTGTTGAATATGAATTGAGATCTCATCACTGTTTTTGCATCATATGGTTAAATCTCCGCCATCATTTTTTATTTTATTTTTTAAACCACAATGAATCATTCATACCTCCCTTTCTTCACTAGTCAAACTTCAGTTAAAACATTTTTTTACCCAGACCGAGTACAAGTATATTTATTAGGGGTGGGAATCTTTGAATGTCTCACGATTCGATTTGATTCCGATTTTTGGGTATGCGATTCGATTCAGAATCGGTTTTCGATTAATGACGATTTTCAATTCAAAATGATTTGACTGACAATGATTTTTGCTTCAATTTACAGATGTTCAAGGAATCGTAATGATCTACTCCAGTCTGACTCGCTAATGCTAATTAGCGCGCTACTCGTGGCACTTTTATCACTCAAAAGAAGGGCTCCACGCTGGAAAAAAAACAACTTTTATTGGAACAACTTGATCGTGACTTTTTCCTTCTACTCTAATGTGGCTAAAACTTCACAGTGTATTAGAGCGCGTGGAACCACACTGCCCATCAGTGGCTAAACCGGGTACAACATGAACAGCACTCCAAATAAAGGCACACACAGACAAAGGCAAGACAGTATAAAATCGATTTTGGGACATTTAAAATTGATTCTGAATCGTACTAAATGAGAATCGCTATTCTTATGAGAATTGATTTTTTTGGCACACACCTAATATTTATGGACTAATTCCAAGTACAATACCACTAAGTTTTGCAACTGTGATGAAAATGTGCTTTGTTGTAATTATATGTTGTTCAAAAATACACAATTTTCTCCAACATGGACTAAGTTTCACTCAGACATGAGACTTTTAAGAGTATTAACTTGCTGCTGCTGCTTCCTGCCACACATACTCCAAAATGTAACCCGTAGCACAATTACTTCTGCAGTGTCTCAGTCCAAACACTAGGGGCACTGTGTAAATGTAATACATACAGGTAGATAAGAGATGAAGAACAGTGTTGGAGTCTTTTAAGATGCCATGTTTTAGCGCGTTAACTACAAACCTCTCTTTATTGAGAAATGCCGCTTGTGTTGTGAAACTTGCAATTTGCAGAGTTCATCATCTATTTCATGATTTGCAGTCGGTGGTATTGGTTCGTATTATCCGAAAGTTTTTTCGAGTCTGAGTGCAATTTTTAAATTTATTATCATCCCATTAGTCCTCACTGAGGTGAAGACTAGACTCAAATAATATATTTACATAAATACAACAAATAAACAAAATTGGAAAGACAAGCCATAGTATGATTGCAGATTTACAGTATTGAAACTGATATCTACCGGGAATGAAATTGTGACTCACCGACATGGCAAGAGAAGGTAAAGATCTCATTTTTGGTTGTTAAATAAAACTCAACTCAGACAATGTTTGTGATATGAATTGTGTTGAGATTTCACTGATGAAATTATACCTTCTTTTTTTTTATTCCGCTCGCTTGTTGTATTTTTATTCATCTGTTATTGCTTGCGTGACTTAAATGTTTTGGTTTGCTGGAGAAACTTCTACCTCGGGACTCTTTCACTAATCACATGTAACCACTAGCGACATTTGACTCCATTTGACCAATCAAACGCAGCGAGGCAGTCACATGAGCACACACAAATTTCCCCAGCCTTGCACAGAAGCAAAGTTTTCATGAAACATTTCGTTTTTGTTAACCTGGCAAAAACTACAGAGAAATGAACGACTGTCGTTCATTTAATTTGCAATTTAATAAAGATTACATTTATTGTTCTAGTTATTATAATATTGGAGTATCTAAATTTAATTTAAATTTATTTTATTTAAATTGTTATCGTTCCCTTTTCATATTTTTGTCTAGTTGATGATATATCATCAAAGTATACTTTGATCAGAAAACTAAATCAAAAGTTACTCACAGGTTAGTCAGTACTAGGGGTGTGAATTGCCTGGCGAGTCAATTCGTATCACGATTCATAGGTCACGATTCGATACCGATTAATCCTGATACGAATGTATAAATTGATTATTGCGATTTTTTTTTAAACTCAAATTTAGAAAATACTAATCAGTAAACTCATACATGTATACTGTAAGATTTGTATAATTTTTTTTTTATTTATGTGAAAATTCTGGCTTATAACTGAGTCACTGCATTTAACAAACAAGTCTGTTTCATGTTTGAACAGCACTGAAAATAAAATATTACGGCTTAATGTTCCATTAATATAACATTCTTCAATGCTTAATGTGTGAATCCTAACCCTAATAAGACATTTTGTTGAATATTCCCATAAAAAAATGATTTTTAAAAATCGATTCGGCCGCATATTGAATCGATTCGAGAATTGTGCGCTGTAATATCGCGATATATCGCCGAATCGATTTTTTTCTAACTCCCCTAGTCAGTACTGTATTGAATTCTTCAGTAATGATTTGAAAGTCTCCTTTTTATTTTTGACTCATATCATTCTATCTAGAGTAACAGTACTTTTACTTGAGTACAATTTGTGGCTACTCTTCCCACAGGTAGAGGTGAGACGCTGAATCAGTCGCTCTTTTAATTAAAATGAAAAAAAGTTGCGTTATCGTTCTTAGTAGAATGATTTAGTCACTCAGATCTCGTGAGCGCGCTCGCAACGCTCATTTGGTAATTGGGCTGCAGGAAACAGATAAGCTCATCAATGCCCTCGCTGGCTAACTTGCCTCTCACAGTTAACATACGATTCACTCAAATGTGCCAGCGTTTGCGGGCACTGCCAACATTTGCTTCCTTGCCTCATTGCGAGATATTTCTCAGCCCGTCTCTTTGCTCTCATCTCATGTGTCTATCCACCCTCCTGTCTGTCATCTCCACCCCCACACACTGACTAATGTCCTTTAAATAACCCTCTGTCCTCCCTTCTCTGCCCCCCCGCCCCCCCTTATCTCGCATCCCTCCGCTTCCCTCCTTCTCACAACCCCACTTTGCTCTCAGGCCTCATCATTTCTCTGCAGCTGTTGAGGGGCGAGCTGGAGCAGATCAGGCGGGAGAACCAGGCTGTGTTCAATCGAGCCCTGGCGCTCACTCGCAAACTGGGCTTTCCAGATGTCATCATGCCAGGTAAGGAGGAAAAAAAAGAAAAAAGCAGTGGGCGTATTGGGCACTCAGATCCGTGGAGCGGGCTGGAGACCAGAAGAGGAGGGCGGTGGAAGGTCGCAGATCAGTTTACACAGGATGCTGATGATGGAAAAGAGGGGATGTGCAAAGGGGGGAGGAGGGGGCAGGAAACACTGTGAGCGAATGGAAACAGGAGAGGAGCGTACAACATGATGTCAGTATGAACAGTATGTTCACTTTCACTGGATTTCACTTTCCTTTCTTTTCTTTGATCCTTCCTCGGGTCTCCTGACAACCTCACGACTCTAGCTGGATTCTGAAGTATTCGGTTTAGGTGAACGGTATGGGATTTTTTAATAGGTTTTTAGGTGAATTAATGAGTACACATGCACATACTCACGCACATACAAAATAAAAAATAAATAAATAAAAAAAGAGAGAGAGCAATGATGATGACATGTCAAATCGGTAAAATTACCGAATGAACAATACTGAGCTCTCTCTCGGGGAAAAAAAAGTATGAACACTATGTTGACACAATCTTTGGACACACTTTTTAAACAATTATTTCATCAAGCAACACTTTGTTTAAAACCCAACGGACCCAGACTAAGGCATTTTGCGTAAATTGTGGCAACAGTTGGGAAAAGACATTTTCTGTTTTGCCATGCTTGTGCACAAAGCATTTATAAAAGCCTTTCTGGATGAGTATGGTGTGGATAAATTGAGCTTTTAGGGTGGTTAGGTTTTCAAAAATAAAAAACACAACACTACAGTTTCGCCCAAAATCAAATAAACAATATATTATCACCAGAAACTATTTATGACAAATTCAATCAAAGTCAATCTGGTGGTTGTGTTATTACTTTAGCTAATGCTAAATGCTATTTTGGTTGACAGTTCAACAGCGCTAAACAAGCCATTGCACTCACCAACCTTTTTTGTTTGGACGCTGACTGTGCTGTTTAGCTCGCACCGGTCCCGCATTGTAATATTGGAAATATGGCGCCAAAAAAACTCATCCTCTATTGGGTCTGACTTTTTTTAGAATTAGGCTAGTAGGATTGCATTTCCCATGATTCTTATGCTGCATTCAAGGAAGGTCGGAAGTTGGATTTATCCAAGTTGGCTTTTCCCAGTTCCGACCTGAAAGTGTTTGAGGCGAAAGTAAAGAATCAAAATGGTGGATAGTGATGAATTGTTTTTTATTTTGGTCCTCAAAACACATTTTGAAAAAAAACTAACCTTCTCGCAATTTTGCTTCATTTATGTATTTATCTTATTTCATAACCGTATAATTTCATGCAGGAACATACCGGCATACTGTCACGTATGTTGTGTTAGGTACGTGAAGTTATGTTGAATATTTATGAATGAAGAAAGCTTTCTAGTTTTATACTCGAGTAAGTTGTGTTTTACCATTCACGGTCTGTGTTGCGAAAGGGGTCGCCATTGTAGAGTGATGTCACATTGTAGTTGGTCCATGAAGTCGGGGGCCTTTTTTTTTTCTGACTTCACAAGCGGGATTCCGAGGGGGGTGTTCCCGCACACACTTCCTGGTTTGAAAAAAGTCCGACATCCCACTTTTCCTCAAATGCACCATTAAACACGGAAGCAGGAAGTAGTTCTAGTTCTGGTATTACGTAAACACGCCTGCTCGCAATTAGATGCGAATGAGAACGTGAATGTGAAAGTAAATATGAAAGAATTCCTTTTTAATTGGTTTATTGCTAGTAGAATTACATTACATGTTGCATATTTTAAACAAGCACATATAGCTTAGCCTTTAGTCCACTAGCTTAATGCTATTGCTAAAATGCTAACACATTCTGTAATGGGCGGCTTAAATATAAATAACGGCATTAACCATACAAATATCTATTCCCCTGCATTGGCTGTCCAAAGATTACAATTGATATTTACAATTTACATGGCTGATTAACTGTAATATCTAATGTAATGTACCTTTAGCTCATAGTATCATTTTTCTCTCCATTTTAATTCTCACAGGTGACATTCGCAATGACTTGTACTTGACCTTGGAACGGGGCGAGTTTGAGCGGGGTGGCAAGAGCGTCCAGAAGAACATCGAAGTGACGCTTTATGTCCTCTACGCCGATGGGGACACTCTCAAAGTAGGACATATGTCTAATGCGCATCATTCAGCAGATTTCTATTCCATCAGTCATGATGAGTACGTTAGTTCTCCCTCAGCATCTGCTCATTACTTGCTGTATGCCGACTCATTCCTTTGCAGGACTGCATCAGTTTGGGCAGCGGGGAGCCAAACATGACGGACTATCGCTCCTTCGTCCTCTACCACAACAACAGCCCTCGCTGGAGCGAGATGGTCAAACTTCCCATTCCCATAGACCGCTTCCGAGGCTCCCACCTACGCTTCGAGTTCAGACACTGCTCCAGTGAGTCCGCCGTCTCTGTGGGACAGCGGCGGCCGTCACTCATTTCCCGGGCCTCATTAGGCCAGGGTGGTTTATGAAGCATGTCGCTGACATCTATGTCATTTCAGCCAAAGACAAAGGGGAGAAAAAACTTTTTGGCTTTGCTTTCACTCCGCTAATGAGAGAGGACGGGACCACGTTGTCAGACGAGAGCCACGAGCTATACGTCTACAAGGTGAGATCCGGTCAACCTTAAACAACAACAACGTTATATGTGACCTCACTAGTCTAAACATAACATTCTGATTAATATTACATTTGTGGAATAGGAGTTATGAAGCAAAATCCAGCCATTGTTATCCATCTCGGGGAGCGGCCATTTTGCCACTTGCTGTCGACTGAAGATGACATCACAGTTGCTCAGGGCTCAGGCAACGACCAATCACAGCTCACCTGTTTTCTGAAGTTGAGCGGTGATTGGTTGTTTCCTGAAACCCGAGAAGCTGTGATGTCATTTTCACTCGACAGCAAGTGGCAAAATGGCCGCCTTTATTATATATATATATATATATATATATATATATATATATTATTGTCATTAAATATTTGGGGGTGTTAACTTCGCTTTTAACTCATTCACTGCCATTGACGGCTACAGACGTAAAAAATTAATTTGAACTATTTCTATTCATTTCAATTTTTTTTCCACTTTTGTAAACAACAGTATGAAAACCTAGAATTTTTTTAATTGTACATTTAGAACAGATATCAAATTTGTGATTAATCGTGAGTTAACTATTGAAATCATGCGATTAATTACAATTAAAAAATTTAATTGTCTGACGCCCCTAATTTTTAATAATCTTTTCTTTTTCTTTTTTTAAATTAGGGCCATCAGGCGATTAAATATTTTGAATTGTAATTAATCACATGACTTAACTCACGAATTTGCTATCTGTTCTAAATGTACAATACATTTTTTCTAGGTTTTCATACTCTTGTTAACAAATGTGGAAAAAAATGTGAAACTAATAGAAATAGTTCAAATGAATTTTTTAAGTCTATAGCCGTCAATGGCAGTGAATGAGTTACGTGTCCAATAGTAAATAGTTATTGAGAACAGTGTGAGAACAAACATGTTGTACACTGCCACTGCCTCAGTGTTTGTCTGAGTGCGCTTTTTCCCCTTTTGAAAGCATTCCGTCCGTCTGTCTGTCTGCTGCAGTGTGACGAGAGCGCCACTTTCAGTAACCAGGGCCTGTATCTCAGCCTGCCCTGCTGCAAGGAGGACTTCAACAGTTGTCCCAACCTGCCGGCTAATCTGCCTTTCCAGCGGAGCCCGAAAGAGACCTTTTGGGTTTCCACCATACTCTGCTCCACCAAACTCACACAGAATGGTATCCATGCTTGCTCTTCAACGTAATGTGATGTATGACCCAGTTTTATAGTTTGATCGGGTTGTGTCCTGCTTTTAGTGGACCTATTGGCCCTTCTGAATTGGAAGAGCCATCCAGACCGGGTTCTGGACATCCTTGGTCGACTGCGTCAGATCAGTGGAGAGGAGATTGTCAAGGTCAGTGCTGTCAAATATATTCATTAGCTCCTTAAGTCATAAGCAATTTGGCCAATGTAAAGCATTAATTGGGTTTGACACACATTTTCAAAGATATTAACCTTCAGCAGCTGTGGCATTTCGTCAATTCGGCAAAATTAAAAGTATGACTTCACTAATTGTGCACCTCATGATTAAAAAGGGAGCGAATTAGACACAGTCGACTAATTGGTCTCGGCTGCATTCTTTTTCTTTGTCAAAGCGAGATCCCGATTGATAGTAGAGATGTGACTTAAGATGTTTGAGGTGAATGAAGTCAAAGCTTAATTGTCAGCTGACCTTCTTTAATGGATTCATCTCCGATTTCCAATCAACAACCTTACAATACATTAGGCAAAGCGGTCAAAGGCCTTTTAGCGCTATACAAGTATTTGTCATTGCTCAGGCATTTTTGCTCGATATGCTGATAATTGTATTAATTTGAAAGGCGTCCAAAGATTTTTAACTGGATTGGCATTCCATGAACTTTGATATCTATATACTTTACTGCTTAAAAGTTTAGGGTCATCCATAAAAACACACTGTTTCTACATATACGCTAAAGACGCTACATATACGTTCAAATGCTTGGGGGTCCCTATCTTTATCCATTTCTATTATTCAAATTAATTCAAGGTTATCATCATGGAGAAAAACTTTTCTTTTTTTTTTTATTGTTCCCATTTCGTATTTTCTAAGTGACCCCAGCCTTTTGAACAGTAATGTATATTTTTTACCAACAAATTACATTTTCAATAATTCCTCGTGTGTTCTTACATACTTGGCCAGTAAAGATGATTCTGATTCTGAATCTGATGGAAAACAGTGGCATGCAAGTATTATAAGTATATAACTGCAGTATTGTTTATGTTAAGAATGGATCTTATCTTAACATATGCTTGTAATATCAGTTTTTTTTAATTTCTGTTCAGAAAAATATGAATTACCCAGAGCGTCGTGTCAATTCAATTGTCAAATTATTCCAAATCAGTCCATTAATTACATATGGAAATAAAATACAATATACACAAGTAGTTGCCACTTCTATTTCTATATTGTTGCTAACCCTTCCGATGTTTTCCATTGATTGTGCGGACATTTGATCTTTTTTTTTGTCCCTACAGTTCCTTCGAGATGTCCTGGACACGCTGTTCTGTCTTTTAGATGACAACACTGATAAATATGGACCTCTGGTTTTCCAGTCTCTGGTAGGACAAGTACAACAACACAAGACCAATGTTCTAATTTACAATTGTTTATATTTACCATAAGGTAAGGAGCTAAAAAATAATTCTGTCATCAACGTCTATGTGTGTTTCAGGTATTTATTATCAACTTGCTCAGGGACAGCCGTTTCTACCACTTCCGTCCTGTCATGGACTCTTACATCCAAAACCACTTTGCTGGAGCTTTGGCGTACAAGTACAGAAACATTTGCTGCCTCCTCTCTAATAAGACTTTCATCAGAAAAAACATTTTGATTATAAAAATGTGTTTGCAGGGAGCTTATTCGATGCCTGAAGTGGTACATGGACCGCTCGGCTGAGGTCGTTCGACAAGATCACATTCAAGAAGCCATGAGGGTAAAGATCAACGGCAGTGAATGAGTTAAAAAAACAAACAAGGAGACGCCTGCCTACCTATCATCCGTTATGGATTTTGTCCCTTGATAAGCACAAGCCTGTTGCATGCGTCACCACCCACCAACAATGGTGCTATCCGTCAAAACTCAAGCAAGCTAGCAAGTTGCGTTATTAGCCTCCACTGTGTTTTATCTACTCTAAACTTCATTTTGTAAAAAGTATAAAAATGATCACCAAGTAAGCAGTATTTCCATACAGAGTGCGAGAAGGATCCAAGTGCAGCGAAAAATGCGCTACTCTGCACGAATCGCCGCGGCCTTTTCTATAAAGAGATACCTCCATGCGAGATGGGAGTGTGACACATTTTAAGGGAATGAGAGGATTCGCTTTGATTGACAGAGAATGAAGTGGGCCGTGTTCATGCCCGCAACGAAATTACCAACACCTGCTCTAACCCACCTCCGCGCAGATATAGAATCGCAGGGATTTGCACCAAGAGAGTCTTTCATGTGCTGCCATGGCCTGAATTGATTAGTATTGAAGTAGGAAATGGTCAAGGAAAAAGGCTTGATAAGGGGTAATGTGATGCCTCAGGATGCGAGCTTTCTGCTGAAAAAAGATCAAACGTGGAACAAGATATTGTCAAGTGCACAGTGTCAAGTCAAGTTTATTTATATAGCTCTTAATCACAAAAGAGGGCTTCACACACCTACAATTGACAAATGCTAATGATATCCCCTGATCTTATATAATGATAAGGAAAAACTAAAAAAGAAAAAAAATATGTATCTGTGCAAATATAAGAAACCTTGTGCAGGATTTTCATAGATTGATATTTTTAATTAGTACTTTGCAGTGTTACAATTGCTATAGCAAGATTTGAACGTAGCCTCACTTCACTAGATTCCGGGTAAACTCATTTACGTGATTCTTAAAATTCGAGGTCGAGCTTCAACATAATAGCAACACTAACAATACTAAGCTAGCATTAGCATTGTAAACAAGTCCACATCGACTGCCGTGTTGCAAGACTTATTCGTAAATGGATTGTTATTACAAAACTTAATTTTATTAGTGTTAAGTTTTATTTTTTGGAACGTGTACTCAATTATAGCACCGCAACATATAGTAGATGCTATTAAGTGTTAGCATTAAGCTAGCAGACTGACGGGTGAAGCTATGTGAGGTTGCTCAGTATTGTTCATTCGGTAATTTTACCTATTTGACATGTCATCATCATTGCTCTCTTTTTAATTTTATTTTTTTTATATATATATATTTTTTTAAATTCTTTTTTATTTTGTATGTGTGTGCGTGTGAGTGTGTATTCATTAGTTCACCTAAAACCTATTAAAAAAATCCCATACCGTTCACCTAAACCGAACACTTCAGAACGCTATGTGAGGTGTTTTAATACACAAGTAGTAATCCTCTTTAGTGTTATGTAATGTTTAATAAATGTTTATTTTGACAGTAAACCTCAAGTGGGAGTGGCATTACACAGCTTGACGTTTTTTTTTGTTTTTTTAAAGAATTTGCTAAACTGCTGCTTTTTGTGAAGTGCAAAAAAAATCATCCGAACAACGGCCCATTGAAATTTTCAAGTGGTAAATATCTTCTTGTAACTTCCTCCCTCAGGCTCTGGAGTACCTGTTCAAGTTCATCGTCCAGTCCAGAATTCTGTACGCGCGGGCCACCTGCGGGATGGAGGAGGAGCAGTTCCGAGCAAGCATCCAGGAGCTCTTTCAGTCCATCCGTTTTGTGCTGAGCCTGGACAGCCGCAGCTCCGAAAACCTGGTCTTCACGCAGGTCTGAATGAGGAGCCGGCTTCGCTGTCTATGTGCAGATGTTACCTTCTCTTTGGAAGTCTTTTTTATCTTTGTTTACCTTTTTTCATTTGTTCTTCCACTCACCGTTTACATTTATGTTTATCATGTATTCATTTTTGTGCCTCGTTTCATTTTTTGTAAAATTGTTTTCTGTTTCATTTTGTGCATTGTCCTATTTTGACCCTCGCTTGGCTTGATCTTGGAGGGGTGTGATCCGCTGCATGTCTCTGTGGTAACGCTCCAGGTCTGTCGTCAATCTCAGTAAGTCACAACATTATGCGTTGGTCCCAGTGATCTGCCGTTGAGCTTTATCTTCGACACCCGTTCTCCCGTTTTGACCCGAAAGAGCGGGATAAACATAAAGCGACGGCTTCTTTTAACATCTTCGACAACCTTCTTTCAGAATATGAATAACTGAACTTCTTTCGGACTATTTTTTTAGTTTTTTTTTAATGTTGTTTAAACTTCGTCCTTGTTTTTGTTCACCTCCCAGGCGGCTCTATTGAACAGCTTCCCTGATATCTTTGATGAGCTGCTGCAGATGTTCACGGTTCAGGAGGTGGCCGAATATGTCCGCGGAACCCTCGGCAGTATGCCCAGCACTGTTGACATTGGCCAGTCAATGGATGTTGTCAAACTGCAGTCGATTGCTCGCACTGTTGAAAGCCGCCTCTTCTTCTTTCCTGGTGAGAATTTGTCTATGAAATTTCGCAATGATGATGTCATAGCCCAATGTCAATCGGTGTATTTGAGACTAGACTCCTCTTTTTCCGGTGTTTCCTTCAGAGTCTCGAAGCATTTTGCTTCCAGTCGTTCTGCACCACATTCACTTGCACTTGCGCCAGCAGAGGGAGCTACTGATCTGTTCTGGGATCCTTAGCAGCATCTTTTCCATCATCAAAAGCAGCTCTATGGTATGGCGCATTGTATCAAACAACACGGCTAATCCTTTCCAATCAAACTGAGCAGCTAGTGGTTCTCCAACCTTTTACGCCAAGAATCACTTCAGAAAATACTTGCTCTCCAAGTCATGTTCAATGTGACCGAAACACTGCTGGATGTATTCAAATACATCTTTAAAGTTATCTAAATATTCTTAAGTCTACTAGAATACTCCCTGAAAGTTACCCAAATACGCTTAAATAAACTTAAAGCTGCTCTATGTAACAATTTGCCCCAAAATATCTTTACCTATTGCTATTGCCTTTTTATTTGACCATTTATGACAGAAACATCTTCTCATTAGTAGATTAGCACCTTAGCTGTTCACAATTCTCCTGCAATTCAATTTTCTGCATTCAGTAGCTTTAAATACTCTGAACTCATTTGCTGCCAAAAACGTATAAACACGCTCTATTTTAAATGTTGCCATGGTCCCCAAAAACTATTTCTACGTTTTTTAAATGTTTATTTTAATGCTGGAGCATACAGAAGACTTTGATGTAGCCTCTGACCTGAAGAGGTTGCTTAAAACAATTGTAGTTGTTATAAAAAACGGCCAGTAGGTGGCAGCATAGTATAAGAGATCAACCAGGGCCATGTTGCAAAAAAAGCTATTTTCCTCAGTGTTTTCAATAGGTTTGTGAATAATGACAAAACTAAGCTATATTCTAATGCTAATTGGTGCAAAATGGAAACAGATACAAACATACTTTGTTTCCTGATGAAAGAAGAGACTCTAATCTTCCTTTTGGTAGGTTCCAAGTGTTAATAGCAATAGAACACAATATTATGTGGGCCTTGCAAAATCTGTCAAAATCAGTAAAACAGCCGGGAGCGAAGGGGGTTGCTTCACTAAAAGTGGCTGGGAGTGAATGAGTTAAAAGTAATATTCAAGTACTCCCTAAAAGTTACATAAATACTCTTAAATCTATGAAATGCTACTTAAAAGTTGCCATATATGCTTAAATCTACTGTAACACCCCGAAAAGTTGACTTAAATACTCTTACATTTGTGAAATACTCCCTTTGACTTGATTTAAAGTTATGTAAATACTTAATATACTTCTTGAAAGTTAGCTAAATGCTCATAAATATTAAAATAGAAAATAACTATACTGATGATATGATTCAAAATGTACTAAATAAACACAATATTATAGTAGGTGATTAATTGCAAATGTATAGTTTGTTAAACACAACTGAACTGTCCTTAACGAACGTACTGTTCTAGATAAAAAAAACAAACAAACGTTGAAGCCACTTAAACATTATGCACAATTTGTAGGTTTAATCAAGTAATTTGTTTGTGTGCCACTGGAAGGAGCCCGCATACCTTCAGTGGTACCCGTACCACACTTTGACAATCATTGTAATGTTTGCATTAAAGTGAGCTTGTAACTCTCCGACTCTCAGGAGTCGTCAGTTCAGGAGGAAGTGGAGATGATGGTGGAGAGCCTCTTGGACGTGTTGCTCCAGACTCTGCTGTCAATCATGAGCAAGTCTCACTCTGTGGAGACTTCCAGAGGACAACGCTGCCCCCAGTGCACCGCCGAGATTACGGTAAGCGCAATCAACTCTTCTCATGTGTGAACCAAAGCATTTATTTGTGCATTTCATTAACCTTTCCAAACTTTGATGTGTCATTTTCTCTCATCTAGGGGGAGTACGTGTCCTGTCTCCTTTCTCTGCTCCGACAGATGACGGAGATCCACTTTCACCATCTACTCAACAACTTTCACAGCAAGGAGGAGCTCAAAGTGGGAAAACCTGATTA
This sequence comes from Vanacampus margaritifer, assembly GCF_051991255.1. Lineage (NCBI taxonomy): Eukaryota > Metazoa > Chordata > Actinopteri > Syngnathiformes > Syngnathidae > Vanacampus > Vanacampus margaritifer. The sequence continues at coordinate 8,124,765 of NC_135432.1, read as the reverse complement.
AGAATTTGTAACTATTTTTCCCTGAAACATGCTTGCCTGCTCCCTAAAATACATTATTCCACATATTGGTGTGAAGGAGTTCCTGTTAAAGATCTTCTGCGTATTCCGCAACCTGATGAAGCTGACAATCTTCCCTCGAGATTGGAGTGTCATGAGACTTCTAACCAGTCAGTGAGTCTGACTTCTTCTTTTGTGACGTGCAGTCATTGTGCCATTGACGGTTCGGGGACACAAGCTGCCATTAGATCAGACTCACTTCAAATTACCCTCTTATGAAGGTTACACTTGTGCCGCCATCCCTGTCATCTATTTTTGGTCGCTACCTTTTTTTTGGGGGGGGGGGGGGGGAGCTGACAGTGACAAGCTTGCTTTTGTTTTCCGCAGCATCATCGTCGTGACAACGCAGCTTCTTTCCCCGGCGCTGCACAAGAACTTTTCCGAGGCTGATTTCGATTTCAAGGTGTGTCTGTGTAAATACACAAAACATCTGACGAATTTCCATGACGTGCATGGTCTTCCTTTTCCGTTGTTAGGTATGGAACTCCTTTTTCAGCCTGACCGTGCTGTACATCAACCAGCCCAGTCTGCAGCTGGAGGCGCTTGGGCCCGCCAAAAGAAAGAAAGTTCTGGACAAGTAAGCAACTACCATGTCGTTTTCATACGGTTCAATATTCTTTGGTGAATCAGGCCAATTCATACTTTCTGCGTAAATATTGTCCACAAAGGACCCCTTCTGCAGTCGACCCCCCATTTTTGCAAATAGTTGACTTAACGCATGAAGAGAGCCGACCACGCGTGTGCTAACGTATGTTAGAGAGAGAGAGCGAAAGACACACACACAGTATGTACATGTACGTAATAAGATAAATAAAATGAAGTTTAACTTACTTTTGGAAGATGTACTCGATGCTTAAGGAGATGATGGAGGAGGAGGAAGAGGAGGATTTTATATCATGAGAGATTCTTCGTCGTCGCTGGAATCGGCTTCAAAAGTTATTTCCTGCTTCATGGGGACCGGCGTTTCTTCCTCCTCCTCCTCGCCACGTTGCTCAGCCTCCAATGAGCTCTCACAGCGCCAATCGTCGGTATTAGCGGCGGAAAGAAGCACTACGCGCAATACAAAATCTAACTTACAGCATTTCTTTCCGAACATTTTTCGACATACTGTACGCGCAGAAATGTTCGTATGTACCGTTGTTCGTAACTCGAATGTTCGGAAGTAGGGGAGCGCCTGTATACAGTGACTAGAGCAGGCTTGCAGATATGACTACCTGGCGGCCATGTTGGTAGGGGCAACCTTCCCATGTGGACATATATGTCAACAGTGTTAGCAGGGGCGATTGTCCCATCAAGGGTAATCTGATTTTTTTTTTTTTTTTACTGTATTGGCTGTCTTTAACCCTGGAGAACCCACGGGGTCAAATTTGGCCCCAAAAATTCTGCTACTCAAATAACAAAGACCTTTTTTTTCCAGCAGTGATTTTGTCCCTGTGTTCTTGTTTCCATTGACCAAAGTGTGTTTGTACATTCAAAATCCAGCTCTAAAATGCAACAAATAAAACAAAAAAATTATATTGTTCAATGTAGCTGTGTATTTGATTGATTATTTTTCTTAAATTCTGAATAGTTTACTGACAGTTTTTGTTATTCTGATTTTTCGAAATGATACCCCTAAATCCCAAAAGGGTCAAATTTCGCCCTAATCCTAAATTAGGGAATAAAAGGTTCAAATTGAAAAAACATATATTTTGGTGTTCAATGAACTTATAGCAGTCATTTAATGTATAATTCATAATTTTCCAAAGAAGAAAAGGGTTCTTGGGTTCTCCAGGGTTAAGCCACGAAAACAAGTACTTCAATTTAACAGACAATCGGCTCTAACAGATTTTACATTAAGCGCTAACATCAGCAACAATGTCCACTGGGTTAGCAAGCTTCTATATTTTGCTGTTTGCATGTTCACTCTGCTTGAAGCTCATTAAAAAAAAAAACATGCAGAATATGTTCTGCATTTAAACATCATAACATTAATTTGACAGAGTGATGAAATTGTCTGGTATGTTAATGATGTTCTAATCATCTCTGTTCAGGTATGGAGATATGAGAGTACTGATGGCGTATGAGCTCTTTAGCATGTGGCAGAAATTAGGTTCGACTCGCACTGCATTATCATTCCAATCATAAAAAACACGGCAAAGCTCAAATTCACAACATATGATGTGTGATGGAATTTTGTTTGTTCGTTTAGGTGACAACAAACCGCACTTCATCCCTGGAATGATGGGCCCCTTTCTGGGAGTCACCCTGGTCCCTCAGACTGAAGTTCGAAACATCATGATTCCAATTTTCCATGACATGATGGACTGGGAGCAGAGGAAAAATGGAAACTTCAAACAGGTCGCCATGACATTTTGTTGGTGCACTTGTCTACTCATAAAAAAAGAAAACAAATGCAGACAATTTGCTTGATTGCAGCCTGTGTTGTGCGTAGGTGGAAGCGGAACTGATGGATAAGCTGGACAGCATGGTGTCGGATGGCAAAGGCGACGATAATCACAGAGAGCTCTTCAGCCTTTTGTGAGTGTTAAAATTACTTTGACATTTTAGATGTTCTTGCGTTTAAAAGGTCGTCCAACAAACAAATCCATATTTCGTGTACTGTCACCCACCCTACCTGTTTCCTATGGATCTGCATTTAGGGGATAGACCGGTTATTGGCCGAGCGGGCGGATTATCAGCCTTTTTTTTTTTTTTACAAATCTGAAGACCAATAAAGCTGGTATCTCACTCAGCGGCGAATGTTTGCGAAGGTAACAATTTGGGGTTTTCTGAAAATGTTACAAAAATGTTCGCAGACAGTTTTTCTTGTTGCAAAGACATTTTCAGCATGTTCTGACAGTTTTTCACTGTCTTTGAGACTTTTTGTAACGTTTTATGAACTCTAACGAAAACCCCAAATTTGCTATGTAGAAAAACTTTCATCATGCTGAAAAGTTGTTTTAAAAAACATGCTTAACTCATTCACTGCCATTGACGCCTATAAACGTCCAAAATTCATTGAAACTATTTTTATTGGTTTAACATTTTTTTCAACTTTTAAGAAGAGTATGAAAACCTAGACTTTTTGTAATAATCTTTTAAAAAAAGAAAGAAAACGATTGTTAAAAATTAGGGGCATCAGGTGATTAAAATTTTTAATTGTAATTAATCGCATGACTTCAATAGTTAAGTTACGATTGATCACAAATTTTATATGTCTTCTAAAATGTTAAATTTTTTTCCCCTAGATTTTCATACTATTGTTAACAAAAGTGGAAAAAAATGTTAAACTAATACAAATAGTTAAAATGAATTTTTGACGTCTATAGCCGTCGATGGCAGTGAATGAGTTAATAGTCAGTAGAAAATTAAATTTAAAAAAATTAAAATTAAATAATAATAAAAAAAATTATAATCAGTCACATTAAAATGAAATTTCTACACATACATAACATTAAAGCGCCTATTTAATCAACAATAAAAAAATAAATAAAACTCTACAGTTCCTTTTTTTCTTCTTTTTTTAAACATATTTTAAAACGTGTGCTGACATTATGAGGATCACAAACGATGTATCAGCCATGCTAGAACTCCCAAATCTTTCCTCCACTGTGCAGGAAAATAAGAATGTTGCAAAAATAAGGACCGCAGTTGCTGTTCGTAATATTTGGTGAAAAATAATTCTTAAAATGGTTGGAAAAGTCTCTAAATCCAGCGACGATATCTTTAAGGTGGCAACACTGAAGTCACTTGTACTGCCAACAAAAGTGCATATCAAAAGCAGTGTGTACTTTTGTTTTCTGCTTGTGTCGGGTTCTGTTGGTCTAATAAGTGAGGAGTGTGCTTTTAGACCCGTGTAAAGTGAACATTTAATTATCTTTCTTTTTGTCTGTTCTATCCTAGGACCCAGTTGTTTGGACCTTACCCTAGGTGAGTTACAGAGCCTGCACAGAATTATGAGATCTGCTCGCGGCTTCACTCGGGTCATGTGACCGTTGTTTGTGTTCAGTCTCCTGGAGAAGATTGAGCAGGAGACCTGGAGAGAGACGGGCATCTCATTTGTCACGTCAGTCACCAGACTTGTGGAACGGCTGCTGGACTACAGGTCAAGTGAAAGAGTCACAGGCACTACGTGGGCAAAAGTATTGGGACACCTGGCCAGAAAAAAATCTGGCCCAAAATTTGAGGAAACAACAGTGTTGCACTTTTTGGGGAGGGAGCGGGCTATACATTTCTATTTGCATGCCTGAATATAATAATAATAAAAAAAAAAGATTTGTTAACTAAATTTCCCCTCAAGGGGTTTTAAGTCACTGAAAAGAAAAATGGAGGGTGTCTGTGGGATTTTTGTGCATGAATCCAGGAGCTCATTTGTTCCAATCGTGATGCAAAGTCATGTCTTAGGATATGAGCTTGTTCAGTATAAATAACTAATAACGCAATTTGTTTTCTTTGTTTAGGGACTGCATGAAAGGAGATGAAGTCGAGAATAAGAAAATGGGCGGCTCTGTCAACTTCATGGTGAGACATCATCATTTCAATAGCGTCAACAGTCAATTTAAAATGACCTTTCTCAACTCAAACCCAGAACTTCTACAAATCGGAGGTCAACAAGGAGGATATGTACATCCGTTACATCCATAAGCTGTGTGACTTGCATCTCCAAGCAGAAGACTACACAGGTATGGCAAATACAAACTTGATTTATGCGAGATATTTGGTGCAAAGTTGCAATCAAAATGGTTTGAATTTGTTGCCACAGAAAAACTCTGGGTTTGCATAAAGGAAGTTTTTTTGTGTGGGGGGGGGGGGGTATCAGTTTGAGAAAACAAATATATAAATATGTATTAGTGTGAACCGGAAGTCAAAAAAGGTTGTCAGTAAATCTAAATACAGTTATTTAGACTTCAGTGTGTCTATAAACAATGCAAAATGTGTTTTAATGTGTAATGAAAATGATTTAATCACTTTCATCAAACTAAAAGGCAAAAAATTATTCAGACTGATGGCACAAGATTTTTCTGTGTAAATTGCTGTGTGTTAATGCCAATATATAAATAAATAAATAAATTAGGGGTGTGAATTGCCTACAGTAGTACCTGCCGATTCACTTTGTATCACGATTCATAGGTCACGATTCGATACCGATTAATCCCGATACGAATGTATAAATTGATTATTGCGATTTTTTTTTTAAAAACTCAAATTTATAAAATGCTCATCAGTAAACTTGTACATGTACACTGTAAGATTTGTATGGAAATGTATTTATTTATCTGAAACTTCAGGCTTATAACTGAGCCACTTCATTTCAAAAACAGGTTGCAGTCTGTTTCATGTTTGAAAAGCACTGAAATAAAATATTAAGGCTTAATGTTCCATTAATATAACATTCTTCCACGCTTAATGTGTGAATCCTAACCCTAATAAGACGTTTTGTTGAATATTCCCATAAAAAAAAAGTATCTTTAAAAATCGATTCGGCCGCATATTGAATCGATTCGAGAATTGTGCGCTGTAATATCGCGATATATTGCCAAATCGATTTTTTCTAACACCCCTAAAATAAATACATAAAAATGTGCCGTGTATTGTATTTGCACAACAAGTGTACTACATGTAACAAAGTACAGAAGCTGCTGGTTGCAGAGGGGGGGACATACTGGTAGCGTAGCAGATTTCATTTCATCTGTGTGGCTGAACTTTGCTCTTTTGGTCATTTATTCGGCAAAAGACAGTTGCTACGCTCCAGGCGGCTTCTGACATCTGTTCACAAAAATGTCTGCAAGGTACCAGCACGCTCTGGTGGCCAGACTGTCCAAACTCTCCGCCGTGTCGTTATACGAGGACAGTGTCATTTTCTTACAACTGTGTATCGTTGCTGACAGAGGCCGCGTTCACCCTGCTACTGTACTGGGAGCTGCTCCATTGGGAGGACCGGCCCCTCAGGGATTTTCTTCACTACCCCTGCCAGAGCGAGTGGCAACGCAAGGAGAACCTGAGTCGAAAAATCCTTCACTACTTCAACAAGGGCAAGGTGAGGCAGTGTTACTTTCTCTCATGTACCCGCCTCAATAGTTATAAGAGACGACTAGATGGGACAAAATAAAAAAAAAAGGGTACCTACTTTTTTAGTATTTCTGCTCCTCTCCAATGGGTCGTTGGAAAACTGCAATTGCTTGTTTAGGTTCTTTTTTTTCTTTTTTCCTAAGAGAGAGCTCAGTATTGTTCATTCGGTAATCTTACCGATTCGACATGTCATCATCATTGCTCTCTCTCTCTTTTTTTTCCTCTTTTTCTTTTTTTTTTTGTATGTGCATGCGAGCGTGTACTCATTAGTTCACCTAAAACCTATTAAAAAATCCCATACCGTTCACCTAAACCGAATACTTCAGAATCCCGCTAGAGTCGTGAGGTTGTCAGGAGACCCGAGGAAGGATCAAAGAAAGAAAAAAGGAAAGTGAAATCCAGCACCGACCAGACAGGAAGGAAGGAGAGGTGAAGCAGAGTGAGATCCACAGACATCAGCCTCCACCGATTCGACATGTCATCATCATTGCTCTCTCTCTCTTTTTTTTTCTCTTTTTTCTTTTGTATGTGCGTGAGTATGTGCATGCGAGCGTGTACTCATTAGTTCACCTAAAACCTATTAAAAATCCCATACCGTTCACCTAAACCGAATACTTCAGAATCCCGCTAGTCGCGAGGTTGTCAGGAGACCCGAGGAAGGATCAAAGAAAGAAAAAAAGGAAAGTGAAATCCAGCACCGACCAGACAGGAAGGAAGGAGAGGTGAAGCAGAGTGAGATCCACAGACATCAGCCTCCACCGATTCGACATGTCATCATCATTGCTCTCTCTCTCTCTTTTTTTTTCTTTTTTTTTTTGTATGTGCGTGAGTATGTGCATGCGAGCGTGTACTCATTAGTTCACCTAAAACCTATTAAAAATCCCATACCGTTCACCTAAACCGAATACTTCAGAATCCCGCTAGAGTCGCGAGGTTGTCAGGAGACCCGAGGAAGGATCAAAGAAAGAAAAAAAGGAAAGTGAAATCCAGCACCGACCAGACAGGAAGGAAGGAGAGGTGAAGCAGAGTGAGATCCACAGACATCAGCCTCCACCGATTCAACGACCAGAGGAAGAAGCAGATTGTGTTTGAATTTCGATAGATGCTGGTGTGGTGCTGGTGCTTGTTTACGTTCTAACTTAGCTTGTGATAAACATAAGTGACGTCATGCAGGGTGCTGGGTCCGTCAAGAATGATGATTTCCTTGTGTGTGTTCCTGCAGTGTTGGGAATATGGCATCTCCCTGTGTAGGGAGTTGGCTTTCCAGTATGAGACGTTATACGATTACCAGAGCCTCAGCTGGATACGGGTAAGTCAAGTCTGTGTGCTTCCTGCTTGCGATCTCCTAACGATCACGCATGATTTTGCCATTTTCATCCCGTATGTCAGAAAATGGAGGCAGCCTACTATGACAACATTATTGAGCAGCAGCGGATCGAACCCGAGTTTTTCCGAATGGGCTTCTATGGCAGGAAGTTTCCCTTCTTCCTCAGGGTAAGATGAGAGGATTGGCGGAAAACAGAAAGCGTGTGTTGGACATTAGATCGAAATCAGGGGTGTCCAAAGTCTGGCCCGCTGCTTGTTTTTATTGGCTTCTTGTATATTCTAATGATACAATTAAACATGGTCTTACTTAAAAATAAAATTTTACCACAAGATACCACACTTTTTTAATAACAATTTTAGTTTTTCCACACCATTTTTAATTAAAATAAAAGACATTAAAATGAACATGTTTAAGTACATAATCAATATCAACATTTTATTATATATTTTGTGAACATAATTTTGGGGGAAAATCTATCACAATTATTTATTTATTTTCTGAAATTATCTTTCAAAACATTTTAAGTTGAATGTTACAAGGTGTCACTTTTTATTGCTTTTATTATTATTTGTTTCTAATTGTAAAAAAAAAGGGGTTTATGCAAATTTGTCATCCTCATTAGTTATTCGTCAGTTTTTTGTTGTTGAAAATAAACATGTGAAATGTTTCAAAATATTAAAATTTTTAATCAAAATAGTTTTTTTTTAAATCTAACTAAAAAAAGCCGGATGAAAACTACACTACACCAAACCACTCTATTTTTGAATAAATTAACATTAAAAAAGATTTGTAATAGAATGTTACAAGATATCATAGTTTTTATGCTAATATATTTTTTTAAAAAAACTGATCAAATAATGAAAATTAAGTATTTTCCTTATTTAAAACCATTAAAAATCAGACTGACACTTATGCTAATACTTTTTCTTCTTTTTTCTTTTAAATATGATTTTAACTACTGCTCGCTTTGCCTCATTTCCAGAACAAAGAGTTTGTGTGTCGAGGCTATGACTACGAGCGGCTGGAGGACTTCCAGCAAAGAATGCTGGGAGAATTTCCGCAAGCGATCGCCATGCAGCATCCCAACCAACCCGATGACACCATCCTGCAGAGTGATGCTCAATGTATCCCACTCACTGTACTGAGGACAAAAAAAATAATAATTCCTCTGCTGATACACTGTTGTGTTTTTCTGTTTTTGTACGATGGTGAATCATGGAGGTCATGTCAAAATTGTAACAAACGAGCACAATTCAAATATAGGCGATGATATAACTATTACCGCTTCACCAAAACAGACAAATGTCATCTGAAACTAGCAGTGAATTTAAAAAGTCTACACACCCCTGTTCAAATGCAAGGTTTTTAGAATATAAAAAATGAGACCAAGATGAAGTTATGGCCAAAAACATTTAGCCTTGGTTTCATTGGATCATAAATGTCCCAAACACACGAGGGAAAATGTGGCCGTGATTCCAAAAGGTATGTTTGTGAAGCATCACAAACAGGCCGGCAGACATTACCAACAGTTTGAAAAAGCAGTCAACCAACCATTTCATTTAGCTGTGTGGGAGCAGAAAGGAATTACACATCTCCACCATCTCTTCTCAGATAATATGTTTATATCATATACATCCTTGCTCCAAAAATACAATATAAAAAAACGGAAATTTTTTACATTATCTACAAGTTAAAAATATGATAAAGAAAAAAATTCCAACACTTCGGGGTAAGCTCCAACCGCCTGTTTTAGCTAAAGATATTAACAAGCTTTCTCCGACAACAACAAAAAAACTTTCAAAAATATATAAGTTACTTTCATATACTGATAAAATGTCTTTACCCATCTCGAAATGGGAGACAGACTTGTCTATAGCACCGGAATCTGACTTTTGGATTCAAGTTTGTGAAAACGCATTTAAAATGACAAAACACACAAATTTACAACTTATCCAATATAAAATTATTCACAGAACATACATTACTCAATATATGATGAAGAAAATGGGACTCTCAGACTCCGACATTTGTCTCCAATGCTTACAAAACACTACAGACACTTATGTTCATGCTTTATGGTTATGTACTCCGGTTATGTATTCCTGGACTAAAGTCTTAGAAAAACTTTCCGCTATTTTGGACTGTAGGATACCTTTATCTCCAAACTTGTGTTTGCTAGGTGACCTAACAACAACTGACTTACCACATAAACAATTTCAATCTACACTTGTAGCCCTTACTATCGCTAAAAAAACAATTCTTGTTAACTGGAAAAATAAACAAACTCTGAATATCGACCAATGGTCTAACCTCCTCATAAATCACATTTTAATGGAAAAAATGTCTGCCTCAAATAAAAAACAAATATCAAAATTTATAGAAACATGGTCTACGTATATAGAATTTTTTAACCTAATTCTGGTTACTTAATTCTGTCTGTTAGCGAGAGCCACTACATCGTGATAACTTACATTGATGTTTCTGCATTTGGCAATTTATTATAACATTTATTAAATGTTTTTAATTTATTTGTTTTTAAAAAAAAAAAAAAAAAAAAGAGCAATGATGATGTCAAATCGAATGAACAATACTGAGCTCTCCTGAGAAAAAACAAAAAACAAAAAAACAAACAAAAAACAAACAAACAGGAAAAGCAGTCAGTGTTTGCACAAGACCGTCAGGATTCTGCGAGAAAGACAAAAACAGATTAGCTGAACTTTATTTGGGGTTAATCAGAGCCGCTTTAAAAGGTGACATGTGCGTGTTGACTCCCATTTAGCACGAGATTGAAAGCGAGCGGTCAATTCTGAACAAAGCCACATTCTAGTGTGCACACTTGGACTTGTTCATTTTCAATTGCGTTTTTCAGGATGTCAGTCACATTTTAACGTGATCTTTCTCTCATTTTTTTTTTTTTATATCACAGAAACCTGGCATTTGAAAAGGGGTGTGTAGACTTTTTATATCCACTGTTTATGTGTATCCCACAGGGGTTTTCTCTGCTTCAGATGTTTTTGGTGTGCAGTTTTAATTGGAACATTGTGTTTAAATTACAACACAAAAAGTTCTCTGCATTTTGAATTTTGCAAGTAATCTTCATCTGGTTGTGTATTAATGCACATGAGATCATTCCAAACAAAAGGAACAAATGTTGGATACATTGTGGTCCTCATGATCATGCATCTGTAGCTTTCATTTAAAAAAAAAAAAAAATCTTTGTGATCATGTTAACTAATTATAATTTTGTTTTGATCAGTTGTATATTTGGATAATAACATTCACAATATTTACTTTTAGGCCCATAAAAAAATTGTCCTCTATTTTTTTCTTTTAACTTTAAACACCACCACAATGGATTAGAGAGAAAAAAAAAAAAGATGTGCTCTGACTGCACACTTTAATTTGAATTTGAGGATTTTTACATCCAAAACAGGTGAATGGTTTGTATATGTGCACCTAACTTCAAACTTCAAAAGTGGGAGCCAAATATACAAACTGGTGTCATTCCAACACTGTTCACCTGATTTGAATGTAAATACCTTCAAATTAAATCTGCAAAGTCTACATTTAAAGCACATCTAATTTCATTTCAAAGACATCGTGGCGGTGCTTCGAGTCAAAATGACGAGAACTGCAATATCGATGGACCTGACTGTAAAATGGCTCCAAAGAGGACAGTAAAACGTGTACTTTCTCTTTCCCTGTCTCCTCCCTGTCAGTTTTGTTCCTTGACACTCAGCTTGTAGATTTGCAGATCTACGCGGTGACTCCGGTGTCAGACATCTCAGATGTTCCTCAACTGGAGCGCGTGCCCGAGAGGATCAAGAGCTTCTACCGCATAAACAATGTCAGCCGCTTCCACTATGACAGGCCTTTCCACAAGGGCCCCAAGGACCGCGAGAATGAGTTCAGGGTACGGTGAGGCGCTCGCTCTCGGAATTTAGATGTAGCCCGCTGTGAAACGGGGAATGCTGAGACTCTTTGGCGTGAGTTCCGGATGCTGCAGCACCTCCCAGTGGTCACAAAGCAGAACTTCATGCAGCAGTGCCTGAGCGTGACTGCTAAGTGCAGTGATCAGCAAAAATAACTACAGTACACGACACCTCTTTTGGAATGTAAGGAGTTTTTAATCCATTTTTTTTTTAGTGGAGGCAAACACAATACAATTTAGAATCTTAAAATCACATGTAGTCGCAATGCAAAGTAGAAAACAAATTATTATAGCTAGGAAATGATAACAACAGGAGTTTAGAACAAAATGACAAAGGCAAAAAGGAGATAGTAAGTATGTAGTAATGTAATTATGCAATATTGAACCCTCCTGTTAGGTTGGTTGTCAGAAACAGCAATATTGTTCCCGGGTCAATTTGACCCAGGTGATATTTAATGATAAAAATGCATCCCAATATATTAAACCACTTAAGTTGCAAATATTTCAAATGAGCCAGTTTTAGAAAGTTTCATCATGAAATACTGCTATTTGTTGTTCTTCAACTTTGAAATGGGTCAGTTTGACCCGACCTATGTTTAATGTTCCAAAAGCGGCCTGATAAAGAACTATAGCTCACGATTAACAGTTTTCATTGCAAAAATGTCAAAATGAACCATTTTAATTGTGTTGATAAAAAGCTTCATTGTGAAAAACAATTAATTTTAAAATGGGTCAATATGACCCAGGCTATGTTTAATGTTCCAAAAGCATTCCAGTGAACATTTAACTGAAAATATGTCAAAGTGAACCATTTTAAGTGAAAACTTTTGTAGCCAAAAAAAAGCCTACTTGTTGTCAATGTTAAAATGGGTCAATTTGACCCAGACTATGTTTAATGTTCCAAAAGGAGGCCTATAAACATTTAACATTTCAATTAAAAATATCAAGGTGAACAATTTTAATTGTCTGTCGATAACACGTTTAATAGCCCAAAAAACCTAATATTCATACTTTTTCACTCTTAAAATGGGTCAATTTGACCCAGAATATTTAACATTTCAAAACCAGCTCCATAAACATTGTTTATATGTTATTATTAACCGTTTTCATTGCACATATGTCAAAATGAACCATTTCTTATAGTCTGTTGATGTGAAGTTTCCTAGCTAAAAAAAACTATGTATTGGGTCAATTTGACCCGGTATATGCTTTAATGTTCCAAAAGCATCCAGAAAAACATTGTTAGAGCTCCTTAGTGACTGTTTTCATTGTGAAATATGTCAAAATGAACCGCTACATTATGTCGGTGCCAAGTGTGACAGTGAAAAGCTAATATCCATCCATCCATTCTCTGAACCGCCAACTCCTTTGTTCTTTAATTTGAAATTGGGTCATTTTGACCCGCAACATAAAAAGAGGGTTAATTTGCATAAATTATCAAAATGATAGGAGTCGTTATCATTATCATTCAAACTGTTGATTCAATTTGCATAAGACAATTATTTAACTTAATATTTACATGCCCATTTCCTGCACCATTACACAGTGGCACCCCCCTCCCACACGCCTGATGTTGACAATGCGGGGCAAATCTCTCTTGTCTGCTTGTTCCAACAGAGCCTGTGGATTGAGAGAACCACGCTGATCCTCTCCCGCCCTCTCCCGGGCATCTCCCGCTGGGCCGACGTGGAAAGGAGAGAAGTGGTGAGCAACGTCGCTGCGTGTCGCGTTTACTGTAACTGTGTTAACTTCAGGCTCGTGAATCAGCATTTGCCTGCTCCAGTTCTTCAAGTCGACAAAGTCCAATGCCACTTTTTTTTTTTTTTCAATCTTTGATGTCCTTTTTTTGTGGTTGCAAGATTATTTGGGTAGTAAAAATCCAGAATGCTCTTTTTAAAGCGACTCATGTCGGTAAAAAAAAACAAAAACAAAAACTGGTATTTTTCTTGAATGGGTCAATTTCTCAATTAATATTTGATACCTCAATAAGCTTAGCTTGGATTTTTTAATAAAATTAAAATTAAATGAATTTAATGGAGTTTAAACACCTTAAAATATTGTACAAAGCCCATCATGAATTTTAACCAGTTAATATACAAACTAAATTTATAAAAAGGGAAAGTGAGTACAAATTAAGAGGAACAGGCATTTTTTCGAACGATGTATTTCAACTCAAGGTGTCAGTCTGTGAAACAATCTGGATTGTAAAACAAAATCTTTTCAGTCTATTTGTATTTTTTTTTTAAAGCATAAATAAAAAAAAAATATAAAATATATATAGCACAAGGACACACAGTTGAATTACTTTGAATTATCTTGTAAGACTGAAAGCGCTCGTTGTCATTAAATTTGTGTTGTTGTTTTTGTGCCTTTTTATTTTTTAGTTGATCAGGGACAGACAAAACCAGTTTTACTTCTTTCTGTCCCCTTTCGTTCTTTTGCTTTAAATTGAATTTGAATATTGCTTTTTATTATCTTCTTTTCTTTTAAAAATGAATGAAATTAAAATGATTGATTGATTGTTAATGGATCTTTATGAATTACTTTATGTAATAATTATAATTATTTGTGAATTACCACTATATTTAAGTATTGTAAAACACTATATGATCTGTTTGTCGTGCCCTTCTCAAGTCAAGTGCAAAGTGTGGTCTAATTGGATGGAGTTTTCCTTCTTCTTTCAACCCAAATTTGTGTCCGTGTGTCTTTTGAGATCTGCTCAATAAATGTTCTCAAATTTACACGACAGTAGATTTATCCTCAATTTAGCTTTGCTAAAGGATCATATAATCCGTAAGGAATGACTAAATTTAATCTGAAATATATATATTTTTTTCACTGCAAATGTTTCTAGACAAGAAAATAGTGAATTTCAGAAATAAAAACTGTTGATGCTGTATATTAACTCTTTGACTGCCAGACGTTTTCAGAAAAGGGATGCCGTGGGTGCCAGCCGATTTAAGCATTTTTGACTGATCTTTCAAGGTCCGCAGAAAATTATGTGTTTGGACTATGGAAACACACATACTACCAAATGAAAGATTGGACTCTCATCTTTCATCAGAAAAAAAAGTTTGTTTCTACCTTATTCCGTTTTTCAGTAATCAACAATAGAAAATGGTTAGTTTCACCTCTGTTTTGAAACAAACGTTTTTTAACGTCTTTGGCACTCCTCCATAGGATTTTACTAAACGTTATTTAACGTTTTTGGCAGTCAAAGAGTTAAGAAAGAAAACAAACTTTTCATTTGTTACATTGTCACATTTATTAATTAAACTAATTTGGAAAGTTTCTCCTCAAATGAAATCATTGAATAACAAAACTGTTCCAAAAAAAAAAAAAAAAAAAAGTAATCTTGAGCGTAAAATGTCTTCTTCCCACCCCTTGTCAGGCATTATCGGAAACTCGTATGTGAAAAAGTTCCTTGCTAGTAGGGTATGAAATAAGCGATATAATTACTTATCTCATTGCGTTTCATTGTAAAACTTGCCTGAAATAAATGAGAAAACACCGACTACACTTACAGGTGGAGGTGAGCCCTCTGGAGAATGCCATCTACGTGGTGGAGAATAAAACCCAGGAGTTGCGCACTCTGATCAGCCAGTACCAGCACCGACAGCATCACGGCAACATCAACCCGCTCAGCATGTGCCTCAACGGGGTCATCGACGCCGCGGTCAACGGAGGCATCGCCAGATACCAAGAGGTAGACGTGGACGCTTCGCCGGCTCCCGGCACACGGGTTTGTCTTGATCATTTGACACCTGCCTCTTCTACAGGCGTTTTTCGACAAGGACTACATCAGCAGCCACCCTGAAGACACCGAGCGGATCACACACCTTAAAGACCTCATGCAGGAGCAGGTCACACTGAGATTCAATGCCACTTCCTCCCCCCCAAAAAATATGAAAAAAATTATGTAATTATGACAATGTACGTTTCCTCTTTTGTTGATTTCTTGCCGCAGGTGCACATTCTTGGGGTGGGTCTGGCTGTTCACGAGAAGCTGGTCCACCCGGAGATGCGTCCCCTGCACAAGAAGCTGGTGGACCAGTTCCACATGATGAGGACTGGGTTGCACCATGTGAGTCACGGCTTCGAAAGTTTTTTTTTTTAGTTTTCTTTTGTTTTTTTTGCTTTCATCCACAATGCAGACATACAATAGGGCTGTAGAGTGAATCGTTTTTTTAACTCATTCACTGCCATCGACGACTATAGACGTCAAAAATGAATGTGAACTATTTCTCTTAGTTTAACATTTCTTTTCATTTTTTATGAAAACCTAGAAACAAATTTTTACTGTACATTTATAACATAAAATTTGTGATTAATCATTAGTCAACTATTGAAGTCATGAGATTAATTACGAATACAAATTTTAATCGTCTGGCGCCCCGAATTTAATTTTTTTTATTAAAAATAAGGGGTGATGACATTTTTTTAAATTGTAATTAATCACATGACTTCACTAGTTAACTAACGATTAATCACAAATTTTATATCTGTTCTGAATGTACAATAAAAAAAATTCTAGGTTTTCATACTCTTGTTAGCAAAAGTGGAAAAAAAATGTTAAACTAATAGAAATAGTTCAAATGAATTTTTGACATCTATAGCCGTCGATGGCAGTGAATGAGTTAATCATGATCACAATTTTGGTTGTCTCGATTAAACTAACCTGATCATCAGTGATGTTTACATTTACAATACTGCATAAGTTCTGCAAGCACTTTTTTAACCAGTAGTCAGCCGACCACCAGGGGGCGAACACATGGTGAAGAGAAAAAAGTACAGCAAAAAACATTGAAGATGAAGAGCATAATGGAGACGAGTGTTTTGATCAGGATTATCCGTTGTCTAGTTGAGATTAAATTCAAGTGACCCTAAACAAAGATAATATCATATTAAATCGGGTATCCCTTGTTTTATTTTTATAATTGATTCTAATACATTTCATTTTAAAGTACATTTTGCACTGAAAACCATTTATTTTATTTTCATTTTACTTTTTTGAAATTAGTGCAGTAAAATTATAGATGTTTTCCCTATAATGAATAATTAAGATTAACTCATTCACTCGCAGCCATTTTCACTGAAGTAACCCCCTTCGCTCCTGGCTGTTTTACTGGATTTTGACAAATTTTGCAAGGCCCACAGAATATTGTGTTCTCTTCTTTCGTCAGGAAAAAAAGTATATTTCTATCTGCTTACGTTTTTTGCAGCAATTAGCATTAGAACATAGCTAAGTGTCATTATTATTCACAAATTTGTTTAAAACAGTGGGGGGGATGAGCTTTTTGCAACATGGCCCTGGTTGATCTCTTATTACTCCGCTGCCACCTGCTGTCCGTTTTTGTAATCGCTACCATTGCTTCAAGCATTCTCTTCAGTTCAAAGGCTGCGTCAAAGCCTTCTGTATATATATTTATATATTTATAGCAAATGAGTTAACAAAATTGTAAAAAAAAAATATATATTTATTGTTTTGACCTTGACCGCGCAGCCCTAATTTCTCTTGTGAATAAAAAAAACAACTTTGCATCTAGCAGTGCAATATTTTTTTCACTATTTTCCTGTGAGCAGTATAAATATTCAGAGTAGTATATTTTTGGGACTCAGCAGGGTGTGCCCGGCGTGGACCGATTCGGCCCTGCTGGCTGCTCCGGGGTCAATTCTCCCAGAGGCGTCCTCTCCTCCCACAGCCACATGAGCCCTGAGAGTATGCGGCTCTTACACAGACACAGGTCAGTCACCTTAGTTCACCTGCATCATACGCTGAGCTCAAATATTTCCTGCTCTTCGGATGAAGGCTTTCGGGAAATTGCATTGACCCTTAAAATGAAACACAGTCGAGTTTCACTTTGTAGTTTAACGCAGGATTTTGCTGCGATTATTTTTTTCCGCACTGTTACTGCTGAATCATGTAGCATTAAACCAAGAGGAAAGAGTGTGTAAAAGAAATAATTTTTTTGATTATTACACACTTGATAAAAGAAGCAAGTGGCTTAATTTCATGGTTGAGAGGGTTACCTTATAAATGTATTCTGATAAATTACAAGTTACATGAGTACCATAATAGTCAAGTAATGTACTTGATTACTTTAAATTACTTGTTGATTACTCCAAAATCAAACTACTATAGACAAAATAAATTATCTATAAAATATACACTTGTCTGATCTTTTCTACCTTATAAATGTTTGAATATTCATGTTTTTGGAATGTGGGATACCCAACCATGATATTTTGATTTAATACTGCATCCATATTGGGGTGCTGACATTTTTTCCAGCAAAGTCGACAGAAATTGACGTGTGGCGTGACGTGCCCTCGGGCTCGCATTGCGAACGTCATGGCCCACCTGTTGTCTGAGTGTGGTCACGTGACGTTCACAATGAGATAGAACGACGTCAGTTTCAGTCGACAGCAGGGGGCGATGCTGGATAACATGCCAGCCCTCTGACATGGATGCATGAATGTCCTAATAAAGATAATCACCTCCAATGTTGATTTTTTTTCTCAAGACAATAATTGCAAGTGCATATTTAGGTCACAGGATACCTAACATTAGGAACAAAAGGGTTCTATGTGTCAGTGACAGGTTTCTTTTTCTTTAGAACATAATTCTAAAGTCACAGCTGTACTCTAACCAATTATCTTCCGCAGCCCTCTGAATCTGCAAGGTTCCATTCGGCACTCGTCGTCCTCGCTGTCCTCTCACACTTCCAGCGAGACGGGAACAGGAAACCTGGCCATAATGACGGAGGGTCTGATGGGGGAGCACCCCGAGGAGGGCATACACATGCAGGCAAGGCTTGAAATCTTTTTTTTTTTTTTTTTTTTGGATGAAAAACGTTCTCATTCATGCCTCGTCAATGATTTTTTTTTTTGCTTCATAGCCGAGCCCTTCGTCCTCCAGCCTGAGCTCCATACGTTCCAACTCCTCCCAAATTATAAACTCTGCTCCCTCGAGTGCCAGAGGTATGCTTGTAAACGATTGTTTTTTGTGATAGCCTGCCAAGATATAGTTTATTGTATGCCATTGAGCTGTCAGAATTTATAAGCCCATTATTCAAAGAAAATATAAAAAAAGGCAAAACTAAAGATGGGCAAGTTCAACTAGTTCTTCTCACATTTGAGAGTTCTTCTGCGTTCCTCGTGGCTCAGTATCCAGCAAAGTCAGTGTAGCCCTGAGTAAAATGTGCAGGGGACTCAACAAATAAATAAGTCTTGGGTGTGAAAATTTACCCCGCAAATTTGCGACTTTATATAGAGGCAGATTTGCGAGAAAAAAACTTACGAGAAATACACATAACGGAGCTATAGTCTAATCATGTAAGGATTCGTTGGTGGTTAATGGGACACTGTTTATAAAATGAAAAGGCAGGATGGAGACGGATTCATTATTAAATTAAAACTTTACTCGTCATTCACCGCAGCCAGAGCGACAACACTTCCTGATCCCCTATCAGCTGACTAACACTGCCCAATCAGATGCTAGCATACTTTAGGTAAATGCTAGTGAATGACGGAGAGCAGCAGATTCAACACTTCAACTTAGATACTTGTACAAAAAAAAAAGTATGACCGTGTAAATAATAATTCTAGAAACATGAATCTACAAGTAAATATAAATTTTAACAAATTAACTTAAATGCTTGATGGTCCGGGTGTGGACCTTCGCAAAGCGAGGCGTCTTTGTCGCTGGCCAGTGGCCGTGCACAACGCTTCAAAGAGCCAATGCTTAGCATGATATGGTTAATCAATGCTAAAGCAATTACTAGCTCCTTTTTTTGGGAACCCGACTGAAAAGTATTGGTACAAACAGTCAAGCAGTACGCCACGTGTATTTCTCGTAAGTTTTATTTTTTTTGCGCGAATCTGCCATTATATAAAGTGGCAAATTTGCGAGAAAAAAACTTGTAAATTTGCGAGTTTATAAAGTGGCAAATTTGCAAGTTTTTTTTTCGGAATATCGCCCCCGCCCTCTAAAAAAATTAATAAAAATATACGTGTCCCTAATACGCCGTCGTACTCTTCCAGGTAGAAAGTCTACGGTTTAGACTGGGAACGAATACAGTCTTTTTCAGAGTAAAATTTAATGTGTAGCTAATAACTAGTAACTTTTGATTACAAGACATAAAAAAAGTTCTCCAGTGACCTAATTCAGAACAAATTTTGTTTTTCCAAATGTGAAAGTGATGATCTTCTTGCAATGTCATGACTTATATATAATGTGAAATTTATCACTTTAAGAACATGTACATTATCACATTAACTTTATCACCTTATAACATGATCCTGAACACAATTACATGAAATGTATCACCTTATAACATGACGCTCAATTAAAGATAACGTGAACTTCATCACATTATAACATAAAAACTGAACGCATTTTTTTCTGGTGTGGCAGCAATACGTTTCCGTACTGTTTACATTTGACATGTATGGCTTCTTAGGCTCGCCATCGTTACCTGACAAAGCCAAACACAACAGGGAAGTGATGATCCTGCTGCCGTCTCATCGCGAGAGGGCCAACAACCCCGTGTACTACAACATGGCAGAAAACGGACAGGTAGGGAGCAATGAGTCCAGATCACGAGAAGAACAAATCGGTCGCTGACCATTTTGGAAACTAGCACATCCGCTGACGCTGCATTTGTCCTCTGGAACAGAATAACCACTTGCAGCGTGCCTTACTGCAACAAGTCAGCCCCTGCAAGCCGTGCACGGATCCTCACATGACTCTGCCCGAGAAAGGTGCCGCACAAACCTGCTGAAATATTTGATGCGTGTCACCTGCAAGCACGATGACGCCTTTTCTGTTGCCGGCAGTGTTTCCGAACGCTCCCAGCAGCTGGAACCTGGATGGAGAGAACCGGGACCAGGTGTCCTACATGCCAACTTCTGCTGGAGGTGTAATTATGCCCCCCGTCCCTCCTAGATCCTTCCCACCAGGTACGTGACCCATTTACAGCAGCACATTGCGCACATTCTTGTTTTTCTCCTGATGATATAAAGCGGGAGTCCAGGTGCGGTTGCCAGCTCGTTAATTGGGGCCAGATGCTTGGCTGTATTCATCCGAAATAGAAACTAAAGACGTTTGTGTTTTGAAAAAACAGCTTTATTTTTTTTTTTTTCTAGGACACTTTCTGATGCACTGTGACGCATTTAACACCCAGAACAGCGACCCTCCACCTGCCCTCCCTGTGCGTTCACTTCGAAAGGTACGAACATGGGTTGGGGATTTTGATATTTCTCTTATCAATTATATAGACAGGGTGGACCATAAGTTTTTATTTATATAATATTTTAATTTATATATAAATGATTATATATATACTTTACATAATTGTATTATATATAATAATGTATAATATTCATATAATAATTTATATTATTTATTATAATATATATATAATTTTATTTATATTATAAACATTAAAATATAATAATGTGCTCTATATGATTACCATTGTTGTAAAAACACATTAATACATGTGTCTTTCTGATTAGGACGCAATAATTAATACCATTCAGATTTTACAATAATTATTTTTATATTACCCATTTTACAGTAGCTTTAACAAAAAATGAACAAAGTATTATCCTTGACTTCTGATTGCAAAACTAGTAATCCATCAATTTGTTGTGTATATGTAATAATATGATGAGACGATTAAACATTTCTTTGGTTTCACTGTCAGAACGGCCCTCTGAGTGAAGCCGTATAAACTAACTACAAGGTGTGAGTGGCCCGCGACAAAAATAATTTTTATATGATTATATATTTATTTTACGTTTTTTATATATATATTTACCCTCTACAAAAAAAATTTTTTTTGGTTAGTATTTTTATGTGTCTGGAACGGATTAATTAGATCGGCATTATTTCCTATAAGAAATATTTGTGTGGATTTCTAACAGTCCAGTTTTAATCAGGCTTTCTGGAATGAATTAATTATGGAAACTGCATTCATATTTTTACGACATACAGTAAAAATTCTGACAAGATTCATCTTGTCTCATTTTTACAGCACAAAGAAAGTTGCTTTTATTATCCCCTCTATGATTGAACTTTTTCTTCACCATCTTGCTTTCCCATCCCAACAAATTTTAATCGTAATTAATCGCATGACTTAAATAGTTAACTCGTGATTAATCACAAATTTCAGTTGTAAATGTACAGTAAAATGTACAATAAAATATTTTTTTTCATACTTGTTAACATAAAAGTGGAAAACGTTTTAAACTAATAGAAATATGGCTGCATCTTTTAGTAATTGTAACAGTCATTTCAAAATAATTCATAAAATTGAGTAAAAAGATGTACTGTACTGTAAAAAAGTGTGATATCGATTTGTGTTGAGGTCATTTTCTGCCACTAGATGGCATAATTGCATTTGTAAGATGTTGGTGAGAGCTCAGTGCATTTTTATTTTTATACACTCTAAAAACGGTTGGGTCAAAAATAACCCAACTATGGGCAAACCGATCATCTACAGTACTTGGGTCTATTTGACCTAACTTTGAGTAAAGAAAATGTGTCTTTCAGAGTAAAACAACTCATAAATATTGGTCAGATCCTTTACTTGGGTCAAAAAATGGGTCATTTTGTAAACAACAACCTAAAAAGTTGGGTCAAATTGACCCATAAAGTGGATCGGTCCATGTTTGCTCCATAATTGGGTTACTTTTGAGCCAATTGTTTTTAGAGTTAAGAGTTATCTACTCTTTATCATAAAGTAACTTGTGAAATTCTGCACATTTTAAAATTGTAAAATACAACTTGACCCCAGGCTCCACAAATATATGCATTATTATTCAATGTATTACTGCTAAATTTTGACAAATGTCTGCTGCATTGCGACTGAAATTCCCCAAGTTCAGACTTTCCAAGTAATTAATCGCACGTTAAAAAAATTTGTGGCGTCAAAGTGGCTTTAAATTAACTCAAATTGAACGCACTAATTTTGACACCCCTATTCTTAACACATGAGTAACACGGACTTTTTGCGTCTCTCCCCGCAGTCGCCCCTCCACCCGATTCCCGGTTCCCCCACCAGCCCTCAGTCCGCTTTAGGTGGCAGTAACTCCACCCTGTCCGGCAGCGCCAGCAGCGGCGTTTCCTCCCTGAGCGAGAGCAACTTCAGCGGCCAGTATCCCGACCCGGGTCCCATCCGGAATGACGCCTTGGAGCCCCTCCCCAGCCACCTGTGGTCACCCCCCGATGAGTACCTGGCCTCATCCTACCTGCACGTTCACTACGGCACGCCGGAAATGGACTCGGTGGACCCGGTCCGCCCTTTCCACTACCGCAGCCCCAGCTCGCACCCTCACTCGCACCCTCACGCTCACGCTCACTCGGGGCTGGACGGCCACTCCCACGGGCCGGCGCCTCACCATCACCCGATCGCCCACGGGCCTCATCACATCCCGTACCGTCGGCCTCAGCCCCCCGCCATCCCGCCCAAACCTTACCTGAGGGAGGGCTGCATCCCGGAAGAGGACCTGCAGCCTCAGCCCATCCCGCTGCCCCGCAGGATCTTCCACTCTCCCCACGGCCACAGGGACGAGCAGGGCAAGCACGCCTGGGAGCAATGCATCAGCGAGGAGCACGAGGAGGCGCAGTGATCCCCGATGGGAAACTCGCCAGAAAACGTCTGACGGGAGAGGATGAGGGCGGGGGCGGGGGCGGGGGCGGGGCCTCTCGGAGATGTTAAAAAAAAAAAAAGACGAAAATGAGCTGCTGATTAAAGTGGACAGCAAACAGTCGTTGATTGTACACAGTTGTACAAGTTGTCTGTGAGCATGTTTTCCATTTGCGACTAATCGGACAAGCATTTTGTGAAGTCTAGCGACCATGAACTCGGCGCGGCGTCAGGTGGTTGTTATTCACAGTGAAGTGACTTCTTCTGCTTTCAACGCTTCATATACAGGAATTCTTATTTTGATAAAAAAAAAATAAAAATTTGCTACATGATAGTGTTTTCAAAGGCTTCATACAGTACATCCATTACACTGTTAAGTGCTCCTTAATAGTGACTCACGACCGGAATGACGCTTCACTCTTTTCGAAAGTCGGACCGGCATCTCAAGGGACTGACTATTCTCCGTATGGAAACTCACGTGAATGTATTCCCGGTGATCTACTTGTACAGCAAAGCTGATGATTTTTTGTCCAAGTGCTTTAATTTGAGTCTTTTGTGGAGGGAGCCGGTGGAGAGGAACGGCTGCGAGCTGACAGGCGGGTCTGGAATGAATCACTGACAAAAAGCGTCATGTGACATGTTCTCTGTGAATGAAGGCTGGAAGGACTCTCCACTCGACGCCTCTCTCGGTCACGCTTTTCTGCTCCCCTCTTCTCCGTTTGCTGTATCAGATCCTGTTAAGCAGTGAGGGCTAAACCTGGATGATGACACTGTCAAGCCACTCAGAAAGTGTTGCAATCGCCTACTTGCCTTAAGTGCAGTCACGTACAGTTTGACCTCTCATCTGGACTGGAAGCGCTTTCTTTCGTGTTCCGAAAATGACACGCTTGAGTGAAGTTTTTTTTTTCTTTGTTGTGGTTTTGTTGGTCGTGCTGATATTTCTTATCCTTCCTGCGAACCTGGTTCCGTAAAAACAAATCATGCCGTCTTTCAGACGGAGAACAAGCATTGTTTGTTTTAGTGCAGTGGCTGGGAAGGTGACGTTGAACTTCTTTTCTTGATCCCTTGTTGTTTTATTTGGCGGCTGGAGGCTTCGTGTTACTGTACATCACATTTCCAGCTGACTAGACGACATCTATTTTTGTATGTGAGATCATCAGTGGTGTGAGCTTATTTACAAAGGGCCCCCGCGTACCGCACGTGTTGCTGTACTCCGTATGGAAAACGAGCCTGAGCTTAGGTATAAACACCGATGCGAGTATCGACGGCGGCGGAGAACTACAGAACGAGTCGATACTCAAACGATAGGAACGATTACAATTTTCCAATGTAAATTCCGTGACTGTACATACAGCGGTATTGTGAGATATTTTTGAGAATTATTCCAGACACCTCCGAAAAAGATTTATTGTTGTTTTGTGTATATACATATATTCCAGAGATCAATGTAATTGATAACTATCTATAATCAGTGTTTGAAAACGGAAGAATTCATTAGACTGTGGCTGTCTCCACCGTTCTTGACTATGAGTCTCATATAAATAATTTATACACTTTTCAATGTGCTTTCCTGTACATATGGTGTTAGCATGATCGGACAGTGTTTGGTTGTAAAAGTGGTTTTCCTACTCCCATAACTGCTGTGGTATGGAATTCATTAACAATACCAAACAATAAAGACAATCTTTTATCAGCATCACCAACTGGCAACGCATTTGTTTTTGCACGGCTAAGAGGAAGTAGCCTGGCCTCACCACTAGGCGGCAGTATTGGTAACTAAAATCATTGTTCAAATCATGTTGAGCTCCTGAAAATGGAGGTACTCTGCATAAAATGGCTGTAATTCATATCCATCTGACGAATTAAATCTGAAAGTCTATACTTCAATCAGAGCTTGTTGGCTGTTATTTCAGAACCGTTCTTATAACATGATCAAAACCTCATGTCTGACTTTCTCCTGAGGATGCACATTACAAAATGATTAGTCATATAATAGCAGAAATCAATGCTAATGTTTGACTTTTTTTTGCTCAAGGACACATGCTAAGTAAACCCAATCCAATGGCTGTCAGCACAGTCCTTACTCCTTAGGTTGTTTGCTTGTGAGTGTGCACTAAAATTCGCGTGATTTATTTATTTTGTCTAAAGCTAAATAGTTGATTTAGTGAGGCTCAAATCCTTCTAAAGTGGAGCTTCCTGACTGTTTTTATTTTTATGGACTTTACTTATACTGGCTCTTGCTTGCCTGCCTCAGCAAGGGTTCCACTTGCGACCTTTACTGGACTCGACCTGCTCTTTTCACCTGCGGCAATTTGGCCCACCTCTGTCGCCTGGACCTCTATACCTGCCTTAGTCAGTCAGTTTGAACTCGCTGCTAATGAGATGGTGGACTACGGTGTCTTCTTCTCATTCTATGATGCTGTCTTTCTGAAACGGAGCAATTTATCACTCCTGGGTGAGTACACCTAACTATCGCACGGAATGCTCCGAGGATATTTATTTATCAAGGCGTGTAGTGCAGGACTTACAAATAAAATGACGTATCACGGTGTAATTGGTGCAATGTCTAACTACAACCACCAGAGGGCAGTATTCGCTGCCTTACAAGCCTCCAACCAAGCGCCTTGAATTTTTAAAGTGAAGAAGAGCTACACACCACGTTGGAACAGCAGTGTGATGGCAAGCGAACTTTATAAACAAAATGTTACTCTTTTTTTTCTTTTTTTTAAATGAAATGCGACAGACTGAGACACATCCTTTCTCTACCACGGCATACAAATGTAAGTCAAGAATCCGTCAGATTTTAAATCACTGTCTGCTTTAGGGCTGGGCAATAAATCAAATTAATTTGATACATCGCCATTTTAAAAATGGAATGGTTGAAAATGTGCTAAATCGTGAAACCGAATTTTGTATTCTGGGTTATTTAAAGATGTTGTTCTTATGTTCTGTTACATCCAGATGTTTTTGTGAGTTGTAATTTTGCACTTACAATTTTGCTTTACAAGACATGTTTACAATAGCTACCAACTACTTAATTGTGGCATTTAAGCACAAACTATGAATGTTAAGTTTATGTTAATACTGATCTAGAATCAGTATACATTATTGTTGTCTGAACATTTTGCACAGGATTTTTTTTTTTAAATAAATGAAACCTTTAAATAAATATCTGTTAGGTTTATTAGATTAAAATTATAATCGTCCTGAATGACTGCAAAAATCGAGATTTTTTTTTTTGGGCCATATCGCCCAGCCCTAGTCTGGCCTCAAAATGTATGGAAATGGGTGAGGTGAGCGTGTTGTAATATCTGATCCGTGGCCAACAAAATCAGTTACTAGTGAAAATATTTACATCCATGCTGCATTCTTTATCGTGCCGACAGACCCCCACTTATAACGCTACTTTTGTTAAATAAAAATGTGGTGCTTTGTCTAAATTGAGCCCCAACAAATTAAACTTGGGGAATTTCAATTTAATAGTTTGTTTTCACAGTTCCCCCCCGTCTGCCGTGACTGCCATGATCTCGACCCAATTATAACAAAACTGAACTGTCGATCTGAACTGGGACTGGGACAAGACCGTATTTGATGATTTTCAATCTTTTTGTCACTCTGGTAGCTGGTTAAGAAAAGGCACTCTACTGTTGAATGTGCATGAAGACTAAAGGACAAAAAAAAAAAAAGACGTCAGGAAAAAAAGACTTTTAATACATGAAACAATGCTAATAAATAAAGATTAAAGAAGTGCACAATCAAAATAAAATCCAATAAAATGAATGAAACACTGAACAGTCAAGTACAGTACCTTAAAAAGAAAATCCCCCCAGTCATTTACAAATTTTCTTAAAAACTTCCAGAGGCAAACATAGACATTGTATAAAAGCATCATACAGTAGCGCATTTTGTCATTTGAGTATAATTTACAAATTATTGAAGGATAAATACTTATGGCTGACCTCCGACGTGAGACACACATGTGAAAAGTTGTTTCCACATGTGTCTCTCAGATGAGCTTCAAGCCCTTGTACACGTTTGAAAAGACCAAGAACAGTGAAGTGACGACGACGGCAGCCCACCAATTGACGTGAAACTCACATTTGACTTATATATCTGTAAATGATTTTGAAAAGCTTTACTCCGTTGGTCTCTTCTCTGTTGGTGCATCGCAGAATCAAAGTCAAGGGCATGTCTGCCCAGGGATATGGCTACATCAGGCGTTTGCGGGAAGGACGCTCCACATCCGTCCTTCCGCCGGCTCCGCGGGTGCCGAGGCGTCATCAGTAGGGCGCAAACTTCTGTCTCTCTGGCTTTTTGATGCAGTTGGCTGAGGAGATTTTGGCCGTGTAGGCCGCCAGAGTGGTGTGGGACGGCGCCGCCGTAACCGTCACGGCCGGGGCGGGGCTTGACAGAGTCAGAAAGGGGACGGACTTCATCCCCAGCAGGCCAGAGAGGGGCATGGCGCCGTACGGCGCGCCCAGCATGTGGGCTGGGGTCAAGGTGGCCAGGGTGGGAGCGGGCGAGGCGGCCGGGGACGCCGGTTGGGTGAAGGCCATGTTGAGGTCAACGGGAGACGCCATGGTGGAAGTTTGGGCTGTGGATTTGGCTGTTTCTAAACTGCGAGGGCAGGGGATAAAAATCAGACCATTATTGGCTTGCTCCAACATCAGATTTGGAAAAGACACTTGTGCTAAACATTTAAAGACAAGTTATAGACTGAGATTTTACAAAAATGGTTAATTTTGCAGGGTCACCATGACTACAAGACTACAACTAGATTATTTAAGTTTTTTCCCCATCATGCTGTTGGTATAAACCAACAAAATGGTGAAGCAGAGGCTTCTGGCTACAACGACTAACAAACAGGGTGGGCTATTTCTGACCTAGCCTGGTAAGCCACACCCACTTTTTTAACTCATTCACTGCCATAAATTCATAAAAAAAAAAAAAGATTTGTAAAAATTCAGGGTGTCAGGCAATTAATTTTTTAAATTGTAATTAATTGCATGACTTCACTAATTAACTCACGATTAATCCAAAATTTTATATCTGTTCTAAATGTACACTATAAAAAATTCTAGGCTTTCATACTCATAACAAAAGTGGAAAAAAATGTTAAATAGAAATAGTTCAAATAAATTTTTGACGTTTATAGCCGTCAATGGCAGTGAATGAATACTTTTTATTATTATTAATTATTATTATTATTAAGATTATTAAAAATGTAGAGTCAGGCGATAATTTTTTTTAAAATTGTAATTAATCGTTTTTCATTCTCTTGTTAACAATGCCAATGGCAGTGAATGAGTTAAAGGGGAAGTCAACCAACCAAAAATTTATTGATAACAATATCTTCTATGCAGCCCTACTAGTCTAAATGCGGTATTCTGGTTAATATTGCGTTAGTGGAATATGCGTTAAGCAGCAAAATCCAGCAGTTTTGATCAATATCAGTAGGCGGCCATTTTGCCACTTGCTGTCGACTTAAGATGACATCACAGTTCCAGACCAATCACAGCTCAGCTTCAGAAAACAGGTGAGCTGTGATTGCTATATTGTATGTTAGCAATATAGCGGAGGCTATGAGGTTACTTAAAATCAGGCTTGCCCAATCCTCATCTTCGAGGGCCGGAGTCCTGCTGGCTTTTGATGTTTCTGTACTCCCAACACTCTTGATTCCAATAAACAGCTCATCAGCAAGCTTTGCAGAAGCCTGATAATGATCCTGATCTTTAGAATCAGGTCAGGTGCGTTGGAGGACGCAAACATCTAAAACATGCAGGACTCTGGCCCCCGAGGACCAGGATTGGCCATTCCTGCTTTAAATAGGAAAGTAGGCTGTTTGAACTGACTTGAGTTCTGACAAGCAAATTATACCCAACAGGAAAAAAAAAAAGTTCAGAGATGTTTTATACAATTTTTTTTTTTAATGTTTTGAATTATAACCAGACATATGGGTGGGCGGGCTGTTGATCTTGGCAGATTTTGCTCGCTGCGTGCATTTCAAGCTGTGGGAATGCTCTACCTTTTTTTTTTCTCTATCAAAGTGGGAGAGAGGCGTGTGAGAGTGCCAGCATCACCCCCATCAGTGTTCATTAGTTGGTCGGGAAATTACATTTAATATCCTGATACACACACATATATACACACACACACACACACACACACACACTCAAACACACGGTTTGTGTTATTGAAGGCTTTTATAGAAGTGCCAAAGATTTTTATTTTTTTTACTTTTTTGTTTCCTACCAGATAAAAAAACTAATTTTCTGTACAGTAATCTAGATTCTCACGTTTTATCAGGGAAAGCCATTTCATCATTATGTTAATACGTTTGATAGGTTTTCTTTTGTACAGAAGCATCTTGCTGTCACACCCCCCAAAAAATTCAATATCACATTATACTGTAATGTGATGATTTTTATGTTTCACATTTTAACATGTTACACATCGTAATGTGATCATTTTTTTCATTTTGGCAATGCTAAATTTTAACATGTTAAGTTTCATGTTTTAACGTAATCATTTTTTTTTTCATTTTGACATGCTATTTTTTACATCAAACGTGTTTTGTGTTGCAACGTGATCATTTTTTACACTTAACGTGATCATTTTTATGTTTAATACATGAATGCAAATACATGGCAATTTTTTTATTTTTACGTTTTACATGTTAAGTTTCATGTTTTAACGTGATCTCTTTTTTTTGAAGTCCTTATTTTCACATTTTACGTGATACATTTGACGTTTTAACCTGATTAGTTTGACTTTGCATTTGACCAAGCGAAACAAAACAATTCCTTCTGGTTCAGGACACTGGAGGAGCCTTATGCGTGACTTGTTTTTATAATCTTAAATCTTTTCAAGCAATTGTTTTTTTTTTTTTTACATTATTGAAAAAAACCCCAGCATTTCTCGCAATCTTGTGCTAGTAAAATATGATACTGACGTTTTTTTCTTCCTGGTGTAACATTTAGGGTCTGGGAATCTTTGAATGTCTCACGATTCGATTCCAATTTTTGGGTGTGCGATTCGATTCAGAATCGATTTTCGATTAAGAGCGATTTTTGATTCAAAATGATTTGATTGACCATGATTTTTGCTTCAATTTATAGATGTTCAAGGAATCGTAATGATCTACTCCAGTCTGACTCGCTAATGCTAATTAGCGCGCTACTCGCGGAAATTTTATCACCCCAAAGAACGGCTCCACGTTGCAAAAAAACTACTTTTATTGGAATAATTTGATCGTGACTTTTTCCTTCTACTCTCTAATGTGGCTACAACTTAACAGTGTATCAGACCGCATGGAACCACACTGCCCCTAAGTGGCCAAATCGGGTACAACATGAACAGTGCTCCCAATAAAGGCACACACAAACAAAGGGAAGACAGTATAAAATTATTTAAATAAAATCGATTTTGGGACATTTAAAATCGATTCTGAATCGTACTAAATGAGAATCGCGATTCTTATGAGAATCGATTTTTTTGGCACACCCCTAGCAACAATACACTTCTGTACTTTTTATTGTAAGGTTCATTTTTTTTGTCATAAGTCCACAGAACTATCTATGTGATCTCATTCATGGTCATCATTTTATTTGATGAAGTGCAAAACGGAGTCAAAAAATGCACGTGAGCTCCATCTAAATATTTCATTTCATCAAAACAGGGCAGGCAATGCTTTTGCTCGTTCCCTGCGGGGGTCAATTACCGGTCATGCAAGGGCGTAGCTCATTATCACTTATGACTACAACGTGACCTTTGACCCTTTTAAAAGGATGCAACCCCCCCCCCCCTTCCCCCCCGCTGTGATTAATTCGATTACACGGTGGCCCTTACCAGGAGGTTATGAGGTACTGGGCCAAGTTGATGCTGACTGGGGTTCCTGTGATGGTGACATGGCGGTCACTTGTCCCGTCCAGTTGGCTGCCGATCTTGATCTGGGCCCCCGACACCTGCCTGATCTCGTTGATCTTAGTGCCCTGACGGCCGATGATGGAGCCGATCAGCTGAGCGAAAAGAGAGCAACTGTGAGACGGAGCGCTCACTCGCTGCAAAGATGGATGACTCGGTAGATAATGAGGCAGGATTGGATGGGACGACATTAATATGATCATAAATGAGCCCAGTGTTCGTCGGGTGTAATGAAAAGGACAAGTGCAAGGGCAAAGATACAAAACGCAATGGATAATTACGAGGGAAATAGCACTATATAGTGTAGTATTTATAAAAACACAGCATTAACATCAAATAGAATGTAAAGAATTAAACGGTTTGTGCATCATGATGAATTCATCACAGCTCCTTCTGGTGTGTGTTACTACTTGGCCACCGGGGGCAGTCATGCAGACAAACCAAGAAGATTTTCACAACCGGTGTAGGTGACTGTAAGATGAATTAGTATTAGTCATTGTTCACATTGTTCCACTGTTTGAATTACTCAAACGGTTATAACTATGGCCCGACTGATTAATCAGCCAGTCGATTTAATCAATGCTGATTTTTACCGTTTTTTTAAATGTAATTTTTTTTTACGTGTAACTTTGTTTTCTTTCGATAATGCCATTAAAACTCCCACGCAAGAAAATTGGCATGATTTATTTTCTTCCGTCTATTGTTAAGGTAAACAAATACTTAAGGACAAAATAATATAAACCAGTCAAGTGTTATGCCTGTAATTCATACCTTTATTGTTATAGGTGTTAAGGGACCAAAAAATGAGTTTTTATTCTGCCAAATTTTCAGAATCGGTCTCAAAAAATCCATTCCGGTAGGGCCCTACTTTATAACACTGCAACACTGATGCTATTTATCAGCACATCTAAGGAATTTTCCATTGTTCATTAAGCTAAACTGACTTTATTAAGATAAAGCTATGTGGTTGTTTTAAATACAGAAGTCTTTTTGTTTTATATTTAGTTTTCTGAATGCTGAATTTATGTTATTCCGAATCTTGATTAATCGCATGACTTTACTAGTTAACTCACGATTAATCACAAATTTTATATCTGTTCTAAATGTACAATAAAAAAAATTCTAGGTTTTCATACTCTTGTTAACAAAAGTGGAAAAAAAAAAAGTTAAACTAATATTGACGTGTATAGCCGTCAACGGCGGTGAATGAATAAAAAAAAAAAGGAAAGAAAATATTATTGAAAATTTGGGGCGTCAGGCGATTAAAGTTTTTAATCATAATTATTCGCATGACTTCACTAGATAATTAATTAATCACAAATTTCATATCTGTTCTAAATGTGCAATAAAAAAATTCTAGGTTTTCATATTCTTGTTAACAAAAATTATTATTTTTTTAAACCAATAGAAATAGTTTCAATTAATTTTTGACGTTTATAGCCATTATTGGCAGTAAATGAGTTAAGCAGACAAGCACTGTTATCAAGTGACAAATTGTCATTCCAAATACATCCAGTATGGGATGCGTGTCGTGCAGTGGACAAAGCAGATAGACAACTGTAAATCCAACAAATCCCAGTGGAAAACTACAATCATAAATCAAATTGGCAGACATAAGGAAAAGTACTTCAAGTATTGCAATAACATTGTTTGTCCTCAAGTGAGTTGCTCATCCATCCATCCATTCATCATGCGTGTCAAAAGCATTTTTTTACTCTTCCGGGACCTGGCTTAATTGCCTCTGAGTGTGCACGGGCAAAAGAGAAAACAGAAGGCACATTTGCCTCTCATTAATCTGAGTGGCTAAAAGGTTATTGATTCCTCCAAGTGGCGGCGACTTCCCAAACAAATCACTTGCAAAACGCACGCCATTGAGACGCATCTCCACACTAATGGAAAACATGATGGAAAAACAACTCAAATATCTATTAGACGTTTTTTCCCCTCAGCCGCAGAAAACAAGCGTGGACTGGAATTGTGCATACTACCAAAATTCACGCGCGTGTGCCGTTTCACCCAAAGTGGAGCCCGGCTTACTACCAACAAAGGACATTCAACGCGGGGTGTGTATCAGCTCAAGTGCAGGGTGTCGGAGCTCAGTGGCAGATATATAGCACGATGGCGGGTTGGGAGGGGGTAGACAGTGATGGAGTGCTTGTAGTATGTGTGTGTGTTGGCAGCTTAGCGGCGGCTGACGCATAGGCCCAAATACACAAACACACGCGCCGCCCATGCCGCTCTTGTTCCTGCGTTTGGCATTCCTTTCCGGAGAGGTAAGCGGCCTGTCGGGCAAAGTCTGATTTATCACACAGCCGTCCGCTTGCCCTGTCTGTCTGGCTATTCTTGGCTCGGGGCGGCGGGTGGGTGGGCCACGGACCGCAGGCCGCCTAAAAAGAGTAACTCCGGAGACAATGGCCAGCGCGGAGCCCAAATCACAGATAACACCTCCACCCACTGAGACTGGCAATCTTCTGTGGCCTTTCACCACAGCTGTCAATAGACGCCAGCTGTCGCCAAGTTTGCTGCAAATGACAGCGGCATTTCCTGGGAAAAGCTCATGAGCAGGGATGGGCAACTTGCCGCCCACAATCAGAGTGGCCCTTAATTGATTTTTCAACATAGAAATGTTGACTGGAGCAGAGAATTTCGACGTTGTAATACCGCTTGTTCACTACTGGATGGCAGACATCACACACCAGCTCCGACAAAAAATAAATAAAATAGGACGCAGATCACCGAATTCAAACCCAAACCTAGTTTGCTTAGAGATGCTCTCAGCCATGAAAGATTTCAACCCAAGTCACCACTACAACACCGATCTCAAAAGTACACAAACAACAGTGATTTGTATTTATTTTTCTATTCCCAAGAACCATTGAAGCACATCAGGACGAGTTACTTAGTGTCCCCAAAAAACTAGGATATGTCCAACCTTTACTGCTCGATACTGCACTGTGTTCACTAGGGGCTGATTTCGGTCCTAAAATCTCGATTTGCTAATCGTGCCAATGTCAGCAAATGAATTCCATTTGTATTTGTGACTTAATAAAGTATGACACAGACAGAAAATAAATTACATTTGACCTAAATAGTCAATAAAGAAGACGGACATAGCGCTTTATCTACACCAATTATTTGAAAACCATTATTATTCAAATCAACAAACACATCGCCGTCGGAATGTTCTAACGATGGAAAAGTTCTTTTAAGTTTCAAATGGCGAGAATCTTGCGTTGTATCGTGGCCAACGATAGCATCTTGGTGTGTAAAATACTGGTAAATAGTCCTGGTGGCAAACATCCTGAATGCTGGAAGGATTAGCCTGCATGCTACTAGCTAGCTGCGGAGACCATCGATATATTAGCAATAGAGCATTCCGTGTGATTGGCTCCAGTAAGTTAATTAGAGCTCAGTGAAATCTTTAGTCATTTTTATGTCGATCGTTTTTTTTTTACAAAGATGATACAAGCCACATATTTTATAATCGCGGCTTAAGACAATCGTGGGACTTGCTCAACACAGAAGTCACTCAGAGTAGAGGATCTCTGTAGGCTATTTCCTTTTTTCGAAACGATCGTGTAGCATTTTAAAATATCTTGTGCAGTTCTCACATGGTTTAAGTCGGTAACTTTCAAAGAGCGAAAGTTACCATAAACAAAACGTCGGCTGAATTATAATTCCCTTTTTAACTTGCCACACCCATTTGAACAAATGTCCGGAGTAGCACCCATTCGTGAACAGCACCTAGTGTTCATGTGTAGTTCAGGCCCATTCATTTGGGAATTTTGAATGACATGCAGAACAAACGTAGTATAATATTATATGATGTCAAGCTGTCGATTTTTGTGAAAACGTGCACAAAACGAGTTCTTGCACTTTACTGTTCAGTTTAGTGCCATCTTTGAATATGATTTTTTTTCTTCTTTTTTTCTGGAGAGCTCAGTATTGTTCATTCGGCAATTTTACCAATTTGACATGTCATCATCATTGCTCTCCTTTTTATTATTTTTTTTTTTTTGTATTTTTTTTTTTTGTATGTGGGTGATTATGTGTATGTGCGTGCGTGTATGTGTGTGTGTATTCATTAGTTCACCTAAAACCTATTAAAAAAAAAATCCCATACCGTTCCCCTAAACCGAACACGAATATGATTTTTTTTAATGTAGGAGATCCCTTTGCACTGGAGGAAAATAATTGCATTAGTTAATTTTTGTTAAGCCTTAAATGGATTTTTTACATTATGCATTTGAGCATTAAAAGATATTTAGGTACACTTCTTTTCATTGGTTCAATAAAAAACAGACAGGCACATATTTTGTCCTTATTTGAAATGGCTTTTTTCCGTCCTAAATCTCGCTAGGAAGTCTGCAGTCCCCCAGTATAGCGCCGCTGAAAAATGGCGGCTCCCCCCATGATTGAAGTTGCCCATCCCCGCCGTAGAGTGTACAATCTGCTTGCTGTAAGCGTTTTGCTGCTGTGTGTGGCGTGTCATCCACTTCCTGCTGAGCTAGTCACTGGAGAGGATGCAGGAAGAAGGAGGCCATGGCGGCGTGCGCAGCCGTTTCTCTTCTGGCAAAATCTTTGCAGTGCTTAAGTACGATATCCTGTTCGCCGTGTGTAAGCACTTTCTCGGCGCATCGGTGTTCATTGCACGGAGCAAATTGTGCGCGATGAGGGTGGGGGTGGAGCACGGGGGCTGAATCCTGCCTATAAGTCCTCTCTACTGGAACAATGGGGAGATTACAGCTGTTCTTGTCACATGGAGAACTGGCATCCCTCATTCCACTGATGCATTGTATCGCGCTCTATGGGAGTTTGCTCAAGGGGAGAAAAAAAAAGAAGAAGCAACCTTCAGAGTATTTTAGAAATGCGGCTGAAGGTGTGAAGGCTTGCAAGCGTACTCTGTAACCTGGAGTCATCAATCTTGTGCTTGTTTTTCCTCTTCTCATTTAGACAGTGAGTAAAATGAGGTTTTCTTTACAAACACGTGGCAGGTTTGGCAAGAATTTATCTTTCAAGGGAAAACAATACGGTAATGCCTTGAGATACAAGTTTTAATTTGGCACATTATCATGCTTGTAACTTAAAACTAGAGCTGTCAAACGATGACATTTTTTAATCAGATTACTCACATTTTAGAATTTTGATTAATCACGATTAATCGCTTTAAAAAAGGCTTTTTTTAATCAATATTTTTCCCCCGCTAAATTTGAAGAGCACCGGTTATGTGTTGCTTCTTTTGACATTTAATGTTATGACGTTTTCAAAAAATTTTGATCCACTACACACGCTCATCATTTAATTACTTGTATAATTTAAAATGGGGGAAAAAAAGCTAAATGTGATACGCAGACATTTATTAAATGCTTTACTTTAATGCATGTAATTATGTTTATTGCTAAAACACAACCTGTGCTACCTTAAACGTAACCATCCGCTGTCACGCTAAAAGATATTCTATTGTCAAAATTAATAGTGCGATTAATCTGCGTTAATTTATGATTAATGCGATCATTTTTTGTGATTAATTAATTAGTTAACGCTTTAACTTTGACAGCACTACTTAAAAGCCACTGAAATGAATAATAATAATTCATTACA
Source organism: Vanacampus margaritifer (assembly GCF_051991255.1). Taxonomy (NCBI): domain Eukaryota; kingdom Metazoa; phylum Chordata; class Actinopteri; order Syngnathiformes; family Syngnathidae; genus Vanacampus; species Vanacampus margaritifer. The sequence goes on along the minus strand of NC_135432.1, from coordinate 8,088,221 downwards.
GGCACTCCTTCCCCAAACAAAAATTGTAATGCAAAATAGCACTCCATCGTTTTGTAGTTTATAATAAACATACAGTAATGATATAATTAAATCGATTTTTATTTATTTATTTAAATGTCACATAAATCCTTCTGGTGTGCCTGCCTTGGCCACCTGGGGGCAGTATGTGACAGACGAACGGATATACGTTAATTATGAATTACTGTAAATTCAATGATAAAAAAGTAGACTGTAAAACAATTTAAAATATACATTTTATCAAAATTACAACGATCAGTTAGAAGTAATACTTCTGGAATTGTAAAAATAAAAATAATAGTAATATTAACTCATTCACTGCCATTGACGGCTATAGACGTCAAAAATTCATTTGAACTATTTGTATTAGTTTAACATTTTTTCCCACTTTTGTTAACAAGAGTATGAAAACCTAGAATTTTATATTGTACATTTAGAACAGATATAAAATTTGTGATTAATCGTGAGTTAACTAGTGGAGTCATGCGATTAATTACGATTAAAATTTTTAATCGCCTGACGCCCTTAATTTTTAATAATCTTTTCTCTCTTTTTTTTTATCGCGTCAGGCGATTACATTTTTTAATTGTAATTAATTGCATGACTTGAATAGTTAACTCATGATTAATCACAAATTTTATATCTGTTCTAAATGAACAAACTTTTTTTTCTAGGTTTTCATACTTAACAAACGTGGAAAAAATGCTAAACTAATAGAAATAGTTCCAATGAATTTTTGACGTCTATAGCCATCAATGGCAGTGAATGAGTTAATAAAGTTTTTCTATGTAATATTCCATACAAACCATTAAAAAAAATATTCTCCTTGGTGGGGGTGCAGTGAGTTGTAATTTACTGCAAATAATCCCCAATTATTCATTCAATCCCTAGTTATTTTGATCTTCCTGATGACCTCCCAGTTAGTATCTGCTCAAAAGTAAACACTTCCCCTATGAAACCACTTATTTGTGACCCAATTTGGAAAGATTTCTTTCCTTTGTGAGCTTGCGGCAGAAGATGCGGCAAGCAACAAAATGTTGGGTTTGATCCTTTCATGGGATTAAGAGAAATGGAAAGAAACCAAGCAGACTCTTCCTTTAATTTCTCACCATTTTCTTACCAAGATTATCTTTTTCTTCTCACAATGATATTGTGGTAGGTTAGGACTAGATTCACAAAGTGACAATTTGTCATTTGAAAGATTTATTAGTATTGTGAATAGATTATCCTGAAGTGAATCAAAGGGCTGCGATTTGTGCGCTCCGATTGGTTAAGCAAAGAGGGAAAGGATGTTTGTCTGCTTCCTTATTGGCTGTTTTGACAGCAGACAGCTTCTAAGTAGGTCAGGGAACATGAGAGGATTTACACGGCACTCGCGGGAGCCACTGGAAGACACCGCAATGCAGCCCAGACAGCCACGCAAAAAGGATCCCCATCAAGCTCAAATCCCGCTAACCTTGCTTTAGGATCACGCTCAAATAATCGGCATAATTAGCAAGGAACCTCGCATCGCTTTTAAAGTCACACCAGTCAGCAGGGGGTAGTAGAGTTGTATTTGGTGGCCAAATATGAAACAATATTACTCACATAAATAAGAAAATGAGAAGGTTTGCTTACATCATTGGGAATGAGCAGCTCCTGAGATGTCTGAGCGTTTGCATCCATCCCTGACCAGAGAAAATGCACAACTCAACAACACAAGCACACATTTCGGTAATTGATCGTTATTTGTACAAAATTACTTGATTCATTGATTATCTATTCTAATAACCGATTTATCGTTTAGGGACATATTTTGGTGCCAAGAAAGTTTTGACGGTTTAAGGGTATTTTGATGTCACTGAATCTGAAAATCTTTTTCCCCACCCGAATTAGCTCTTGTTTTTGAGATATTTCATATTCTGTTTAAGAAAAGTGGCAAGAAATACATGCTATGAATTTGGTGTTCTTGTTATGCTCCAACTGGCCATACAGTATTCTTTAATTTTTCTGCGCTATTGTGAATTGGTATCGCAGAGAGCATTTATTAAGCAAAATTAAGCACAAATTCTGAAAATTAAGAAATATTAGCAGTAAACAAGGTTTTTGTAATGCAAAAACTGGTGACATCAAAACACAACTACACTTTTAGTAACCATCCAAGTACATTTCATTAACTGTCAAAATATACAGGCATTGGAAAAAAAATATTTTAATGCAAAATAAATTTTGATGAAGAAAATTCAACTCTAAAAATATTTCATAGTGACAACCCTAATTCATAAAATAATAATCAATTAAATAGATGTGCAACAATTAATTGATAAATCTACTAATGGATTACGTTACTGAATCTTAATTAATTCCCATTTTTAATTAATTTGTGGGATTAATTAATTTGCAATTAATTTGTGGAATTTATTATGACAATAATCATTAAAAAATGATTAATTAATTAAAATTAATTCTACTATATATATATATATATATATATATATACTATTATTATTATTATTATTATTATTATTATTGTTATAAACCCATCCTTTGCACGAATCAGTAGCCAAGAAGTACAGTAGCTCTTCGTTTCCAAAACACTGGCGAGAACATCATCACTCCATCTGATGTGAGATTGCTTCATTGTCGGTTTTGTTTCATCGTTAAAAATCAGATAGTAAACAGCAAATGGGAAACAAATATTTTGCAATAAAACTAAACACAAAATACATTTGTATTTTATTTTTCAATGAATCTAATCTGTGACATTTGCCTCTAAAAATATTGAATAATTCCAGCCCTACAGAGACATTAGATGAATTAGATTTGATTATTTATCATTTTCACACTGCAGTTTTGCCTGCATCCTGTCTGTGAGATGCAGATTGTAAAATCCCATCTAATTATTTCAATGATTGAATTGTTTACTCCAGCCATCGGAAGGCAGTTTTGAAAGTCAAGCTCCAGTTGCTAGGCGATGCGGCGGTCGGTCCATACCAGGGATGATGGTGGAAGCGGGCTGGGCCACCGGGTTGAGGCTTTGCTGCATGGACAGTTGATGGAGTTTGGCCAACTTCAAATGGAGCACAAAGAGCATTAGAATGCGCACACTTGAACGCTAGCGTATTGTACCCACTCACCTCCGAGTGTGGAATGCCGTATTGGTTTTGCAAAGTGTAGGCCTGCAAGAGAGCATCATCCTGCATTAAATAGATTGCAGCAATAAAAAGCAGCGGGCGAGCAATGACTGCGCACTCGCTTACTGGAAGGAACCTCACTGCTCTAGAAATTAGCTTTTTCCTACCTGCGATTTTGCAACCTTTTGAATACATCTGCGTGAGACATTTAAAAATAAATAAATATGTATTTATAATCTTCTCATCTGCCGCAACGCTGTGCTTCACACGTTTTAGTCTAGCTTTACACTCTTTCAAAAAAAAAAAGAAGCTATCTTTGGAAGATTTCACTTGTGATGTTTCTAGTCTCTTATCTGTTAGTGCAGATGTATTGTACACTACATATGAAAAATTACAGCCATGCAGTACTCTTTTTTATTTATTTTTTATTTTTTTATAAATCTGTCAAACAATCAATCCAAATAATGCATTAAATGTTTGGAATCTTAGTTACAATAATGAAAGAGTTTTGAAAGAAAATCTGGCATACTTGCACCATTGCACAACATTTTGGCCGCTTGCGCAATAAAAGGATGAGCGACTTCAAATATGCCAAAAATTTAGATCGACACTGTCAGAGAGGTATTCATTAGGTAGAGTGGTGCCTTGAGATATGAGTTAAGTTTGTGCCTGGACCATGCTCGTAACTCAAGTCAAGTCGGGGTTATTTATTAGCCCTTAATCACAAAAGAGTCTTCACACACCCACAAATGACAAATATAAACAACATCCCCTGATCTTGAGACAAAAGTAGTTGACATCATTAATTACTGTACATTTTTCTAATAAACTACAATTTTATGGAATTCTACTTTTCCTCATTAAAATACACATTGTAGGTTAGTTTTTTCTTTTTTCTTTTGGCAAAGGCTGAAACAGATTATTGGCACTTCCATTCATTTCAATAGGGAAAAATGACTTGGGATATGAGCGTTTTGAGAACAAGTTAAGATTGTATTTCAAGGCATCACTGTAAATTAGGGTTAGACAGATTATCGGCCGGGCCAATTATCAGCTCCGATATTTAAAAAAATGCCAAATTGGCCTTTTAGAACTGGCTGATAAGATTTCAAGTTCAAACCTGGACCTTTTGTGTGAAAGTTTAACATTTCTGTTATGACAATTTTGAAACCTTGACTGTAGAAAATGATAGGGCGGCATTTCATTTTTTTTTATTTAACTTTTTAAACCATGCTGATCAGCTCCCTTTTGTTGTTGTTAGTATTTTAAAACAAAGTTTCCTAATGTGTAAGATGATACATTTAAACACATTTCAAAAAGTCAAGACATGGAATGTGCATTTATTTATTTACTAATATTTTCCTTTTTACTGAATGAATACTGTAACTCCAAATATCAGTTATTGACCTCATAGACAACTAATAATCGGTATTGGCCCTGGAAAAAAAAAAACGTATCAATCTATCTTTACTTCAAATGTATTTATTCTACGCTACTTGCATGTCATCAGTGACAGCGTTGCCATGCGTACATGTTGTTGTTCGTCACGTAATGTAAAGCCACAGAAGAGAACCTCGCGTTGTCCCACTCCATCCATCAGCCCCAAGCCGGCCCCTCCCCACTCAGCTGTGTAATTAGTGAGGCTGGTGTCTATGCAGGCCCGCGTCAATATATTTCTGGTCAGAGCAGACGGCACTCAGCTTAACTCAATTCTGCCTGACGCCAGCAGTCTGCCCGCTATCAGGAGTCCATCCGTGGCCATAAAGTGGAGATAAGAGCTGACCCTTCAAATGCATCATTCATGATGCTTCCATACTCTAAAGTACCAAACAAAAACAAGAATAACAGCAATAAGTTCTTTAACGCGCTATATTTACTCAAGTTACTTTTGTAACTTTTTACATTAACACCATTACTTAAGTAACTTTTTGGACAAATTGTACTCAAATGCAACACACATTTTACTTTTACTTTTAGTATTTTTGTTAAAAGCAAATTCTACATTTAGCTAGTGTACATCCCCCTTCTATCAATTATGTCTTGTGCGATCTAGTTGCTTTGGTTGGTGGAATAATTTGGTCACATGACTGTTTCACCAATCAAATGGAGCCAGGCAGTCACATGATGGCACAAAAAGTCTCCATGGCTCCACAAAGAAGCAAGCAACTGGGCTCCTCCGTCACCTGTCAATGATGCAGGTTGGCGTGGGTTCGCTTCCCCGCCTGGGAGACCATGTTTGTATGTGTGCGTGTTTGTGTGCGTGTTTGTGTGCGTAAGTGGGAAAAAAAAAAAAAAAAGCAAGTAACTAATTTATGGAAGCACAGCAAAAGCAACTGCGTTGTACATTAATTTCTGCCTGGTGAACCTATTGTGCTGTTTCACAAATGTAAACATCCATCCATTCAATTTCTACAGCTTATCCCCACTAGGGGCAAAACAAAGATTATTTAATCAGCAGATATCATCGCTTTTAAAATCGGCAAACATTTTTTTGTGCTTTTGTTGGTTTTTGTTTAATGATGCTCAAACATCCACCCTTGCCCCCAAAAAGCAAAAAAATGGCTGATTTTTCCTCTCTGTTGTAAAGTTAAATACTAAAGGACAAAATATTGTAAAACAGTCAAATGTTCTTCTGTAATATATATATATATATATATATATATATATATATATATATATATATATATATATATATATATATATATATATATATAGTAAGCATTAAGAGACCAAAACAGAAGTTATTTTTTTAATTGATTATTTATATCGGAATCAGGATTGGCCTTAGAAAAAGAAAATCAATAAAAAATAAAAAATAATCAATTTTCAAAACTATTACTTAAGGCTGAATTCACCTTTATTTATCTTTTATTTTTAATTTATGTTATGTTAAAATTTTGTTAATGTATTGTTGCAGTTAAAGCAATGTTGGTTCATTTCTGAATTAGCAATTTTATATTTTTGTTCTTTTTGACGATGATGCTCTGATCTGATTTAAAAATTTTAAAAAATCTGTAATCACCGGTACGCACTAGATACTCAGTACTTCAGGGCATACTTACTCTTAAGTACAATTTTTGACTACTCTATCGAACTTTAACACTAACTTTTAACATTTATTTTCAATTAAAACGTCTTTTTTCAGCATCCGTATCCAATATATACATAGCTGGCGTCAAGCACAAATCTGTCATAACCACATTTGGTGCATTCCATATTTTTTCACAAATATATAATATTGGCAAGTTAACACGTGTGTTCTATTTTCTTTTCTTTTCTTTTTGTTACAATTTTTTTGACCATTCCGAAGCTTTTTAGGGGTCTCCTAAAAAAAAAAAACGATTTCGGAGTTACAAGTATTCCGCCTGACGCCAGCGATTTGCTGCTGTCATACAATCGGCATATTTCTCTGCGAGCTGACTGAGGAGCAAGGCTGAACCAAAAAAAAAAAAAAAGTGGCGGTATCAGATTTCAGGAGGGTTTATAGCTCTTATGACAGGCTGGAACAATAGCGACAGCTTCCACTCAGCTGTTGTTTTTAATGCCACATGCCAGAGGATGGACCGTTTAAATTTGGACTCGCCACCCGAGCTCCAACGCAGCCCCCCAACTTTTGGAGACGCGGGCTTATTTGTCGAGCGAGAGCGTTTGATACTGAAACAACAAGAATTATTCTTAGACTTGACGTACCTGCTGCAGGTCAAGGCCACCCTGGGTGACTGAGTACAGAGGGTGGGGTGTGAAATCGGATGCTTCAAACACCTTGAAATACATGAAGGGAAAGCAAGAAACAGTCATTACCACTAAGCATAATTCTTATGATTACCGTGCGTCATCAAAAAAGAATTTCTGTGCGGGTGCAATTTTATTGTGCGTGTATGAAATTCGGTGTGTTCCCGAAGCTGCGTTTCTGACTTTTTTTTTTTTAACAGGCTTATAAGCAAAGAGCCTTCCGCTCTCTTCTCCATTCTGCCCCTGACAAGTAATACAAACATCAATTAGCACTGCGCAACCGTTATTAAAGCCATCTCTCACTGACCTCCCGGGTTTAATTTGAAAGCCTATTATGAGGGATATCGCAAACATAACACCGTTCCGTAAAGCGAAGAAACCGTGTCAGGACTGCTGACAGCTATGCCGAGTATCCGCAGGCCGCCGTGGCCCGAGGAGGCGGCAGGTCTCCGGTCTCACTTGCTAATCTTGTGACTCACTCCATGAGTGATGGGAGGGCGGACGTGTGCGCCTTCCCCAAAAGCAGCATCCGCACACACACACACACGCAAATCCCGCATTCTCGTCAAGGTGCGCCTTGCTCTCAGCTTGTATTCAAGCTCAGGGAGTCAAACATGCAATTTGAATTTAGTTGTAATTTTACTGAAGAATCATGGGGGGAAAAACTAGGAAAAATTGGTTGAAAATTGAAAACCATTAGTGCTTGCGTATGCTGGAATCAATAAAAACTGATAGCGGTCTTAAGTGGATAATTATTTTAATGACTCTGTAAAGTGAATTCAGACATTTGTTTCCAAAGTTAAAGAACCAACATTTGTAAACATCTGAATATAAGTCATGTAACAGAAAGTGGGAAGGTAAACCATTTCGATTTCTTTGTGTGACTGCTAAAAAGATTTCCTTTTATTATCATCCAATCAACTTATTCTTTTCTCGCTTATTTATTTATTTTTTTGCCAAAATATAAAAATTCAGCAGGCCACAGCTCCCAAACCCCAGCTCCGAGTACTCACCAAGTACAGCAATTTTCATTAAAACCAAAATCTGCTTGGTTAAAATTTTGATTGTGATTTGTCATGGAACGACCCAATGGTGAGTTTGATCATGGATCATTAGTTTTTAACGTCTTGTATGCCAGTTCAGTTTAACTCATTCACTGCCATTGACGGCTATTGACGCCAAAAATTCATTTGAACTATTTCTATTAGTTTAACTTTTTTCCCCACTTTTGTTAACAAGAGTATGAAAACCTAGATTTTTTTATTTATTGTACATTTAGAACAGATATCAAATTCATGAATAATCGTGAGTTAACTATTGAAGTCATGCGATTAATTACAATTAAAAATTAGGAGCGTCGGGAAATTAAAATCATAATTAATTGCATGACTTATGAGTTAACTCACGATTAATCACAAATTTAATATCTGTTCTAAATGTACAATAAAAAATGTAGGTTTTTATACTCTTGCTAACAAAAGTGGAAAAAAATGTAACTAATAGAAATAGTTCAAATGAATATTGTGAATGAGTTAAAGTAGAAATCAACCTTGAACATTTTTTGACAATAATATGTTATATGTGACCTCACTAGTCTAAAAATGACAATTTGTGTAATATGACTCATGAAGCAAAATCGAGACGCTTTTGTCCATCTCAGGAGGCGGCCATTTTGCCACTTGCTGTCGATTTGAAGATGACATCAATGTTGCTCAGGTCTGAGGTAACAACCAATTACAGCTCAGCTTCAGAAAACAGGTGAGCTGTGATTGGTCGTTGCCTGAGCCCTGAGGAACATGCATAAAAAAAATGGATAAAACACGGAACGGAAACAGGGCGTCCATGTTGAATGTTTAGACTAGAGAGGTCACACACATATATATATACTGTATATATATATATATATATATATATATATATATATATATATATAAATTACTTTCAATTGATTCAACTCATACAGAATAAATACAAAAAAATGCTCTTGTTCAAAGTGTTAGATGTGTTAGCCAGAGGTGTGGGCATATCTTTACAGGCGGATGACGCATCTGCTACGTAAGGTATTGTCATATTTAAAGGATGCTACATTTTTTACTCAATTCATTTTGGCCCTCAGCATTCAGGCGGAATTCCAAAAGAATAACCACATCTGATTGTAGGTAGTTTCCCTCATGAGCATCACATCATGTTTACGTCTTCAATCATCGTGTTCATTAACATTCGAGTCGGCTGCTGGACTAAATCCGCTCAAGTGTGACTGCAAGTGTCAGTGTTCCTCCTCACCTGGTTGCCCGCGATGAGAAGGGCGGCTGGCGAAGGGCTCGGCCGATACGGGATGGTGGCGCCCTTCGGGGGAGACTGAGGAGCCAAAATAAAAAAAGAGGATGAAGTGTAAAGAAGGTGAAGTTACATGCCAACAGTCAAGCTGCCAAACACGCAGGCCCCGAGAGCCGACGTTGCACGCTGCGCTACATTAAAGCACAATAACAATTAATGATGTTCTAAACTGCTAATGAGCTTTTTCCCGGCTTCTTGTTTTTCTTTTGTTCAAATTGGTCATTTGTTGAATAACCGGAGCTCTGCAGAGGATGATAGCTTGGAGCTTTCGCTCCCATCAGCCGCCGCAGTGGCTCCTTTGTGGACAAATCAAGCAGGGAGACGTTTTCAGATAAAACTCTTCAAAGGGCAGTTTATACATTGTGCGCGACACGGTTTAATGTAGATATCTTATCAAGTTAACCGCAGAGTTGATGGTGCTGTTTTGGTGGGGGAGGGGCCTTTGAAAAATGTAGAGCATCTTTCCTGCTAGAGCAGTCACAGCAAATTCTTTGTATAACTTTGCATAATTCAAATCTTAGAGCCCAAAGCAAGGAGCCGCTAGTACTGAATCCCAATGTTGCTTGCTTTGAAGAAAACCCCTGCAAACTGGATCAAACTAGCAATTAGTCAGTCAGGTCCAGCTGTAGCACACCGAAACAAAAAGGACTTGTGCACTTCCATGAAGGCACAGGAGGGAAACTGTGCTCGGGGTTATTTTTTTTTTCTTATCTCCTCTCCCGTTTCCTCAAGAGGGCTGTTGAGCTGGCGTTTAAAGGTGGCCAGAGTTTGCTGTGGGCCACGTCCTTTGCCGTCTTCTGCACTGTCACAATCCTCAGCTCTGACATGAGAGAAGAACCTTTTGACTCCTTGTGACTCGCACCACATTTCCATAACAGTCCCTAGTAGTGTGACACAGCACACTTGAACAATTTCAAGCGCGCTCGTGGGCTTCAACCCATTATGCGTGACCGCGCTTCTACCGCTAAAGCCGGGAGCGCGGATATGTCTTTTTGTTGTATTTTTAACAATTCTTGGTTTCTTAGCCAATGAAATACATCATAATATGCACAATAGGGTGACGTGGGCTTCATAGCATGTCCTGGAATTTTATTTGAGCGTTTACGGTTGACGCAGATTCGCGGGAGTTATTAAATAAATGACGAGATTGACGCCGGCACTGGAGGAATTCGAATCAGTGTAACGAGGGCGACAGTAACATACTGTTAAGAAATATGTTTGTAGAAAATGAGGATGTTGAAAATTTTAACAGCTTCATAATGGAATGGACGACGAATAATTACCCCGATCCCCGAGGTTATTACAACTTCGCTCCAGTGTTGAAGGTAAATATATTTGGAGTTATACACCCGCAGATGCGACATTTGTTTGTTAATTAAAAAAATAAAATTATATATATATATATATATATATATATATATATATTGAAGGTTTATAATAAGATTAGTTAGGTTTGTGTTCTAAAATGTTTTTGAAATTATGTTTCTATCTGCTTCAGGAACTGAGATTTCAATACTTTTTTTACTATTGTTACATTTCCAGGAAAACTTCAGGTTTTCGTGGGTGACTCAAAAGTCACCCATAGGTTTTAGAGGCATGTTTTGCCAGGCACTTTAGACCTTAATGGGTTAAAGACATCTATTATTTGAGATGATTGGTGTTAGAGGTATCTGAATAAAAAAAAAATCTATTTAAAAACAAACAACTTATTCCCTGAATGTGAATCTAAATTAATACAATTTCATGTAAATTGTAAAAGTAGGTCAGTACTTCTGATAGTATAGAGAAGGCCTTGATAGCCCTGATGTCATACCACAGGTTTTACACATTTTTTAAGGCTTATTTTACTATTACTATTATTTTACTTTCACTGTTTCCTCAGAGGGAGCCCTTTGCACTGGGAGATGTGATGTGTCGTGGCATGGTCCTGCCTAGGGGGTGTAACAAAAAACGGTTCAAACCGGAAATATTTTTTTTATTTAAAACACGCGAGTGCATCGAATTAAACCAAATCGAATCATTCCACTTTGAAATTTGTCAAGATACATATCGAATCGTCTTTAATTGGAGAGCTATATCTTAGAAGGGAAGGACACATATGGGCCTAGTGTGATGACAAGTTCATGCAAACGTAAGAAAAATGACAAAATAGTCATCGTAACCTCTTGGACTGAGCCGTTTCGAATCACATCGTAAGCCCAATGATTCAAACCGAATTGTTTGATAGTATGATGGACGGAAACGTCATTACGCAAATAGATGTCATTTCTGCTTTTAACTTTCTACATAAAAAAAATACATTATATTTAATGTATGTCACTCACCACGCTAAATAAAGTAGTCAGTTTCCTCCTCGCTCCAAAAGTGTGGTTCTTTGCTGCGTTGTGTTGTTTGTTTACCTCTGCTTGAGTATTTCTGATGGGTCGCACGCTAGAAAGTTGTATGTTTGTATAGATACACATTGTGGCATTTTCACCACAGAGACAGAAAATAATGTGAAAAGGCCGCAGAGAAATCTATGTAATCAAGTGAGGCCCGTTTAACAAGTGGGACGGCGCCGTCATATAAATCGTTCCTGTACGACGAAGACCAAGATTCCTTGCAAAAATGAAATACGTGGAGAAGAAGAAGAAGAAAAGAGAATGCGCGCAAGGCAATCCAATGCGCCGTTCAATTGAGGTATTCCAAAAACGTGTATATGAACAACAATTCATGTTACGAAAGGGGCAACCCAGGACGTCTTATTCGGGTTTGTGCGCGTGTTTATCTGGCCTTTCAAAACCTGAATATTGCCAATATTTGTGTTTTGAAAGGGTTTTTAACTGCATGTCAACGTACTCTACGACACAAGTGATGCTTCCTACCTCCAGGATGACCGCACAGATGAGTTTGACGCACTGGATTACAGAGTCCTGATTCCCAGATATCGTCACTCCTCGCTCAGTGGAGTTGGGCAGCAAATCCCCCGCCACCTGTATCTGAGCTCCGGTGCTCTGCAAACGATAGGAGTGTTTCAAAGGAAGATTAGGCCGATAAGACAAGTTATTACACTAGGCCAGCTTCCCCATGCTGCTAGACCTTCCACGTCGGCGATAAAGGAGACCGACCGTGTTGCAGTATGTTTAGGGAAGTGAAGCACAATGCTCTTAATGACTCTGCAGCTGAGGCAAAGACTATAAATTTATCATGCAGCTGATGTCACTATCAGAGTTATTTGAAAGGCACAAAAAAAAAAAAAGCACTGCGGAGAACTGCGGAAAATTTTGTAAGGCAATGTCCTTGGCAATAGATGTGTTCATACGATCCAAAAGCGTCACATGGGCCTAAAATGTTGACACATGGTAAACTGACACATAATGTGCTTCATTGAAAAGTGAATCTCTATTATCCTATTACTGAATTGTCTCATTAGATTCCTGCGTTAGTGGTTATAATGATCAGAGGCGCTAATGAGGCACTCACCAAAGAGATCAAAGGCTAATTCTTCCATCATAATTATATTTGCTTACTTTATCGACAATCTTGCATGCTTTTTGATTTTCTTCTCTTTAGCTGCGTTATTTATAAACTGGCATGACTCGGTCCCCTAACGCTTGTTTCACAGTCGAATGGGTAATCCTTGAAACATTCCGTATTCCACTGAGGATAAAAAACTTGACTCATCCAGTGTCATCGTAAGTTCAAAATGTTATCTGGAACACTTGGCTTCGTACCTTGAAAACTAAAACTTCCCATCAGCCTCAGTTGTACTTTACAGCTAATTAAGGAATGTTAGCATGCTAATTTGAACAGTGGGGGATACCTGCTGAGCAACCACTCCAGAGCATTGCCTTTCTGCGGATATTTGGATCATGACTATATTAGTGCTCAGGTATAGAAATAGCTTTAGGTCCATCCATTCATTTTTTCAACAGTATATCGCTTGTCGTCATTAGGGTCACGAGTGAGAAGGAGCCTCCCCCGCTGACTTTGACTCTCACTGTCGGACATATCTCTGCGATTGCCACCAACGTTGTGACTGCTGCGACACCTGATTAGTCCCTGTGACTCAGGAGTCCAAAATATTTTGCCTTCTCACCAGGGCGACGTGACATGGCAGAGATCCTGTACCCAAGTGAAGCTGTTTCGGATTATTATACCAAGCCAAGCGTGGGTTCAGTCACGTGGTGTAGTGCGCCAAACGTTATTGTGTTGGATGTAGCAGTGACGTAGTGGAGACATTACAGCAGAGACGTCTTTCCAGTTATGGACAGAACTGCCGTAAAATACCGTGTATAATACGGTCCCCTGATTTGCTGGCATCCTTTATGATACTGGCCATAAGCCAACATATTTTTTTTTTTGGAGTGTTTCGAGTGTCTCCAAAATGTGTCCAAGACCTGATGTAGACTTGGAAAAAGTCTCCAAAAGGTCTCTGAAAATCTGAAACATGTTTGAAGTTACCGCAACTCCTTGGCATCCTGGCTAATCTCGAAAACTTGAGTCACCCTTATTTTTCGCTGCAAACTATTGGCCTATTGGTCTATTCTCTAGACCAGAGGTGGGCAATCTTGGCCCTCGAGGGCCAGAGTACTGCAGGTTTTGGAGGTTTCTCACTTCCAACACAAGCTGATTCCAATCAACAGGATCGTTATCAGGCTTGTGCAGAGCTTGCTGATGAGCTGATCATATATCAGCTGTGTTGGAAAAGGGCAACATGCAAAACCTGCAGGACTCCGGCCCTCGATGCCCACCTCTGCTCTAGACCAATGAGATTGGCAGAAGTGGGGAACAACCCGGATGGTTCTGGTACTTAGTACTTCATAGCACTTTCCCACCTTACAGGGTACTTTACATTTGACTACTCATTCACCTACTGATGACGCAGCAAAAGGAGCAACTGAGGGTTTAGTAACTTGCTCAAGGATACAATGGCATGGGATGGAATTCACAACCTCTGGGTTGGGAGACGACCACTCTACCACTGAGCCACGCCGCCCCCAGTTACAGAGAACATAGACAATTATTTTCACTTGTATTCACACCTATATGAGCAAGTTAGAGGTTTCAATTAGCCTAAGAAGCATGTTTTTGGAATGATGGAGTACCCGGGAGAATGCGAGTAGAAACTCCAGTGTCATTTTTCTGCTACATTTTCACGACCGAGTTCTATATATTGCCTCAATGCAGACTCGGGACTTGTACAGGGAGATGTCTATTAGTATTCCTTGGCTCAAATCATTCTATCGACTGGGAGGATGGTTACCTCTCTGATCTCCTTTATCTTTGCCCCTCCTTTGCCGATAAGAGAGCCGCACTGGCTGGCGGGGATGACCAGCCGCAGGGTGACTGGCGGCTTGGAGCTGATGGTGCCGTTGGCCACCAGCGCTGTCAGGTCCTGTCAGAGATGCACAGCAACAGTCAGCAGGATAAAGAGATGAGAAGAAAGCGCAAGAAAAAATGAAAGGTAGCTAAGCATCAATGGAAGCACGTGTAAAGGGGGGGGGGGGGCACTCAAGGTTAATACGTGATTTTGAATCCACATCATTTCATTGGTCACGCTGGTCTTTGATTGTATGGCAAGGTTTTCATATTGGATGTGTCACAAAAAACAAGAAGCTAAAGTTAACCATTCATGCATCACAGTTGACGTTTAAAGACATATTCACTGCTTTGACCGATCCATTCACAATGAAGCAGAGAATCAGTGTCCACTAATTGCAACTATTGCAAATACAGAAACACAAAATGTTTATATTTTTTAATGAGGAAAAATAGTACTCTGCAATATCGTTCTTAAAAAAAAAAAAAAATTGTTAAAACATAATTAAACAGAATTACAGTGCGTCAGGATATGTCGCTGCAGTTCAATTCAATGCGCTGTGCCTGCATCTGCCACTGGGAGGCAGTGCAGTATGTCACAGTCAGGCAGACAGAAATGAAGAAGAATCTTCTACGACTGTTAAATGCTGTAATCTTAGGGTTGTGAGTATCGATATAATCTGAATGTGTTTGTCCACCATTTGTGTTCAAATATTCGTCGCTTAGAGTTTTCTAAAACCACACCTTTCATTGCTAACATTAGCACGTCAATGGTATTTGCATTAAGCTAAATGGGCTCTTGTACAGCAGAAGTGTATGTAGTTGTTTCAAAACAGAGTCAGATGAGGTGTAATCCTTTGTTTGCTGTTTGATGATAATCTTCAACTGGCAGTAAACAGTTTGAAGCCTCTTTTTTAAGGAACCGTTCACTTTTTACCAAACTGCTGCTTATTGTGAAGTGAATTGAGTTCATGAGCGATCATATGTCAAGTTTGTGTTGAAAAGGCAAAGCAAAAAATTCATCCGAATATCCGCTCGAAAAACAAGGCACCACTGCATTGGGAATGTTATTTTGGGATCTATTTGGGAAGTGACTGAGAGGCAAAAAAAGGAAATAATGAAACAACATTTGCACATGTAAAACTCTCCTCTAAATGTACTTGTGTCTATTAGAAAGAAATACAACTGTGACATTTGTCTTGCTTGCTAACTTGGCATTAAAAGACAAATTTGTTGCAAATGATCTTTATACAAAACTAAACATAACCTCTAAAAAGTGACAAAAGGTTGCGCCATTATTACGTGCCAGAGCGAGATCTGTTTCAAAAGGAGTTGTTCCACTTCACCATCATCCCAGTTGAAACGATCATTTGGAAGGTTGAATGAAGAATCAGCGTTAATGAGCATGCCTTCATTTGTGACGTCACACTCAGTTTGATGCCAGTCGACTCGAGAGCAATCAAGCTCTCAACTGCCATTTACACAAGAGTGAAGCAAAACGGCCGCAACCACTTTAAATCAAATTCCCACTTTCAATGTGTCCAAAAGATCATCTTTCTAAATACCGCCTATCTGCATATGCATATAATTTGAAATATCATTATTCACACAATCAGGGTACGCTGTGATTTAATCTTAGTCTGATTTTTGTAGTTTGAAGTCAAAGCATATTCGAGGTCAAAACCGTTTTGAGTTTTTTGATGAATGTTTTTTTGCCTCTGCACCAAAGCCATCAAACATCATGAGTGGGAGGAGACGGAGCTTTTAATTAATGAGAAGAGCAACTGTGTGAACCTTTGAAATGTAAATACACTCGGCTGTCTCCCTTTTGCTCAGCTTCTGCGCAACACAACGCGAAACGCGCGAGGCCTGTTTGGCAATGAAGCCACTTTGTGTCGTGGACGTGTAACCTGGAGAGATTGTATCTCCTAAATGCAACTTGCAAATCATTTCCCAATCACTGAACTTTAAAGTTCCAAATGCAGTTTATGATGCGTTTCATTGCGTCTATTTTTAGCCTCTCTGATGTCGCCTCTCGTTAGAAGTGAGTAGCAGCTTGTCTGTACAGTCACAAGACTTTTTTTCATTTGATCTAAAAATATGGGGAATATATTAATAACTTTCCAACAGTTGCAATTCTGTGGTGGAAAGTAACCAAGTACAAATATTTAGCTTGTATTTTTCAGGTGCATGTACTTTCCTTCAGTCTCTTAGTATCACTTACTCTATTTCAAAACAGATATCTGTATATTCTACTCATGTATTTTTGTCATTGTATTGTTGTTATTATTATTTTTTGCTCATAGAGTACCTGTTTTCAGTTCAGTCCTGATTGTCCTGCCACAATTTAGCTTGCAGCAAAGCCGTGACCGGCGTTTTTTTCCCCCCTTCTCGGTATGAGCATTTTGCAAGTTCATAAGAAGGAAATTATTTACTGTGCTGTTTATTTTTTTGCATTGTGCCAGCTGCGACATTATAAAAATTGGTATTGTATATAATTTAAAATAAGCATTCTTTTTTTTTTAACTTTATACTTTTTACTTTTATACTATTTCAGATTATTTACCTTTTTTAACTTGTAATGTTAATTATGAAAAACAAATCACTTTTTTATTTTTGTCAAAACTGCCAATATACACCTGACCTGACTGAAGCACATTAGTAAAATTAAGGAGAAAAAAAATACTTTTCCCTCTAATTTGATGTTTCAGAAACCACACGTTGGGGAAAAACAACCAAAGACAAAAGACGTAACTGTGAGGTGTCGCTCGTGTTTCGCGAAGCTGAATTAGCAATATTTCTGCTTGATGCATTAATGTATTATCTCTTGTTTTTAATTGATTATTCCTAGCAAAAATAATAGTAATAAAAGTTCAAACTGAAATATATAGGGCTCTATATTTGAAGACAGCCGCATCTGTGACTACCGCGCTTTGATTGCCATGATTGACCACTCCCACAGCAGCGGATCCGCCGGCCTGCGTTCGTCTGCAAAATGACCAACATTGAGTCTAACCCGTTTTAGAGTAGTTTGAGTAAATTGGCCACCTCTCAACAACTGTTGCAGGGTTGCATGTTGTGCGATGCTCACGCGGGCCCGTCGTTATTCGTGCAAGGGCAGTTTGAGATTGCGTGAGCGCACCTTCCGGGCCCTCTGGTGTGTTTTTGCGGCGCACAAAAGAGGCGGAGGCGCTCGTTTCCTTAATGAAAGCGTGCTGCTGAGACCCAAACAATTTGAACACTCAGTGACCAGCAGGCGGGTTATTCACTTTGTTTTTATTTTGATTAAAGTCGATCAAGGTGGCACACAGTGCGGCCGTCAATATGTAGCCATGGAAACTGAAGTGTTTTTCCTGCGCACAACTTTGGATAGAGGCGAGGAGAGCAAAATCTTTAATGAGTTGACTGCTGTTCCTCATCATTGTTCGCTGTGACACCGTTTTTAATTAGCGATGGAGGTGCGTGGTCACCACGGAGACGATTACCATTCTATTACACATTGGCAAACAACAAGAACCATGAAGTCTTGTACACTACTTGTTTTTGAATTAACTCTTTTACTGCCAAGGACGTTAAAAGACGTTCTCCAATTTTTTTCATTTTTTTGGGGGGAAACGGGTGGAGGAAAGCCTTGGCCAGCTGTGGTGAAAGTTTCAAGCAGATCTAGTTAGCCTAATGACTATTTTTGGCCCCTAGATGGCAGCGATGACTCTCTTTTGACAAGATTGGGTAGGCGTCAGTAGAAGACGTGAGGCGGAGCTAGAGGGGACAATGGCTGGGGATGGGAAGCGAAAATGGCGACCGGTTGCAAGCAGCTCACGCTTGAGCATTTTTTTCAAAGACGAAGAGCATCGACCAGTGCTAAAGAGCACATTGATGACGACGATGATCATCATCGATGATGATGATGGTGACTCCGAGGTTGGAAGCGTTGACGCGGCAGTAGAAGACGTGAGGCGGAGCTAGATGGCTGAGGAAGCGAACAATGGCGACCGGTTGCAAGCAGCTCATCGACCAATGCTAAAGAGCACAATGATGACGACGATGATGATGATGGTGGCTCCGAGGTTGACGCCGAAGTTGGAAGCGTTGACACGGCGGCCACGTCATAAAGCCTCACCGGCTAGCGTTGCTAACAATGGAAAACGCGGAGCACAACCGAGCACGCTCAGGCGGACGTTCAATCGGATGACGAAGAGTGCCCCGAGTCCAATGCATATTCATCGTTGGAGTGTGTACACTCTGCTACTTGCTATTCCCCGGAAAAAAAGGCCGTCAAGGAAGTGTAACGTCTGCACGCGAAAGGGGCAATCGCAGTGAAACGAATCTGTTGTGCAAATCCTGGCCCGTCTCCTTGCACGCAGGGGAGTGTTACAAAAAGAAAAACTGTATTTGAAACATCCACATAATTGTAAATAGTACCACAGTTGCACACATTTGTAAATAGTTTGCGAAATTGTTCTGTCAAATTGTTACACTGTTGAATGGAAATAAACGTATTTTGCAATCAAAAAACACTTTTTCGTTGTTGGTGAAAGCGTTTTACAGAAGTAAAGCACTATTTAGGTGTTTGTGGCATCATTCATGGACAAAAAGAAGTGTACAATTCACTAGAGTGCATGAAATAACATCGTTTCACAAAAAGCTCGTTTTCTCCGTTTTTTTGTCAAAACAGAGCATTTCGGTGAAACTAACCATTTTCTATTGTTGATTACTGAAAAACGGAATAAGGTAGAAACAAACTTTTTTTCTGATGAAAGATGAGAGTTCAATCTTTCATTTGGTAGTATGTGTGTTTCCATAGTCCAGTGTGTTTGTTTGTAGTGCTGTCAAAGTTAAAGCGTTAACTGATTAATTAATCACAAAAAATGATCGCATTAATCATAAATTAACGCAGATTAATTTCACTA
This sequence comes from Vanacampus margaritifer, assembly GCF_051991255.1. Classification (NCBI taxonomy): domain Eukaryota; kingdom Metazoa; phylum Chordata; class Actinopteri; order Syngnathiformes; family Syngnathidae; genus Vanacampus; species Vanacampus margaritifer. Next base: position 8,068,810 of record NC_135432.1, on the reverse strand, counting down.
TTAATTTTGACCATAGATGATCCTTTAGCGTGACAGCGGATGGTCGGATGGCTACGTTTAAGGTAGCACAGGTTGTGTTTTAGCAATAAACATAATTACATGCATTAAAGTAAAGCATTTAATAAATGTCTGCGTATCACATTTAGCTTTTTTTCCCCCATTTAAAATTATACAAGTAATTAAATGATTAGAAAAAGAGGAGGATGAGCGTGTGCAGTGGATCAAAATTTTTTGAAGACGTCATAACATTAAATCAAAAGAATTCAAAAGAATCAACACACAACTGGTTCTCTTCAAATTTGGGGACGGAAAAGTGTTGATTTAAAAAAAGTTTTTTTTTTTAAATTAAGCGATTAATTGTGATTAATCAAAATTCTAAGATGTGATTAATCTGATTTAAAAAAATTAATCGTTTGACAACTCTAATATATATATATATATATATATATATATATATATATATATATATATATATATATATATATATATATTGAGCTTTCTGTGGAAAATAATGTTGACATGGTAAATTTTGGAAATACTATTGTATCGCATTGTGACAATATGTTACTTACTATACCTCCATTTATTTTTATATCGCGCTTACACACCTAAGGCCAATTTAAAATCTTTGAAGAATCTAGCATGAGATGTTTGTGGAATGTCGGAGGAAGCCAGACTAAAGAAAACCCACAGGAACACAGGTAGAGCATGCAAATTTTTTTTAAAGATGTTATCCTTATTATAATCAATATACTGTATATCAGTGGATGTGCGCTCAAATTCTTTATGGCATTTGAGACTACACCAGCTACTTTCAGATTTCCAACTGGATGTTATCAATTTCTGTTGCGTTTATCTAATTGTATTCTTCTGAAGATTTGCAAAAACTCTTAAATTAAGTTTTACGTCTTTGACAGACTTAAAAATAAGTTACAATAAGCAGCTGGATTATTTGTGTGATTCGATCTATAACATGTTTAAATACGACTAAATGGAAAAAGAGAATCTGCCCTCAATTTCTTTGCCTGAATAAATTAAAGATAAATAAAAATATACCTGCAAAGTATCCATTATTATTATTGTTTAGTATCCTGAAGTATTTTGTCATGAACCACCTAAGCAAGATCAAAATAAAATTACGAAACTAAAATCACAAGTGAAAAGTGGTCATTGATCATATGTTGCTTTTTTTTTTTTTTTATATATTGGAGCTGATTAATATTGAGTGCAACTGAAACACCAAATAATCAACTTAGTACTAAGAGAAACCGCCAAATGATAATTGATGTGACTAACGTCATTTACCGGCATCACATCTTGAGCCGCTTCTTTCACATCCCTTCAACGGGCGTGTTTCACTTTTCTGGAAGCTCATCAAATTCTAGTGGAAATCATATTTAGCTCTCTATTACTTGTGTTGGGAGGCTAATCGAAAGGGCTTGAGAGCACATTACAGACACAGCAGAGATGAGGCTTAGGAAATGATTTCTATATCATGTGGACAAATAGCTTTCAGTTTTATTTTATTTCCTCCCTTATCCATCACAGGCAAATGATTTTATTTGTTCTCCCCGATATCTTGATAACTTCTCATGTTCTCATGTTTGCATCCAGGAGAAATGTTAAAAACCACAAAATACATCTTTTCAGATATGATATGGCGTAGAAGCTGCATATAACATCTTCCACCTCTTGGAAAACCGTCAACAACATGTTGTTAGTGATATTTATGTGTTTCAGAGAAATCATAAACATGATTAGTGTCCTCACATTAATGAATAATTTTTTTTTGCTAATTGAAACATAATAATTACAGCTCGACTGGCATAAAAAAAATTTCAGCTGATTCCCATATTTGTTAGAAAAAAATTCCGATAACAGATTAGTCAGCCGATTAGTCAAAACAAAACTAATAAAATAAGGCATTTTTTTTTAAAACACATCAATAAAGATATTAAGTACAGGCAGAACATTTGACTGCTTTACAATACGTTGTCCATTAGTATTTGTTTACCTTCACAATAGAGAAAAATCTGCAAAATTCGATAGATTTCACGCATATATTGTGAGGAAAAGGAGTGCTTGAATGTTATATATATATATATATATAATATGTACACAATAAATAAATAAAATTCAGATGATTTAAGGGTGTCTGCTGGAGGAAGGCAGACTACCGGTAGTTGGATGTTTTCTCTGGCAACATTAGCCTTTCATCTTTACAATGAAAAGCATAACGATTGATCGCTTGTCCTCATTTCCTTTTCTGAGAGGACGCTACAGTTTTTCATTGTCTTTTCAAAGTTACAAGAAGGATGTTGGACGTGACTGACGTGACGATTTCAGACTGCTCGTCGGCTAGCGTTAGCGAGTGCTTTTCCGCTTGTGTTTTTGTTTCATTTGAGGATAGAATTTAATATTTTCCGAGTGATTTGTGCTCCCGGTCTGATTTTTGCTCAATTATTTACTCACGCTTGAGGCACCGCTGCTAGTGGGCTACGCGAACCCACTACCTGATGATTTCAGTGAGGCGTATTGTTGCCAAAACCCGCGATTAATCGACCTCAAGTGATAGCCGTCATTGCAGAGTGGTAAAGTCAAAGAGTCCACTTGTTTGTTCAACCCCTAGCGCCCACTAACTTGTCTTGTTAACATGAAAAATAAGATGCAAAGGGAACTAATGAGATATATCCTAATCCTCATTGACTAATAAATCCATTAAGACGTGTGTCTTAATACATGTCCATAGAATAAGCAGCTCGTTATATTTCAACAGAAGTTAGCGCTACCTCTTCTAGTTTGTATGTGATCATGGTGAAAGCTCTGAAGACGCTTTCTGTGGATCCAGTGATGGTGATGATCCGCTCCGGACAGGAACCTTCTGAGATGTTGACCCGAGCACTGCTCTGTAGGGACAGAAGTCAACAGTTAGGACATTTTACTTTGGCAGTGAGAGAATGGACCACGGAAGGATGACATCATTGTGTGAAAACGGCTTCAATGTCGAACCGTTATGCATCAGCTACTGGGGAACTACTGCGACAACAGGCGTGTGATCTGCGGCTGGCTAGCTTGCCTACCGCGGCTATTCACTGTTCTAACACAGCCCTTCGAAGGCACTAATCCTCGCCTCTATAGCAAATAAGCTACTCTTCTGATGATAGTTTTTACTAAAGAAGGATGATGCGTAGCAGCAGGCCTCACACTGAGGAAGAAGGCGTAACAGGAAAAGATGGAGAAGCCATGCTAAACTAATGAGAAATGTGGTATGGTACACTTTTAAAACAAGTCTGGCGCTCCAGTGGAAAATACTCAATTAGGAAATGCTAATTACTGGGTTTATTAAAAATAGTGTGACCGATGTTTTTCAACCTTGGGTCCCGCATCCCGGCAGATTTCGCCAAACCTATATTGTTTTGTCCCGTTATTAACTTTATTCACTGCCATTGACGGCTATAAACGTCAAAAATTCATTTTCATATTACTATTAGTTTAACGTTTTTTTCCTCTTTGTTAACAAGAGTAAGAAAACCTAGAATTTTTTTGTTGTACATTTAGAACAGATACAAAATTTGTGATTAATCGTGAGTTAAGTAGTGAAGTCATGCGATTAATTACTATTAAAATTTTAATCACCTGTCCCCCCTAATTTTTAATAATCTTTTTCTTTTCTTTTTTTTTTTTTTATTAATTCACTGCCATTGATGGCTATAAACATCAAAAATTAATTTTAACTATTTCTATTTGACATTTTTTTCCACTTTTGTTAACTAGAGTATTAAAACCTAGAAAAGAAATATTGTACATTTAGAACAGATATAAATTTTGTGATTAATCATGAGTTAACTAGTGAAGTCATGCGATTAATTACTATTAAAATTTTAATCACCTGTCCCCCCTAATTTTTAATAATCTTTTCTTTTCTTTTTTTTTTTAAATTAGTTCACTGCCATTCACGGCTATAAACGTCCAAAATTTATTTGAACTATTTGTATTTAACATTTTTTTCCAATTTTGTTAACTAGAGTATTAAAACCTAGAAAATAAATATTGTACATTTAGAACAGATATAAATTTTGTGATTAATCATGAGTTAACTAGTGAAGTCATGCAATTAATTACTATTAAAATTTTAATCACCTGTCCCCCCTAATTTTTAATAATCTTTTCTTTTCTTTTTTTTTTAAATTAATTCACTGCCATTCACGGCTATAAACGTCAAAAATTTATTTGAACTATTTGTATTTAACATTTTTTCCCACTTTTGTGTATGTATGAAAGTAGTATGAAAACCTAGAAAAGAAATATTGTACATTTAGAACAGATATAAAATGTGTGATTAATCATGAGTTAACTAGTGAAGTCATGCTATTAATTACGTTTAAAAATTTTAATTGACGGTCGCCCTAAATTTTTAATCTTTTTTTTTTTAAGAATTTATGGCAGTGAATGAGTTAAGCAGGTCCCATTCTAGGGTTCATTTTATTTTATTTTTTATTTTTTATCTTATTTTTTTTAAATTTACATCGTTTCAAACGTACAGCGATTCATATGATAACCCCATCCAAAGGAGATTGAACTGTTAGATTCCTTCCTATTTACTTGCAAATTCACATTTGCATTCTCATTTCGCATATGCATTTTTTCGATATACCGGAACTAGCACTACTTCCTGCGCCTGAGAATCATGGGAAATGTAATCCTACTGTAATCCTACGGCGCGAGTTAAACTACAACAGCTAGCTTCCAATAGCTGCCATAACCGAGCAAAAAAATGTTGGATAATGGTTAGTACATTGAGATGTTGAGCGCTGTTGAACTGTCAACCAATCATTTAGGATTATTTTAAGGAAATAACCACTGGCTGTTTATTACCCCTTGTCGATGAAAAGTAACCAGCGCATTAGCCATGTTTTTTTTATTATTATTTTTTTATATCAATTTAGTTTGTTAAGGAAATACAACATATTCCATAAAGTGTACACGATACCATTACCATAAAATAATTCAATTTGATATGAATTTTAGGCCTATACAATAGCTATGCTAACTTACTTAGCATCCTAATGAAGCATAACGATTGATCAAAGACAAAAGAGAAGGCTGAAAGCCAGACTATCTCATGTAGCCTCGGCTCTGGGAACGGTTAGTGCGGTATAAATCATCTGCCTTCATCTGCTCCCATTCAGCGTCCTTGATTTCAAGGTTTCAGTCACATGAGCAGTGACAGCATGCCGCTCTGTCCTCTGGGCCAATTTCTCCAGTCACTCCAGTGAGTCATGCTCCCACTGTGACTGTGCGACCCCACTGGGGGGGTAGGGAGGAGGATGACGGCACGATCCTCATACAGTTAGCAACGCAAGCCCGAAGTGGCTGACTGGCTGGATGATAGCGTGGTTGGATGACGACCACGGGGCTGCTTTTCCGCCCAACCTCACGGGTCTCCCATTTATTCATCCGCCTTGTAAAGAACACAACTTAAAACCTTTGCAACGAGAGAGGAAATCAAACGTACCTCTGCAGCGTCGGGCTAATTACGTTGTAATACAAGTCGGAACAACACATTCGATAAGCTGCACCTTTGGGATTTTGTGCAAAGAGATTCAAGTGGAAAAGTGGTGTCGTTAAACACGAAACCAATGAAATAGCGGAGCTGCTGAGTGAGCAGCTTGATAAGAGACAAACAAAAATGTTTGCATTGAAAATCACATAAATACTGAGAATTGTGTTTAGTAATTGTGAATGTATGTCCATTTGCCAATTAATAGGTCATTTTCTGACCAAGGAGTTAACAATCTGAGAGACAATGAAATCTTAGGTCGGAATTGCCCATGAACGCTATTAGCATTAGCATAGCTATTAGCATAGCTATAGAAATGTAATGATGAGTGCGTTGTACGTTGAGCCTCTTTTGAAAGGATGACGATTACTGAAGCTGACCTCAGAGCTTTCAATAAAATTTAAAACGTTTTTATATCTTCTTGACTGCTGTTTACTTATATCTACAAAGTATTTATTTATTATAAAAATACAAAGGGGGAGTCGACATAAATTTAACCTCATAATTTTTTGGGGGTGTGGAATTTTCACAAATTGTAGTCCAACTACTGGTTAGAAGGTTTATTTTCTTTTTTTAAATTAGCAGTGCAAATTTGTGAGAATTCCTGCCTGCTTTAAATATTCAACAACAACAAGCTACATATTAATTTCAACTACAGTGCATGTCCGAAAGTGACATAATAATCATAAAAGTCTTACTGAGTTCTTTTTGTGCATATTTTTCAATTTCGAACGTTTATGTGTGACGTTTTGACTCTTCGCTACGCTTTTTCCTGATGATCGCAACATTTCAATATGACCACTCTTGTGGTCATATTGAAATGTTGCGACGCACTAATGAAAACAGAAAAGGTGACAATTCCTCAATCATGTTCTCTCTTCAGCCACCCTCAATTTTTGTTTGTGAAACATACATTTGGCTTAATCCTACAAAAACAAACTCAAGCCATCTTCATGCCTGGTGGAAGTAAGAGTAAGTTACTATTTCATTTGTTTTGTTACACACAGCGTGACATCATCATGAGAAACGAGACCGCAGATAGCAAAAGTGGTGAAATTTCGAGTTAATATTCAAACATTGGGCCGGTGATGAAATGCGGTGATTGCGGCTGCAAGTGGTGCATATCGTACCTCCTCACGTATTCGTTTCACAGTCTCGCCTTTCTGGAAAAACAAAAGAAATGAAGGGCAGCATGAAAGCAGATTCATATGTGTTGAAAAACCTTAACTTTGAGATGTGCCTGACTATTCAAAAGCAATTAACATCAAGCCTGATTGGAATTCAGCAGAATTTTGTATTGCGCTGTTCTGATGCAATAGTGTGTCACGCAAAGCGACATCAGACACGTTTGTGTGAGAGGAGCTTGTGTGACTGCTGTCATCGAGGTAGTGTGTACCAAACGGGGACAAAAAGATTGAACAAGTTGACATTTGTGTCACCCTCCTCTGCTTTTCATCGGATGGAATCAAGGCCGCCTCCATTTTCTTCTCACTAGAGTCACTCTTCAGTTTTGTACCTTCCTCCGCCCCCCTGGCCAGTTTGCAGCTTCAAAACTATCATCTCCCATTTGCGGGATAACATCTGATTTGTGGTCCTTAGTGATTACGCCATCCTGCTCGCTGTTTTTCGGGAAGATAAGGGAGGGGTGAGGGGGGGCTTGTCTCGTGGAGAGCCGGTCCACTGAGTAGCAAAAACTCTTCCTCGTTGATCAAACGTATCATCTCGGGGTGTGCGTCTCTGCAATCCAACACGGTTTGGTGCATATCTCCATGCATGGAGTACAACGCGATTCGAAAAAAGGTATTTTGCAGTGGAAAAATTCGATTGGGTTCCATTGAATGGGATTACAATTTGATTCCATATGGTACAGCAACTAATCAATTAAACAATTGTCATATTAATTGATAATCATTTCTGATAATCAATGAATTGTTTCAGACCAATTTAATTAGAAATTGTTCAAATCCTCGATATTTCTGCCTCTCAAGCGTAAATATTATACGCTTTCTTGTATTCCTAGATGGAAGCAATTTTATTATCTTTGCGTTGAATCAAAACAAGACATTTGCCATCATTTATTTTTACTTAGGGGAAAAAATTGTCAACATTATTGCCCGTTTTTCTAACATGTTACGGACCAAACCAGGGCCTGAGTCTTAATTTGTTTGTGTACATTTTCCGCGCTGTTTATTTGAAGTTTTAAAAATGTGTTTGTTTAAAAAAGGATTGAAAAGTAAACAAACAATAAAGACATTTGGATATACTTCAGGAGAACTATTGGCAAAAAGTGAACAATTCATCAACAAGGAGGCTACAAACTGTTTAATTGCCACTCCCACTTGAAATTTACAGTCAAACTCAGCATAAAATAAATAGAATTACACTTTATTTTAAACAACAACATGTATTTGCTTTAGCGAAAGTCCACTTGGCGTAATACGAAAAAACAATGTGAAACGCCATTGACATGCTAATGGTTAGCACTTAGCATCGATAGTCTTGATTTCAGAGGCAACAGATACTTGGACGCAAACAGTGGAGCAGTACAGTGTCAATAAATAACATTGGTCAACACATTTTAGCAACATTTTTAAATCACAGATTCAAGTAAACGTTTCAACATTAATTTTTGCACTGATTCCGTACCGTTGCGTTTTTGTCAAGCCCATCAGGATATCATATTAGCAATAATAATATAATACCAATATTATAATTATTTTTAACATGTATAATAATATTACTTAACTATTTAATAATGAATGTATTTATTTAGTAATATTTAGAAATTAAGTGTTAAGGTCAGCAGCTGGTGGGATGTTTTCTGAAACGTCATCGCTATAAATTATAACTCATGGGAAAATCCATATTGTGCCAGCTTTTATAAATCAAATTTAAAAACAAAAAATGATCTCATCAATCTGATGTGTTAAAAAAAATAGTTTGAAGGACACATAAATCCATCGCTGATTAACATTTGCTGTTGACCAGACTAAATGTTTATTACAGCATCTTAGTGACTCCCTTACAGTAGAGGTAGAAGTCTTCTTTGTGTCTGCATGACTGTACAGGATTATACTGCCTCCCGCTGGCCAAAGTGGGTACATCAGAAGGAGCGGCACAATCACCTTGATTGCAGCATTAAATCATGAGGTTTTAATTGTGTAGATTACATTTAGGGCTGCAAATATAAATATTTTTAATAATCAATTCATTTGTCAATTACTACTATTTTTTTTCCATTTCTGTCCGTTGATTCACTTTGGTTTGGTCCATAACATGTCCGTAAGCCGACAAAAATGTTGATTGACACTTTTAATTGTGAAGCGAACTTGTAGCATAATGCGGCATCGGCTGCAGGCGGGGGCGGCATCATTCTTTTGGCCGCACTTTGTGTTGGTGCAAATCTATTTTTTGTCCCTCCACCTTCTTGTATTGATGCAGGTGTTTTATTACAAGGCAGCTGGGCCCCAGCGAACTGACACCACGAGTGCCCACCAGGGGCCAACAGAAAAGCATCCGTGGAGTTCACTTTCAACAGAAGGCTTGCAGTCAATACGCTAATGTTTTTTTTCCCCCTCCCTCTCTCTCTTTTGATGGATTGCTGTGTTGCATTAGGGGTAATGGGGGTTGGGTGCGGCTTTGGTTTGAGGCAATTACATTTAGGCTGAGGGTAGTCCAACCAGCAGGCTTTCTGCTGACTTCCAATAAAAGTAGGCAAGAGGGGAGAGCGGTACAGTTCTAGAAAGAGTCATAAAAGGTACCAATATGGGAAGGTAAAAACCCAAATCAGTCTCACTCAAAACTGAAAATAACTGAAATCAGCCAAAAAAAAAAACAAGCTTACCTTTCCTATGATGCTGCCAACCTCCTATAATACAAACAAAAATACAAATTGAGAACATCAAACAAAGTAAAAACAACTGTCGTCTATGCATTTGATATTCACTACTGATCAGTAATTCACTTGCAAAATTGATGTGAATAAGGAAGCGATTTCCGCGCCTGTCTGATTTGTCGTTGTAGGGGATAAGGCACTCATGTTCAGACAGCCGAGTGGGCGTGGCATCTATATTTAATTGGCCTATGAATCGGTTATGACTGAGCCAGAGGAAGTCTGCCTAGCAACAAGGCATCACGCAAAATGGAAAGAATGTGAATAGCGTTCGGTTTCTACGTTGCTTGTAAGGCTCCACATTGTAAGCAAGGTTATCAAAGTTCATGAAAAGAAACGAAAATTATAAATGAAATTGAAAAAATAAAAATTCTCAAAAAAAAAACTTAATAAAACTACATTGTATGTTTATAAAACTGAAACTAATTCTACTTTTTAAATAAGCATGTTCATAAGTGATTTGAAATGTATTAATTTAAGAATACCAATACCCTGTGAGGAATAAACGGTTTAGAAAATGGATGGATAAATGGCTATAATAACTAAACAACACAAAGCATTATTTGGAAAAACAAAAAACTAAAATAGGATAAAAAAAACTAACTAGAACTAGACTAAGTGCAATTTCTAATGCATTCCCACAATAAAAAAAACAAAATGAAATTACACTCTTAAAATTATAAACACAGGTAACCCAATTTGGTCAAAAATTTGGTAAATTCGACCCAACTTTCTGTGTCATTTTATACAAATAGCTGTGTTGTTTTAAGATGGATATTTTGTACAAAATGACCCAGAAAGTTGAGTGGAAAAAAAAAAATCTATACATTTGACCCAACGTTCTGGATTATTTTTTTGTACAAAATAACCCAGAAATTTGGGTGAAAATAAATCAATTCGACCCAACTTTTTGGGTTATTGTATATAAAAAAAAATTGTACAAATAACCCAGAAAGTTGGGTACAATTATATAAATTCGACCCAACATTCTGGGTTATTTTGTACAAATAGCTGTGCTGTTTTAAGATGGATATTTTGTACAAAATGACCCAGAAAGTTGAGTGGAACAAAAAAAAAATCTATACATTTGACCCAACGTTCTGGATTATTTTTTTGTACAAAATAACCCAGAAATTTGGGTGAAAATAAATCAATTCGACCCAACTTTTTGGGTTATTGTATAAAAAAAAAATTGTACAAATAACCCAGAAAGTTGGGTACAATTATATAAATTCGACCCAACATTGTGGGTTATTTTGTACAAATAGCTGTGTTGTTTTAAACTGGATATTTTGTACAAAATGACCCAGAAAGTTGTGGAAAAAAAAATCTATACATTTGACCCAACGTTCTGGATTATTTTTTTGTACAAAATAACCCAGAAATTTGGGTGAAAATAAATCAATTTGACCCAACTTTTTGGGTTATTGTATAAAAAAATAAAAAATTGTACAAATAACCCAGAAAGTTGGGTACAATTATATAAATTCGACCCAACATTCTGGGTTATTTTGTACAACAAAAAAAAAGGTTGTTTTGTACAACCGAAAAAGTTGAAATTAATTCAATTTAACCCAACTCTATGGGTACAAAAATAACCCAGAAAGTTGGGTGGAATTAAAATAATTTCATCTAATGTAAAATCGAATCAATTTGACCCAACTTTCTAGTTTGTTTTGTACAGAAATGGTTATTTTGTACAAAATAACCCCGACAGTTGGGTTATTTTTGCCTTTAAGCTTTAAGAGTGCAGATTGTAACCCTGTCTGTGATGTTTGATTATAAAAGTGCTGGGTGGCCAAACCCCCCCCCCCCCGCCGTAAAAACTCAAGTACAGCAGTTTGATTCCACATGATTTCTTTGATGCGGCTGTGTATATAATTCATGAGGCACACGAGGCGGCCGGCCTTTCGTACCTTTCCGTGCATGAGCAGTCGTAATGTGAGGGTCACTCCCAAGCCCCCGTCTCCAAAGTCCTGCTCACAGTTCATAGTGATGTGGGAGTGGCACGCAGGGAGACGCATGAACAAGGCTCATCCGCTGGGCACGCACTCGAACCAAGGCCGGCGCTCGCTGGCTGGCTGACTGGCTGGTTTTCTGGCTGGTTTGCTGGCTCTTCGAGGTCCTTCGATCCTGCTCTGAAAGAAAATGAATTCAAACATCCAATCAGAATGCAGATTATTATTATTTTATTATTTATTTTTTGTTAACTCGGGGATAATTTGGTGGTCATTTTGCCTTCAATTACTTTTATATTTTCAAATAAGAGTGCCTGTTTTTTTTTGTTTTTTTTTTAACTAAATCAGATTTCTTCTTTCCCGTTTCCTGTTTCGTTCCATGTTTGACTGATACTGATGTTGATTCATAACGAAGACCCCGGCGCATACAGGATATTGAGAGGAGGGTTGTCTGTGTCAGGAATGTTGCATGTGCTGTTTGCGGCTCCGAACCCGGCGGTAGACTCTGGCGACATACACACACTATCAGTGTTTGTCTCCATGAAATGTAGCCTGTTCATTGCAATCACATGCCCACCATGAACTGATCACCCCCCGAGGAGGACCACATGAGTGGCCCACAGGCCTGTTTTCAAAAATAGCTAATCAGTAATGGGACAATTGTGATTTCCAAGGAAGGTTGTAGAATTTGAAAATGTAAACACAACCTCCTTATAAATCACATTTTAATGGAAAAAATATCTGCCTCAAATAAAAACCAAATATCAAAATTTATAGAAACATGGTCTACGTATATAGATTTTTTTTTAACCTAATTCTGGTTACTTAATTCTGTCTGTTAGCGAGAGCCACTACATCGTGATAACTTACATTGATGTTTCTGCATTTGGCAATTTATTATTATATTATATTATTAGTATGGGATTTTTTTTTAATGGGCTTTAGGTGAACTGATGAATACACACACGCACGCGCGCACATGCACATGCTCACCCACATACAAAAAAAAAAATATATATATGTATATGTATATATATGTGTGTGTATATGTATATATACTGTATGTATATATTAAAAATAAAAAAAACATTTTTATTATTATTTTTTTAATTTATTTGTTTTTTTAAAAAAAGGAGAGCAATGATGATGTCAAATTGAATGAACAATACTCTCCTGAAAAAAAAAAATGTAAACACAAATAAAGTTTTTGAAATATCTCGTCTTTACTATTCAGGCCTCGCGTTTGAAATGATAACTTTTTGACTTTATTAAGACTAAGCATGTTTGTTTCAGCATAGGAGATATTAAACATATAAAAAAAAAACAAGGTGGCATAAAAAATGCTAGATCAGAAAATAGAAATGATACAAATGTCATGTAATTTGAGCTAGTTTATTTCAGAGATATGTATCAAAATGGCAGCCGTTTACGAAGGAGCTCTTGGTTTCACAAAGGTTTCCGATAAATGATTGAAGCACTTCTCCAACTCTTTTCTGAAAAATTTCAAGGAAACTAAATGTACTTTATATGCACTTGGCTTCTCATTATTTTAAAAAATGTAACACACTGTTTGCCACTTGGGCAGGAGCGTGCGCCTCCAAGCCAATTCCTCTATTTCATTTAACACAACAACAACAAAATGGTGAACACATTGTGACCTTTCTTTCTGACGCAGAAGAGGATTTGCCATTGTGCCAATCTTGCGCAGTACAGCGCTAACTGCTGAGGAGGTCTTTCTGAATGTTAGATTAGTTTTGTTAATTTTGCCTTCAGTATCGGCGGCTAGGCAGCCTCCATGAGTACCAATACCTGAATATATCAGGTCGATGCCGATACTTGCCTATCCCTAACAATAGTGCATAAGAAATATCATCAGTGAAAAAAAATCAGTTCTCCAGCACCGTCTTTTGCCTTGAATAAGGTGCTTTTCTGGAGTAAAAGGTAGAAATAGACTGATATGGGTTTTTTTTAGGACCGATACCGATTATTAGCAGTTAAGGAGAAGGAGGCCAAAAATCGAAATTTGGAGCGGAAAAATACGGACATTATATATATATATATATATATATATATATATATATATATATATATATATATATATATATATATATATATATATATATATATATATATACACACACACATACACAAACTCCAACTATTAGCTTTGTTGAAATGTCTTTGGCATGTTTGTTGAGCAACTTTTCAGATTTGCAAAATGTTTTTTTATTATTATTTTATCTTAGACTAGTGGTTCTCCAACGGGGGTACGAGAAGGTACTGCAGAGGGTACATGAGATTTTAAAATATATTTAAAAGGTTTATGTAAATATTTCAAAAAAAAAAATATATATATATATATATATATATATATGTATATATATATATATATATATATATAAGTTCATAAAATGAATTTTATATTCAGAGTAGGCAATTGAATTTCAGTGTCATAAAAACCCAGAATTTCCCCCACACTAGAATGGTTTGACCCAACTTGCCATATGCCGCCTGGAATCACCTGTCAATCACTTGAAAACTTTATTTAAAATTCAGTTAATTATTTCTTATTGAGAACAGAGCTGTACTATGATCCCAAAAGATGACAATTTATGTTGCTAATAATCTGTATGTGCACAAATCTTTATTTATAATTAAATTATTTATTTATTCTTTTTTTTTTTTATATATATATAATATTTATAATATATAATTTAATAATAAATCAGACAATGATGGCACAGCACTCGTTTTTATTACTTTATTTTACAGTATTTGCGCTGGTTAGGAGGTTCTTGGCTGAAAAAATATTTCACAAATACCAACAAAAAGTTAGCTCAGGTTCTTCAGCATGTCTTAAAAAGTTATATGTAAAGTTTTCCAAACTTTCAAAATATCTGAAATAAAATAAAAAGAAAGAAGAAAAGTGACCTTAGGATCAGCAGCATCTGTTATAAAGTTAAATGAAAATTTAAATACAGTAAATACTTTATTTATGTACACAGTTTTAAATTATTCTATTATCAGCCATGAGATTTTTTATTAAAAAGGCAAATGTCGATACGAGTCAAAATGCTGGCTATCTGCGCCGATAACTCGCCTGGCCGATAATCGGTCTCTGCCTAGTATCAGGTCAGCACAAATTGAAAACTCCCCTTTTAATAAAACATTTGACAACAACAAAAAAAGAACCTGCAGAACGTGTACAACACAGACTTGATTAGAATAACTGTCGGCCAATCGGGCCGATTGTTTTCAGCGATATTCTACCCACGGCCACGGCTAGTTCGGGGAAGAAAAGTCAGAGATGCGCCACCGACAACGGGATGTTTTCTCCTTTGGGAATATAGTATGTCTGTACTCCATTTCAAGGCAATCCATTCAGTGGCACTAAAATGAGAGGCAGTGGATTTTTATTGGCAATTTAATGACACCCGGTAACGGTGAGCTCTCCTCTTGGACTAATCAAGGTCACTTGTTCGCCAAGCGTTTTCGCAGTCAACCGCTTGGCTGCTGACTTGGCTGGACCAACTCGTGCGTGCGTGCATGTATGTGTGCACGTTTCATAAATCTGCATGCCGTCGGTAGATGCGATGAGCTATGTGAGGAGATCATGTTTAATAAATGGGTATTATTTTAGATGAGATTCAACTCCCGGGAGACGTGTTGTAGGCCGCTTTATTGCTCTTGCTTAGTGCACAAGGCCATTACTGCGCCGTTGCTTTATTTATGCACTTGAAGCTGGCGGAGACACGCTCAGATGGCCGCTCACATCCCTCTTAAGATGTCATAAAGCTCCGCTGCCTCTATGTGTTTATTCCTCCGCGGGACAGCGCTGGCGTGACAATTCATCAGTAAGCGCTAACTGCAGCAAAGAGTCGTTCGGACGGATTAAATGGCGGCAAATCAAGCTTTTTCCGGCGGGACGCTCGGACTTGTGACGATCAAAAAGTCCATCCCCGTGTAATTTGCATGTATTTCAAGCTGGGGTCAAGAGGTTGACGGGAATATTTGCCGGCTGTCAGCTGCAGATATGAAGCCGCGTGATGGTGAAATTAACTCGGGGCCATGTGTGTTCAACGCGCGCGTTCTCAGCAAGCACATTTGCGCCAAACGTGGGTTAACTTCATTAGGCTCTGGCACAAAAAGGGCACGGCTGATACGTAAGTGATTTATGACAAAAAAGAGTCATGGCTGCACTAATTAGTATGTACAGTTGTGTGGGTTGACAACAAGGCATGTGTTGTGTGTCCGGCCGGGCGAGGGCGGCGAGCATCTGAACTCGTCATTTGCAGAATTTCAAGCAGCGGCGGCAGCATTCCAGGATGAACACAGCTTCTTTGTTCTCGGTTAGCAAAGGCAAGGCAAGGCTGTTTTATTTTTGTAACACAATTCATGCACAAGGCAACTCGATGTGTTTTGCACAAGCAAAGACACCGACTAGTAGGGGTGTGGCCCAAAAAATCGATTCTCATTTAGTACGATTCAGAATCAATTTTAAAATGTCCCAAAATCAATTTTATTTTAATTATTTTATACTGTCTTGCCTTTGTTTGTATGTGCCTTTATTGGGAGCGCTGTTCATGTTGTAGCCGATTTGGCCACTTAGGGGCAGTGTGGTTCCACGCGGTCTGATACACTGTTAAGTTGTAGCCACATTAGAGAGTAGAAGGAAAAAGTCACGATCAAGTTTTTGCAATAAAAGTTGTTTTTTTGCAGCGTGGAGCCGTTCTTTTGAGTGATAAAAGTGCCGCGAGTAGCACGCTAATTAGCATTAGCGAGTCAGACTGGAGTAGATCATTACGATTCCTTGAACATCTATAAATTGAAGTAAAAATCGTTGTCAATCAAATCATTTGGAATCAAAAATCATTCCTAAATGAAAATCGATTCTGAATCGAATCGCACACCCAAAAATCGGAATCGAATCGAATCCTTAGACATTCAAAGATTCCTACCCCTAATAATAACCACTGCCTATGAATAGTTCCTGGTGAGAATTTATTGTATATATAATTTTTAGCGAAATTGTAATTAAATGAAATTACAGGGTTTTTTTTCTTCATTATACTGCCTCCCAGTGGCCAAGGCAGGCACACCGGAATGAACAACAAAATCAACGGAATTGTTTAATAATTTACATTATATTTAATTACACTGTTACTGTATTATTGTGCTATTTTTTGGGGTTAAAAACACAAAAACAACAAATGTGGAGGGGTTTTTTTTTGGGGGGGAAGGAGGCTGAAACTGATGAATGAATTTCCAATGTGTGGCCACAGAAAAAAATTCAACTCTTATCTCAAGGCGAGATTGTAGTGCTATAATTGCATCCCTAATACGTACCATAACATGAGGGGGATAAAATAGCTATATTAGTGGCTTCTCGATGAATATGCTTCCATCCATCCTTTATTTTTTCACTCCAGTGTCAATTCCATTTCAAACCAGACGTGTACTAGTTGTAGTATGTTCAGTAGTTCAGTATTTGCAAGCAGTTATATTGGACCCGTGTCACCTGACGGCAATGAGATACCCGATTTCAGACATAGCACATTACCTGACGTAGCGTCCAAGCAGCTCAAGCACGTCTCAACGCAACGCAAAAAGTCATGCTTGGCCACGAAACGTTGAAAATATCTTGAAAACTTGTGATTGTCAGAGCTGAGAGAGCAAACGTAGTCTTACATGTCGACTATGTCTCATGTGTCCTATTTCTAGATGACTATTTGCGTAATGCACGTGTTCTAAGTTGGTCCACCTGAAGTTCTTGCTTACCAGAGGACTAATCAAAGTGGGATATTTGTAGCTAGAAACGTCAAAGAAATCAATGGAAAAAAGAAAATAATAGGGTGGCAAGATGTTGTTGTTATGAAATTTGTGATTTCTAATTTTTTTGATTTTTTTCAAATGAATTTATGTCAGTGAATGAGTTAATTACACACAATAAATGGCTAAGATTTATGGGAAATGTAGTCCTACATTTCAAACAACACAAGCTGCGCTAACAAGCGGCATATTTACAATGTTACAATGCGTTACGAACAGATATGAAATTTGTGATTAATTGCGAGTTAACTAGTGAAGGCATGCGATTAATTACAATTTTTTTTAAAAATTATTACCTCTTGCCCCTAATTTTTTTGATTTCTTAAAATGAATTTATGGCAGTGAGTGAGTTAATTACACACAATAAATGGCTAAGATTTATGGGAAATGTAGTCCTACATTTCAAACAACACAAGCTGCGCTAACAAGCGGTATATTTACAATGTTACAATGCGTTACGAACAGATATGAAATTTGTGATTAATTGCGAGTTAACTAGTGAAGTCATGCGATTAATTACGATAAAAAAAAAATTAATCACCTGACGCCCCGAATTTTTAATAATATTTTATTTCTTTTTTTATTTATTTATTCACTGCCGTTAACGGCTATAAACATCAAAAAAATCATTTTAATGTGTGTGTGGCAGTGTGTGAATTGTTGACTTCTTTCATCCCAACAGCTGAACGTGCGCACTTTGTGTGTGTGAGGAGGGTTCGGGGTATGTGGGGGGCGTGCGCCGTCGCCATCGCACGTGTACTCACGTTGACACCTTGTCACGTAACGCTCGCTTTGTGCCCGCACCCCGGGGACATCCCGCCTGTTTACCAAGCAAACACTCTAAATGGCCGACCTCCTTGAGGTTCCACATGCGGAGGGGAACCCTGACAGCGTCTTTCCCCCTACGTGTCAAGGGTGCGCATTTTGCGTGCGACCGCTCGCTCGCTCTTTGACGCCAGGGACGTGTTTGTCCGGGAACAGGTGTGGGATGTGGAGTTCTCCGGACAAGCCAGTCTTAAAAGTCTTTTTAATCTTGGCAGTTTCTCTCATGTGGATGTTCAGGAAAGAAAATGGCGTGGCGGCGGGAAAAAAAAAAAAATCTCCTCCGGCTATCGAGATGTGTGCTCTGGATGCTTTGAGCTGGGACAACTTTGATGTGGCCAACTGTCGGTTTACTACTAAAGTGAGATTCAGGTCAACACTTTCATGAGGATGAATTCAGGAGTGTGTTTTGCATCCTTTGCAATCAGCAGCGAAAGCATTTGCAAAATTGGATACCCCCATAATCATACGGTTATATAATACCTGTGTATATTATCAGGTATTTTCCTTTTAACTCATTCACTGCCATTGACGGCTATAAACATCAAAAAATTATTTTAATTATTTCTATTAGTTTAAGACTTTTTTCCACTTTTGTTAACAAAAGTATTAAAACCCAGAATTTTTTTTTATTGTACGTTTAGAACAGATATGGAATTTGTGATTAATCGCGAGTTAACTAGTGAAGGCATGCGATTAATTACAATTTTTAAAAAAAATTATTACCTCTTGCCCCTAATTTTTTTGATTTTTTAAAATGAATTTATGGCAGTGAATGAGTTAATTACACACAATAAATGGCTAAGATTTATTGGAAATGTAGTCCTACATTTCAAACAACACAAGCTGCGCTAACAAGCGGTATATTTACAATGTTACAATGCGTTACGAACAGATATGAAATTTGTGATTAATTGCGAGTTAACTAGTGAAGTCATGCGATTAATTACGATAAAAAAAAAATTAATCACCTGACGCCCCGAATTTTTAATAATATTTTATTTTTTTATTCACTGCCGTTAACGGCTATTAACATCAAGAATTAATTTTAACAGTTTTCATTAGTTCAACATTTTTTCCACTTTTGTTAACAAGAGTATGAAAACCTAGAATTTTTTTTATTGTACATTTAGAACAGATATGGAATTTGTAATTAATTGCGAGTTAACTAGTGAAGTCATGCGATTAATAACGATAAAAAAAAAAATTATCACCTGACGCCCCGAATTTTTAATAATATTTTATTTCTTTTTTTATTTATTTATTCACTGCCGTTAACGGCTATTAACATCAAGAATTCATTTTAACAGTTTTCATTAGTTTAACATTTTTTCCACTTTTGTTAACAAGAGTATGAAAACCTAGAATTTTTTTATTGTACATTTAGAACAGATATGGAATTTGTGATTATTTGCGAGTTAACTAGTGAAGGCATGCGATTAATTACGATAAAAAAAATTTTAATCACCTGACGCCCCGAATTTTTAATAACATTTTATTTCTTTTTTTATTCATTTATTCACTGCCGTTAACGGCTATTAACATCAAAAATTCATTTTAACAGTTTTCATTAGTTTAACATTTTTTCCATTTTTGTTAACAAGAGAACCTATGAACCTAAACCTAGAATTATTTTATTGTACATTTAGAACAGATATGGAATTTGTGATTAATCGCGAGTTAACTAGTGAAGGCATGCGATTAATTACAATTTTTAAAAAAAATTATTACCTCTTGCCCCTAATTTTTTTGATTTTTTTTTAAATGAATTTATGGCAGTGAATGAGTTAATTACACACAATAAATGGCTAAGATTTTTTTCTCTTTTAATTATTTTTAGAAAACCAGTCATATACCTTTACTCTTAAGTGTTTTTAAAGTATTTTCCGTTAACTTGTTTGTTGATGCTTGTCGGTAAGGGTTGGAATCTTTGAATGTCTCACGATTCAATTCCGATTTTTGGGTCTGCAATTCGATTTTTGATTAAGAACAATTTTTTTGGGCACACCCCTAGTTATTATGCCGTGAAAGTCTCTGATTGCTCAATCGGAGCAAAACATTCTTGGCCTACCATGAATCGGCCATTTTATTGTGATTTGCCTATCTCGCTTCACCCCTTCTGTTTCTTTTCACGCAGTTTTCAGTTTGTTTTGTTACTGAAAATAGGCTTTTATCGGCATTACCACCCCTACTGCATTTCATTTACTAGGTAATTGATTCATGACCTTGATTTGTTAAACAGACAATCAGTACTCGTGAAAGTTCTCCCACACTTTTTCACCAGCATGACGTATATTTTACAGGTAGAAGTCATGTTGTTATTTTCCCCTTAAAACGGTATTATCGAAGAAAAGCGACGTTTCCGACGCTGTGAAAGTACCCTGAATGCAGCATTTTGATTGCGTAGCATTAGCAACTAGCAAGTGTGTAGCGTATGTTATTCTGGTTATTCTGTTGTCCCTAAACGTCCTTTAAGCTGTTCATTGACACCCCAGTTGGAGTTAAGTGTAAAACTAAACACACGATGATAAGAATTACATCAACTGTATGTTTAAATCCAAAACATGCTTCATTTTTAAAACATTGCTAGCCTAGCGCAAATGCTAAAAGTGAAAGGATGATCCCATTCAAGGGAATTGGGTGAGGGGAGGGATAATTTTATGCATTAATTGGTCATCTGTATTTTTTTTCTCGGCCTAAAAAAAATGCATATCGGTCGGGCCCTAATATACGTTATGGAATATGGATTAAATTTACTGACTGGGTAAAAGCGCACAAATGTCCATGAATCTTTTGCAGCCACATGTTGAAGCTTGATTCTTATTTGGTTGATTATTTTTGAAGTTAACACAAACATAGGATGGAAATGATCTGAACCGTTTGAAATGTGGTGTAAATCCGTTTTTTCGCTACATTTGAACACACTTTAGACTCATGCGCAAGTTTTGCTGATTGTCATGACAAAGTTTTCTAGCAAACATGAGCAACTTTTTCTGTTGTTGCAGCTCAAAACTATGTTTGCGTACGTGAAATGACACAATGAGAGCATCGTCCCCTGAGACTCGAACACGCAAACAACCACAAAAGGGGAAAGAAAATGAGTATTCCATTAGCACTTTATGCCGGTATTCACTGGCGGACAGTTAGTGGCTGTTGCCTCGCTCAAATTTAAATGAGATCCTCCGGGTGCAAACGTGTACGCGCACACAAAGAGACACACGCGTAAACAAACTTGACTGACATTTACGAGTGGTGCCGATACCTCGGAGAACGTGCCGAGGAGCGACGCGCACAGCTAATGGCGGACTTATCCGAAATGCTGACAGGTCCGACTTCATACAGACGTTACCTGATGAAATGAGCACGATTTCTTTTTGATGGAACATTACGAACCGCATGTTGACTGGATAAGCTTGAGTCATGTGACCGATTCATCCGCAAGCTTAGAAGATGAGATGTGCATGCGGCATTTTTATGAGGTCTATCTCAAAACTGCTATTCTATACCTACCTGGTATCAAACAGCCGGCAGGATGTGTCTCATTGAAATTGAATATACATACAGATTAAATATCAACATATTTCGATTTAGATTGACTTAACGCAGCGGCTTCCAACTGCTGAGGGCATCTACTTAGATCCAGGAGGCATAAAGCTCCCCCCAAAAATTTTTAAAGAGGAGAAATAAAAATAACACTACTGAGATAATGTGGTTGCAAAAGTGTGCACACCCTCTTATAATGGCGGCTGTGGCTGTGTTCAGAATTCACATTCAAACTCATTAAATTGTCAGCACACACCTGCCACCATTTAAAGTGTCTTTCTTTCCCAAATAGGGGTGTCGCAATAATCAGTGAGAAAGAATATCAATTAATTGCACGATAATTATAAATGAGCTCGATCTGTTTGCCTGGCTCAATAATTCTTTAGCAAAGACACTTGGTATTGAGTTAACTTGGAGGTCTATTTTATTCAAGTACATTTTTTTTGTCAACAGAATTTGATACTCCATTATATATATTGTTTTTGGTGTTTTCCATTATTTATTTTGAATATGTACAATAGAGGTGTTAGAAAAAATCGATTCGACAATATATCGCGATATTACAGCGCGCACTTCTCGACTTGATTCGATGTGCGGTCGAATCGATTTTTAAACATCAATTTTTGATGAGAATATTCAACAAAACGTCTTGGTTAGGGTTCACACATTAAGCATGGAAGAATGTTATATTAATGGAACATTAAGCCTTAATATATAATCTAATAATATAAATATTATATAATATATAAATACATTTTCATACAAATCTTACAGTGTACAAGTTTACTGATTAGTATTTTCAAAATTTGAGTTTTAAAAAAATCGCAATAATCAATTCATAGATTCGTATCGGGATTAATCGAATCGAATCGTGACCGATGAATCGTCATACGAATTGAATCGCCAGGTACAATTCACACCCCTAATGTACAATGTTTTTTTTGTCAGTAAGTAATTCCAATTTGAAATATTCTCACGAAATAAAAGTTTATCTCTAAAAAGGTGTACTGTTATATACCATTATCGTTATATTAGTTGAAAAATGGTATGAAAACTGCAATATTATTCTTTATCACAACATTTTCTGGGGCAATTTATTGTCAAGCAAAATGTGCTATCGTGACGTGCCGATCCCCAAATACAGTTCAGACGTTCTATTAAGCTTTACCTGACTTTTTTTTTTGTATTCATAATTCCTCTTTCATTGTAGGTTTGATAATGAGCAGTTTTTGCAAAAATCTCGTTTCAGTGTAATGAAACTACATCAACGTTATATGTCACATTAAAGGTGGAAAAGATTTATCTTTGTCTTAAATATAGCCATTCTATAAATAATAATAAAAATAATGTATAATAACCATTCCATGTCAAATCTCCCAAAGCTTTTTCGAAAGAGAAAAGCTCCACAATGTCTACGGGTGGCGAAGAGCGGAGCTTGTGAAACGAGAGACTCTTGAAATGAAAGCGCAGTGCTTCTTCTTCATCTCTCAGAGCGTCTGTCTCAGCTGTGTCACATATAATGGGGAGGGGTCAGTCCTTGGCGCGCAGGGGCCCGTCCGTCCTCCCTATCAGACCTTGGCTTCATTTCGAGTGGAAGCATAACCGTGTCAAAGCCAAAAGCGCTCGTCAGCCACAAGGCCCTCAGGAGAGACCCTGTGACTGCACGCTGCTCCTCGCGCCTGAGGCTGTTTGCGTCATATTACCTGCAGCAACAGCAGCGGGATATATAGAACATTTTGCCGCTGATTTGATCTAATTCAACTGAATGAGCTTCTTGTGTTTATTAGAACCGTTAGGTTGAAAAGGTCAAGATTGTTCAAGGGCTGTATTGTGGTTATTATGGTTAGCGAAAACGTACAAAATAGCTCAAACAAAAAATTAAAAAAAAATAAAAAGTGCTTCAAAAAAGATAACAAACTGAAACTGTTACGTTTATAGCAGCAGGTGAAACGAACTATAATGATAGCAAAAATGGCCGTCATTTGTATTATTTAATAACATACATGAGCTATTAGGAAGGTCAAATAGTTGTTGGGGGATTGTAGCTTATATTATTTTATTTTGCACTCAACAAATATATCACATATATTTAAAAACAAATAAATAAACTAAAACTAATACAAACTAAACTAAAACAAAGCATTTTCATAAAAGTAAAAACTAACAAACCTGTTTTAAAATTTTTATTTAAATTAACTGAATTTAAACAAAAGTCAAAATGAAATGAGCTATAATGAAAAATCTAAAACTATTAAACTATTCTGTACTTAAAGGAGAACTCACAATTGTTCCTTGCCATTATATGTTATATATGGTCGCTGCTATATGAAAAACATTTATGTCCTTTTTTTTTTTTTCATTTTTCACATTTTTTCCTTGTTTGTTTTGTTTCATCCAAAAAGAAATAAATTTTAAAAAAAAAGTGTTATTATTATATTATATTCTGATTATAATATTGTTGTTGTTCCTTGCCATTATATGTTGTATATGGTCGCTGCTATATGAAAAACATTTATGTCCATTTTTTTTTCATTTTTCACATTTTTTCCTTGTTTGTTTTGTTTCATCCAAAAAGAAATAAATTTAAAAAAAAAAGTGTTATTATTATATTATATTCTGATTATAATAGTGTTGTTGTTCCTTGCCATTATATGTTGTATATGGTCGCTGCTATATGAAAAACATTTGTCCATTTTTTTTTCATTTTTCACATTTTTTCCTTGTTTGTTTTGTTTCATCCAAAAAGAAATAAATTTTAAAAAAAAAGTGTTATTATTATATTATATTCTGATTATAATAGTGTTGTTGTTCCTTGCCATTATATGTTGTATATGGTCGCTGCTATATGAAAAACATTTATGTCCATTTTTTTTTTCATTTTTCACATTTTTTCCTTGTTTGTTTTGTTTCATCCAAAAAAAAAAAAAAAGTGTTATTATTATATTATATTCTTATTATAATAGTGTTGATGGAAGAAATAATATTAATAATAATACATCCATTTTCTTCAGTCTCAAGTCACGGCCATTTTGTCCTGAAACCGACGTCAAATTGCCCTCAGACTCGCATTGCGAATGTCACAGCTCACATGTTTACTGGGTTTGGTCAGGTTTTTTTAAAAAAATATATATTTATTTATGGTGAAGAAAGAGAGTCTACTCTTTCTTTTGGTCGTGTTGGTGCTTATATTGAGACAGAACACAATATTCTCTGGGTGTGGAAAGATCATTTAAAAGTCTCTAAAAGGCTGAAAGTGAATGAGTTATTGGTAAACAAATTGCAACAGCTGTTTTTGAATCAGTACTTCTACTTCAACGATCTTTTTTTCCCTATTTATCATTCTGCAGTTCTTTTTAAGTCATTTTTCAACCTCCGTTGCACAAAAGCTAATGCTAACACGCAAACACAACATGGTTTGATGGACGCTGCTAATTTAACATCTAAGAATAGCGACGAGTCAACCAAAATGGTTTCTATCAATGACGTTGATTAAAGGTCTCATAGTATGAAAATGCACTTGAGTTTGGTTTTCTATCAATAAAATGCATTCCGGGCCTGTCAACAATCCAACCAGGCTTGAAAAATATCAGTCTCTTCCTTTCTCAAATGCGCGTTTTAAACGGGCAGATTAAACTTGCGTGACGTCAACAAGACACAGAAGTGCACTTGACCCCGCCCCCTCGGGTTAGTGGCACCGCCTCTGGTAAAGGTTTGTCACGCTCACAGAAATTCAATGCTTTTTTTCCCCCCTTTTTTTTCTTTCTTTTTTTTCCTGGAGAGCTCAGTATTGTTCATTCGGTAATTTTACCAATTTGACATGTCATCATCATTGCTCGTTTTTTTTTTTTTTTTTTAAACAAATTATTTTGTATGTGAGTGAGTATGTGTAGACGGTGGTTGGATAATACTGAAGCGGTCACAATTTTTTTTTTTTACCAAGATACAATCGGCGTGGTTATTTTGCCGTGACTTTGTGACGGAGACCGGCCGCTAAGTGATCTCGACGAAACGGCTCTGCACGTGCAATGTGCACATTTGTGTTATTCATAACCGCTCGTAAATGTCTACGAGCATTCACGGCAAAATAATGCTGGCGGGAGAGTAGCCGGGTTACGGCAAAATAACCATCGCCTAAACAATCGCAAACTAACGCTACAACATAGTCTGTGTAGTAACGTTATGCTACTTTTTCTTATGGTAAAACGTTATGCCACTTTTCCACATTTTAAAATAGTTGTCAAATGTGTAAAAGACATGTCTGTATTTTTCTTTTCTTCTGCTCCGATGGCCCGTCGTTTCCATTCACAACATTAGCACATGACTACCATGACCCAAATCACTGCCCCTTTGAGAGAGAAGGCGTGGCCTGGTGCAGCTATTTACATAAAAGTGACACACCCCTAAAACAGGCCGTTTTGAACAGAGCGTTTTTTGGCTGATTTATGGACAGCAAAAATATTAGATCCAAAGTCAATTTTGACAAATGCATTTCACACACGTCTTTTTACACACTTGAGAACTATTTTAGTATGTGGAAAAGTTGAATAATATGAGACCTTTAAAGGCCAATGAAGTCGGTGTTCTTGGGTTGTCACGGCAATGACAGAGACAATGTACAGTAATTATCCATCCATCAATCAATCAATCCATTTTCGGAACCACTTATTCCTCATTTTATTTTATTTTTAAGACAACACAAATGCTAAATGCTGATTTTACAAGGTATCACTTCAGTTTAAAATATCTATTTTTTTTAATTATTATTATTATTATTATTTTTCCCCTGAGAGCTCAGTATTGTTCATTCGGTAATTTTACCGATTTGACATGTCATCATCATTGCTCTCTTTTTTTATATATATATATATATATATTTTTTTTTTTTTTTGTATGTGGGTGAGTATGTGCGTGCGTACGTTTTTAAAAGCTCTATTGCAGTGGTTCTCAAATTTTCAACTAGCACCTCACCGAGGTTTTCTTATGATCGCCAACTACCACTATAAAAATCAACATTTTAATGTAGTGGCATACATAGGCCCAAGTGTTCACCAAAAACAAGGCATACGTTTTATTAAAAATGTGTGTTCAATATTATTATTAGCACACTTATGGAATAACAAATATGCTCAAATTACTGTTAATCATATCCATCCATTCATTTTCTTAACCACTTATTCCTCACAAGGGCAACATTTTAATTGAACTTCTAATCATATATTATTATTATATGTCATTATTGATATGCATTTATGTGAAGACAATAACCATGTTATCAATTTCTCACAATAATGAAGATGCGTACCAATACGTTTTACATTTCCACATGACCACTCGACATTCCTAGAAAATCACAATGCCCCCCCATCACTCGTGAGCTATTTTTGGAACCGGCCTGCAGGCTGCTCACGTAGTCCTTTGGAGGCTAGTTGGTGCCCACGGGTGCCACGTTGGTCACTCCTGCACTAGTCATACTCGTACCCACCCTTTGAGAACCGCTGGTCTTTTCAATACAATATTCTTACAAACGATGTTAACTCATGCTAGTAACTTGACGCTTGAACGCGCGCCCCCTATAGTAAAAGTGTGCCTGAGCTTATAAATATAGAGCACTGTCAAGTTAGATAAGGCTCCTCAATTTCTCCCTCGTGCCTTCAACTTCTCTTATCTCGACAAGAAAAGATTTCTCACCGTTGTTGCAACTGCCGTTCCTTTTTTTAGCAGCGCGTTGACAGGCCAGAAAGCTTCGGATTCCGCAAATGAGCGCCGTTGCAAAGGCTGCCTTATCTGCGCGTCGGGCGGATCAATACTTCCTCTCTGTCATTACACCCGGTAGTCACGTCGGTCGGGCTGCTTCCGACGCGGCCCCCGACCTCTGCGAGGGCTCAATCT
The DNA here is from genome assembly GCF_051991255.1 of Vanacampus margaritifer. Taxonomy (NCBI): domain Eukaryota; kingdom Metazoa; phylum Chordata; class Actinopteri; order Syngnathiformes; family Syngnathidae; genus Vanacampus; species Vanacampus margaritifer. Next base: position 8,041,317 of record NC_135432.1, on the reverse strand, counting down.
GCATACTTGGGAGTGAGTGGATCCAATATGGCTAATGAACAGCGCCATAATGGACACACTAAATGGCAATCAATCCTGAGCCGTCGCTTTCTTGCTGCAGCAATATTTGGATGGTCTGAATATCTTTGAGTGGCCATTCTGCGTGACAACCCCCCACCCCCCCCCCCCCCCACCTCGTCAAGAGTTCACGTGGTGACTTTCAACTGTCTTCTCATTAATTAAATCCGTTTCTTCCTGCGTCTGTGCCGGTCAAATGACACAAAACATGCAGATAACGAATTTGACGGGTTATTATGGGATGTCATTGGTTATCTCCTGAGTACTTCCAGACCCGCAGCAGCCCGTGGCATGTTCTTAGCCTTAGGCCTCGTACACAAACACAAAGGCAGTCAGGCTGTTTTTGTCCAGATTTTGCCCCAAACTTGGCAAAGACCTGACGACGTGATCTCATAATGATTTTAGGAAAAAATGGAATTGTGATTTTATTTTCTGACATATATTGCCATCTTGATAACATTCAGCATTTCCTTCAAATAAGGATTCAGTGCACTATTCAGAAGAATTTACAAACATGACATGAAAATGACATCATACCATAAAAAAACATTTAAATGTATTACTCTAATAATGCAAGGATGTTAAAGAAGCTTTTTCAAGGTCTCAGTAAACAAGAACTACTGCTTGCCATCATATATGTATAAATATGCAGTTATCTATAATAGTGACATATGTATTTTTTTTTTACCAAAATGTTTAATTCTGATCATAAAAGTAAGATTATATGTAAATATTTTTTCCCCCCATATTTTTGTTAGTCTTAAATGCTTCAAATGTAGACGGAGAGTTTAGCAATATGGCCTGAAATTCATATCATGGCATTAATTTGAATGTGTTATTTAAATGTCATAGGCAAATATATCCTGTTAAAGGGTTCACAAAGTATCATTTTTATTGCTTCAAATGTTAGCATTTTCATGTAAAAATGTCAGCTTTTTCTTTTATGTAATGACATCAATTTCACAAATAAACGTAGTCGTTAAGCAAAGCTAAATTGATTTTTTTACAAAATAAAGTCATTTGGAGACCTTTTATTGTGTAGATCTCAAAAGTCAGTCCTCTGTGGTGCAAAATGGTGCAAAAATACGCAAAATAACATTATAAATATTTGACCTTATAAGTACCATTTTCAGTTTTGAGTGGAGATTTCTGGCACAGATGGTTTCACTTCGAGGTCAATGACAGAATTTTAAAGTGAAAAACAAGTTTAAAAAATTCTTGACAATATTATGTTTTATGCGCCCACTAGTCTAAACATTCTGATTAATATTGCATTTGTAGAATATGAATTAACCAGCCATTTTTCTCCGTCTCAAGGTGCGGCCATTTTGCCACTTGCTGTCAACTGAAAATGACATCACAGTGCCCAAGGGCTCAACTCGTGAAGGTCACATGACCAAATCCAACAAACATGTGAGCTACGACCGTGCACGAAACAACACAACCAAAACTGTTAAATGCATGAATTTTCTATCTTTATCTTCACGGTGTAAGAAAAATCATTCAAGATTCAAAGAATCCGTATGTGTGTTCTGGTTATTCTGGGATGCCAGTCGTTATCTCCTGAGTGCTTCCAGACCCGCAGTCAGTGATGTTGAGCCTTACTTACGTTGGCTCTTGCTTGCATGAGGCAACACGAACAAATTGAACTTGTCACGTATCATTTCCTAATCAAGGCGTCAAATGTAATCCGCAAAATGAGTTTTCTTTTTATAGATGTCTTAAAAGTACGGACATCTGGTTTTGGATGCAAGTCCAGTTTTCTTGATCCCTCTTGATTCAGAATTATAATTTTCATTTCACTTTCATTGACTGATGGCACTTGAAGGCTATTCGGATTTTATTTGGCGCGGTGGAAAATTCACTTTGGCAGGATATTCACTGGAGCTTTCTCCGGATGAAGGTCACACTGTAGCTGCAAAATGACTTTCCTCGCTATAGCTCGCTTTCATCCCTGCTTTCCTCCCATCCTCCACAGCGGAACATGAGTCAGAGAATCTGACACCTCGCGGGGCACAAGAGCAGAGAGGAAATGGGAGGAGGTCGCGAGGAGAGAGAATGGAAGCAAAGCGAGATGGACAAACGGGATCGATATGTCACCAAACCAGGTAACCTGAGATGTTTTTCCTTCTTCCTGCCGCGCTGTATAAAAATCGCAATTAAATGAATCGACGCTCAAATGGTGCTGGAAGCCCTCGCTCTGACTGCGCCATAAATCACAGGTGAAGACATTCCTTCTCTACAGGCGCATAATTATCATGTTTACAGCATCGCAGGTTGTCGACGTATCAGCTGGACTTGGTGCACTTTGCGATTACATAAGCTCCAAAACAAACTGAGCACAAACCCAAAAATAGTGCGGTCGGTCCCCGCTAAATATTTCAGGCACTCAGCAGCTGAAGGGGGTGATAAAAAAGCTTCTCTTGTCATTGGTCCCTCACACAAAGACCCACTGATGCCGCTTGAAAGAAGGCCGTGGCATTACTTTTTATTTTATCCACTTACTCCACAGTACGGACCGACTCCATAAAAAGCAGCTCCTTAAGGGGAGGAAATCAAATCCCGAATTGAGGAGAGGAGGAAAAAAAAAAAAGACAGGAAGTGTCACGCAGGCTGCTGGGTCAAAACAGCAACTCTTAACCCTGGAGAGCCCACGGGGTCAAATTTGGCCCCTATAAATTCTGCTACTCAAATAACAAAGACCTTCTTTTTTTTTTTTTTACAAATTTAACTTTAAAGGTCCAGAGTGCCACTTCTGACCCCTGCATGGGGCCATCTAATGGATGAATATTGCACTTACATGAGCCAGAGTGGTGGTGACAAGATGGCTGGCAACATGCTGTTTTGTTGAGTTGGAAATCAATCCAAACAAAACCACCTTCTCAGCAAACCATCAGATGGTAAAATTGAGGGTTTTTTTTTTGTTAATCTATTTCATATCATGTTGCAGAATGCCTAGGAGTATGTTTTATATATATTTTTTGATAAATTAGCAACTCTGAGCTAGTTTAAAAAAAAAAGGGTTAAAATTGAAAAAAAAACATATATTTTGGTGTTCAGTGAACTTATAGCAGTCATTTAATGTATAATTCATAATTTTCCAATGAAGAAAATGGTTCTTGGGTTCTCCAGGGTTAAAACAGTCTCATGTCTTCAATAGCGAGGATGACCCGCGGTGCTGCCGGCCACCGGTTCAGACTTAAGAACAGCGAACGAAGGGTCACGATGCCTTTGAAAGAAAGGCTCCCTTCATTGCTCCACAACAAGCGGCGTCACAAAATGAGCCGCACTGTTGGCCGGATGACAAACCCGCGTTCATGTGACCGGGTTGCGCGCACGCCCTTCTTGTACAACAGAGCCCATTTCATGCCGTAACACGGAGATAAGGAGCGCGGCGCAAAGATGTGTTTCAATCGAGCGAGCGTCGAGAGGACGAGGATCGAGGCCCCGAGAGTCGCGCGTTATTAGATAGCAACAAGCGCAGGTTAATTGCTCCAAGGCAGGTTAATTGCTACACGTGATTTAGCACAGTGATAGGAGAGGAAATTAATTTGTATGGTAACAAAGCTCCCTAAGATCTTTATGAAATTCTTTCGATGACACTTCACACAGGCGAAGATGCTCAGCAGTCGGGCCCATAAATATTGGGACGTGGACACAATTGTTGCTAAAAACGCAGACGCTGAATTTGATCTCTGGTAATGCGACTGTCTTCACTTCCTGTTTGTTGCTGCCAGGGACATTTTATCTTTAATTATGTCTTCAGAAAATAAAGCGCAGGCTCAGTTGGATACAGGTCAGGGGATTAATAGGGATGTAACGATATCCAAACATCGCACATATAAATATTACAATGTGAACCTCACCATGTGATAATTATCACGATGTTGTCAAAAACATGAGACACTAGATAAGAAATCACAATGTTGTAAAAAAAAATGTTTTTAAATGAAGCTCATATTGTGGGGGAAAAAGCACAAAATTGTGTTTTTGTACATAGTAACAGCAGCGACAGCAATAGCCTTGGTCATGTCATGTCACATGTCATTGTCATGTGCTCCTATTGGCCACAATTGTGTTCAGCTGAAGTGGGCCAAACGTATGTTGTTGTTTTTTGATGAAGATGTGGAAAAAATATTTGCTGCCTGGTATGACTCATTTATGGGAGTGATAACCACCACAGTGACCAAAACATTCCTAATTAATATTCAACTGCACTAGTAAATTAACCACCAGAGGGTGCTAGAACTGCACAAATTGAGTCTCCTTTTTCTTTTCTTTTTTACAGATGTGCTGTTTTTACAAGTAATATCGTGACAAGATGACGACCATATTGTGGCAATTTTAATTACCGTGATATTGTGGTTATCGTTACATCCCTAGTTGTACGGAAGTAAAAAAAAACAAAAAAACAGACAGTCTTTATCGACAAAAAACAAAGTAACTACCCACCCCCTGACAAAAAAAAGTTCCAATATCCAAAGCAGGGTGCCTGTTTGAGAATTAGAACATTAGAAATTCCACAACCACAAAAGAAAATTGTCGCAAGATTCTCAATACTGAAATGATGTTGGTCTTCTTTCTAATAAAGAGAGAATTATTTTTACATGGGAAAAAGAATCTTCAAACCTATTTTAATTGGACAAGATGAATGTTGATCTTGTCTTAATACACTCACAAATGGACCGACTCTGACAGATGTTATTTTGAATCTCGGCAATCCTAATAAACCCCAATAAAAGTCCCAACTACCATCTGAGCTCATCATGACACAAATTTCTAAATTTCAATCATTTGCTTAAAGGGTTAAAGCGCTGCTAAATATATGCTAATTAGCATTAGCATTACGTTTACCTGGTCTTTCTTAGTTGTTTTAAAATACACAAAGTGTAGTTTATTGACTTCCACCGTTCAGCGCTCGTATCACAAATCAACTGCGAGTCAAAGCAAATAAATCGGTCAAAAGACGGCTCGCGTCTTGAAAAACGTATAAATTGGGTCCTAATTTTCAGGCAAAAGAATTCAAATTGTAAATGTTGACGACGAGCACTGTTTTTGGAAGACGAGCGTGATTCTTGTCGGCTTCCAGACGTGGGAGCGTCACGTGACACGTCTGGCTTGCGTTATTTATGAAGCCTCACTCTGCAGCACAGATGCAGGTGGGCTTTCATTATTGAAGATGCTCTTCCACTTCTTATTAAATCTCCTTCTCTCAGAGTGCATTACGGAATTGCATTTGGACGGAGAGCGGGCCTTGCGCAAGGGTCTGTCTTTGTAGCCCTGGAGTGCATCACAATGACTTGCGTGCAGCATCAGACAACAGCAGTTTTCATTTGTTTTTAAATTCAAACCTTGCAGAAAAAAAAATCTTTTTCTTATTGAGCACCATGTGTGGATGGGAAAATGTAAAGGCGCACGTTGAGGTGTTTAAAAAAAGCATTTCCCCCCCAAACATTTAGGCCATAAAATGCTTCCAGTCGCACCCTAAGTGATGCACACACAATTCTTGCGTAGTGTCCTACTTCTTTCCACTTTTGTTTGAGTGCACTCGCTGCAGGCTGGCGGGGCATTTGCAAGATTCATGAGCATCTCCAGGCTGTGAGGACCACGATTCTCGGCATCAATCAAACGTTCCACTCCCAGCTGTTTATTGATTCCATTTTACAGACTATAAGAGCAGTGCTGTGCATAATCTAGGAAAAAACTAAAATAATCATCTTCCAATGTCAAATATTAGCAACACAATACATTTTTGCTACCATATGCTGTTGGACTGAGCCCAACCGCAAATGTGGAATTTATGTGATTATTTGACCCTCCCTTAACTCATTCACTGCCATTGACGGCTATAGACGTCAAAAATTCATTTGAACAATTTCTACTAGTTTAACATTTTTCCCCACTTTTGTTAACTAGAGTATGAAAACAGAACAGATGCAACATTTGTGATTAATCGTGAGTTAACTACTGAAGTCATGCGATTAATTACTATTAAAAATTTCAACCGCCTGATGCCCCTCATTTTTAATATTTTTTTCTTTTTCTTATTAATCGCTTGATTTCAATAGTTAACTCACAATTAATCTCAAATGTTATATCTGTTGTAAATGCACAATATTTTTTTCTAGGTTTTCGTACTCTTAACAAAAATTGAGAAAAAAAATGTAAACTAATAGGAATAGTTAAAATTAATTTTTGACGTCTATACCCGTCAATGGCAGTCAATGAGTTAAAAATGATGAAATCCAATGTTAACCGTTTTAATCTTTATGTTGATCACAAACTACGATCCTAAAATAGCATTTTAAATGCTTACAAAAAAATACAGCACAGTAGAAAACAGTTTACAATTAAGCACGCACATTCACAATGCATAGCCTACTACCTGTATGTAACTCTGATGATGATGATGATGATGAAGAATCAAGCGGTCAACTAGAACTTTTGTGATAACACGAGCTGTAGTTGCAGATGTTACTAGTTTGGATTCTGTTAAGTCATAGTTTGATGATGAGCTCAAGTAAACATGGGCAGCGCCATTTTATCTATTGACAATTCCGAGCTTACGTCACAATTGCGTCACAAGTCAAAATGGCCGTCTAATGCTACATTTGGTGACAAGATGAAGGTTGGAAGTCGGACTTCCGGACAGGAGGGGGGCGAGGGCGACTGACTTCAATCTGACGTCACTCAACAAGAGACACAGACCGTGTAATGCAAAGCATCATTTACACAATTGTAAAAATATTTATCTTTATTTATTATGACATTATCTTAAGTAAATAACATCACATGATCCAAAATGTTTTAGACGTCCTGCACTAACCAGAACAACAAACAATTCATCGTAATCGGACATCTTTGTTTACATTTTCCTTGAACGCTTTGTGAGACAATCCGATGGGGATCGGACCGACTTCCCACCTTCCATTAACTCGGTGAAAGGAAGCTCTCCTCTGATTGAAAAGCATTACATTTTGGATCATTTTAATTTGATTTGATTTCAAAATGTGATGAAATGTCATTTGACTACAATAATAAGATGCCTGGTTTGAATAGTCACAAGCAAAAGCAATAGAAATATGTTGTATGTTGTCATCAAACAAATCTGCAAGTTGTACATCATGTGTAAATGAAAACGTTGATTCAAAATAAAGTTGACATTTCAGATTTGCAACAAGATTAACTCATTTACTGCCATTGACGGCTATAGACGTCAAAAATTCATTGTAACTATTTCTATTAGTTTAACATTTTTTTCCACTTTTGTTAACAAGAGTATGAAAACCTAAGGAAACAATATTGTACATTTAGACCAGATATAAAATTTGTGATTAATCGTGAGTTAACTATTGAAGTCATGTGATTAATTACAATTAAAAAATTGTATTGCCTGACACCCAAATTTTTTAAAATCATTTTATATATATATATATATATATATATATATATATATATATATGTATGTATATGTATGTATATATGTATGTATATGTATGTATATATGTATGTATATATATATATATATGTATGTATATATATATATATATATGTATGTATATATATGTATGTATATATGTATGTATATATGTATATATATGTATGTATATATGTATGTATATATATATATATATGTATGTATATATATATATATATATGTATGTATATATATGTATGTATATATGTATGTATATATGTATATATATGTATGTATATATATGTATATATATGTATGTATATATATGTATATATATATGTATGTATATATATATATATATGTATATATATATATATATATATATATATATATATATAATCTTTATTTATTTATTTTAAGATTATAAAAAATTAGGTCGTAAGGCGATTAAAAGTTTTAATTGTAATTAATCGCATGACTTCAATAGTTAACTCATGATTAATCACTAATTTTATATCCATTCTAAATGTACAATAAAAACTTTTTTCTAGGTTTTCATACTCTTGTTAACAAAGTGGAAAAATCATAAACTAATAGAAATAGTTTAAATGAATTTTTGACGTCTAAACCGTAAATGGCACTGAATGAGTTAAAAAGAAAATGGAAACATTTTCCAACAGTCGTTTATAGCTTCGAATATTAAATAAGACAGTAATATGCTGATCTAGTTCACTTGAGAACAAATTGGGCTGAATGTGGCCCGACTTAAATGAGTTTGATGCCCCTGCTCTACACAATCCAAACATCCGGTACACAACTATACTAACCAAATTATGCCCATCCGAGAAATGTTCACTCGTCTTCACTACAGGCAATGTAGGGGGGAAAAAATATTCAAAAGGACTTAATATGGTACCGAGCGGTCCCCCTGAAAACTCCAAACACAGACTTGCCACTTGCAAAGTGACTTTGGCTTTGCTTTGGCGTCTTTCTTCTTCTCACGGCAGCTTTGCCTGCATCCAGATGCAGCACTAATGCAATTGGGCATCTTGGTGAATAATGGTGCTGTCACACAAGTCGCTGCCTCAGCACCGGGCGGGCGCCCACGCGAGCCGACTTGAGCAGAAAGATCTTTGTGTTCGGAACCGGCTCGGCCTCGCTTCCATTATCATCGAATTGGCAGTGCACAAACACGCCGATTGTGTCCCTGCCCTCACTCACTCACTCATTCACTCTCTCACTCAGTCACTCACTGACCGGGACTGACTGTCGCGCATGGTGCATTTGCACTCTGACACTTGACAGCATGCTAATGCAAAAACATATTTTTTTTAAATAATAATAATAATCGCGTCCACGAATGTTGAAATCGTCCCGTTGGAAAATCCGCCAATCGCGCGGTTTCAAGTTAGACGAAAACGCACGCAAAACGCGTCAACTCGATTTGTACCTGCTCGGATGCAATCGCTCGGAGGCTCCTCCAGTTAAAGAATCGCCATGGATCGGAGTTCCTCGGGGTTTGTATCCACATTAGAGTCCACGACCGCGGAGCTGCACTGGCTGACAGTGGACGAGGAGGCAGCACGCGACCAGTTCGCTCGCAGTGATGGAGAGAGACTGTGAGGCTCCGGGGGTGGAGGGGGAGGGGTCTCTCCACCCGACCCTCCACCCAACCCACCAGGCTGGCCTCCACGCTGCTGCTCTTGTCCTCACAGGACCCCTGCTGGAGCATCTTGATATTTACCTCTGTGTACACTTTTTTTTTTTTTTAACATTCATATGACCTCCCAAGATCTTTTGATTTAGTGATATTTGTTTTCTTCCTCTTAGCTTTTAAGGATAGCTTAAATTACTCTAGTCATTTTAACACTAGTTTAAAAAAAAAAAAAAAACGATTAAAATAATAAGAACCACAAATATAGGATACGTGGTCCAGAGAATGTATGAATGGATATAATTTACTAATTTAATTTTATTTTAAAGGATAAATTTACAGTTGCACGTGTTCCTTTGAAGTCTTGACTGTTCGGAAACAAGTCAATGTGCGCCATCTGGTGGATTTTCTTGAGCATCGCAAGTGCGGTGTCATACTGTATTGCAAAAACACTGCCGACAAATGTTTTGTGCTTTTTAATGGGAAAAAATAACACGCTATAAACTGCCTGACCAATATGGATTTTTTTTTTTAATTTCAGGACAATTCCTTGGACAACTTGCATTGCTAACCTAAGCGTTGCTGTAAACTTTAGGATTTGCTTTGTTTTGAATGAGTCCAAAGAATGACCTTATCAACAAATTTCATTATAGGATACAAGGTTATTGTATAAATGGTTGTGCAATAAATAGTAAGTCACTGTTACTTGTGTACAAAAGTTGTAAATGGTAAACATAGGCAAAAACAATCAGCAAACGTCGGCTGTTTGGCCAATTTTGGCCGATGTTTGAAGGGTCATATCTGGCCAAAACCTTTCTATGCAATAATATATTCAAGGGAGCAAGAGTAGCCTGCGGACCTATTCTATAGACATTGTGATTTCCTAGGAATCTTGTCAGTGATCCTTTCAAAATGCGAACACTGACATAGATGAATAAAAAAAAATACTGCTGAAATCATCAGTCTTAACATAAATGAATGTTTAATTATTAATAATAATAACAACATTATTGAAAGTATTTTTGACCAAATTAGTTTTTTCCAGAAATAAGCTTTTGCGTTAAACAGTACTAAAGAAGAAGCTAACAGCTCCGATTTCTGTCATCCTCTACGAAAGCAGACTGATTATCTTTTCAAAATAACATTTGAAAATATCGGCTTTAACTCTCTCTCTCTCTCTCTCTCTCTCTCTCTCTCTCTCTCTCTCTCTCTCTCCCAGTACTGTACTGCAGATACACTGAAAAGAGGTTGTTTGCAATCAGCAGAGGGCGCTGTATGCTTTCATAGCTTTTCTACAGGAACAGCCCATCATCAACAACACGCACACGCACGTTTGTTTTACCATCTTTGTCGGGCTATACCATTAACATAATGCATTTCCTAGCCCCTCCCCCTAACCCCAACCATCAAAAATGATTGGCTATCTCAGTTCTTTACCCTAACCTCAACCATAACCCAATTCAAACCTAAACTCTAAAACCAAGTCTTGACCCTCAAAAAGAGGTCTAAACTTGTGGGACTCAGCAAAGTTGCCCCACATGGACGGGTGGGCCCCACAACTCTGTGAAATCCCGAAATGTTGGCCCCGCTATGTAACAAAAACAAGACCACACACACACACACACACGCACACACAGAGGAGCGACTTAATGCATACTAAGATTGTGTTTGAAACAAGGAAGGTACTTGGCATAAACATTAAAGCAAGGAAACAAGTTAACTAACTAGTTTGGGTAAGCAGTATTTCACAACCTTTACTGAGATCAGCCAATTTTACATTGAAAACTCAATAGAGTTTCAAATATGTCACAAAAATATATGTTGATCTTGTTGCAGTTTATTCATGCATGTACTATATATAGTAGATATAAATAATTCAGTGTGTGCATGCCGCGACTTCATCTGTTGTGTACAAAGAGAGCAGGAGAGAAAACACAGGTCTGTACATTTTTATTTTTAATCAAAGCCGACAGTGATGCCTTGAGATACGAGTGATTCGACTTAATACTTTTTCCGAGAAACGAGTCGTATTTGGAAAATAAACGAAACCTTCAGCCAATTCCCCCCCCTTTGCAAATCATACCGACTCCTATCACTCAACTCTGTATTTAGAGAACAACCACCGCTGTTTTCTTAAGATGGAGCCCAGGGGCAGTAGATACAATGAAAACAGAAGAGGCCCTACAATTGAACCCTGTGGAACACCATACGTTCAATTATACGTGTACTCATACTTACGACTTTTTTAGAGGGCGGGGGCAATATTTCAGAGAAAAAACTCGCAAATTTGCCACTTTATAAAGTGGCAGATTTGCGAGAGAAAAAACTTACGAGAAACACACGTAGCGTAGCTATAGTCCAATCATGTGAGGATTTGTATGTGGTTAATGGGACACTGTTTATAAAATGAAAAGTCAGGATGGAGATGAATTGTCACTCGTCATTCACCGCAGCCAGAGCGACAACACTTCCTGATCCCCTATCAGCTGACTAACACTGTCCAATCAGATGCTAGCATACTTTAGGTAAATGCAAGTGAATGACGGAGAGCAGCAGATTCGACACATCAACTTAGATACATGTACAAAAAAAATACCAAAATGTATGAACGTGTAAATAGTAATTCTGGAAACATAAATGTATAAGTAAATATACATTTTAACAAATTAACTTAAATGCTTGATCGTCCGGGTGTGGACCTTCGCAAAGCGAGGCGTCTTTGTCGCAGGCCAGTGGCCGTACACAACGCTTCAAAAAGCCAATGCTTAGCATGATATGGTTAATCTATGCTAAAGCAATTACTAGCTCCTTATTTGGAAACCCGACCGAAAAGTATTAGCACAAACAGTCGAGTAGTACGCTACGTGTATTTCTCGCAAATCTGCCACTATATAAAGCCGCAAATTTGCGAGAAAAAAACGTGTAAATTTGCGAGTTTATAAAGTGGCAAATTTGCGAGTTTTTTTCTCGGAATATTGCCCCCGCCCTCTTAAAAAATAAAATAAATTATATGCGGCCCTAATACGCCGTCGTACTCTTTAGACTGGGACCGAATACAGTCTTTTTCAGAGTAAAATGTACTGTGTAGCTCATAGCTACACAGTATATTTTTATTTCTTTATATTTCTCGTAAGTAAAAAAAAATAAATAATGATAATAATAAAAAATAATAATAATAATAATAAAAAACTTTATAAAGTGGCAAATTTGCCACATTATAAACTCGCAAATTTGCCACTTTGTAAAGTTTTTTTCTCGGAATATTGCCCCACCCTCTAAAAAATATATATTTATTCGTGGCCCTAATTCGCCGTCGTACAAACTGCACATATTCGTCCGAACACTTTGTTTTTTTGCTCCACATAGTTAGTATGAAGGGATTTGAGATATGAGTTGCTTTCCATTGAGTTACGAGTGTAGACACCACTGAACTACAAGCAATAAAGATTAGTAAAGCTTCGGTCATTGACCCTAAAAGTGGAAAAAGATGAAACGACAAAAGCGCCGTTTGCCGTGAGTCCGATTCTTCGCCCCACTTTTTGTCTGGCAAATGCACATCATCACCGCTTGTATGGAAGCATCCAAGCTTTACAAACGTCTCTCGTTAGAAAAATGAGAGACGACGCCGGGCCAACAACTATTATCGCTGAACCGTGGGATGTCTCTCTTCTACTGTGAAAGCGTCACGCACAAACAAACATGCTTTCACTTTCTCGATTGTGGGATTACCTGATCGTTCTCCTGATGTGGAGAAAAACCAACGCAAACTGATCTAAAATATGTGTTTTGTTTTTCTTGTTTTTTTGATTCTCTCTAACTTATCAAACTTTTCAAGTAAAGATTTCACATGAAGACTGCTGTCGGCAGTTGGACCTGTCAATGTCAAATATTCGTATTCACTAAATTAAAAAGAGCCCCCGACAAAAGCACAGTGTTTACTGAAGACGTGCATTTTAATGTTGGCTGCTGGTGTATATTAGAAAAAAAAGTCCATTTCCATAATCTTTTGAAGATGTATGGCGTCCCTTTCAAGCAAATGTAATCATTTGAACAATGGAGGTGAAGCAGACATTTGTCCAGAATGGAGATGGAATACTAATAAGAGATTTAGAATTAAATAGCTTACAGAACACAGATCATGTTTGTCTTGCTGGATGAAGGTTTTTCTGTTTGTTTGGGATTTTTTCTTGTGCGTGGACTTAAAACTCATTCATTACAGACAAACAACAAACTACCCTTTTATTGCACATTTTGTTTTTCTTTGGAAAATTGTCATGAAGGAAGAAATGAGCAAGATCGTCCCCTTTCAATTTATCATATCTATTTTACTGTTGTTGTTTCAATTTTGGTATGAAAAAAAACAATGATAGCAAATTTAAACTACACGCTGCTATAAATAGAGTTGAATAATAATAATAATAATAAAAAGCCATCATATGCCAATTTTGTATATATGTCACCATATTCATTTTTGCCAAGCGCGTGTGACACGTGACATGTTGGAAAATATGACAAGATGACATACATACGGCACGCTGGGCTGCCAGCATAATCTCCTTTTTGGCCTTTACAACTTCTGATTCTCACTGATGATCTTGTACTTGCCGAGTTACTCAGGTCAGTCACAACAACCCGGATAGCAAAACGGGCCGGTGCTTGAACCACAAGTTTTTGCACTCGGCTGTCGGTGCAAATGTACCAAAATACCGCATGTATTAAAAATCAGCAGGTTGAAGCAACAAATGAACAAAACTATAATAAAAGGAGAAAGTTGAGATTTTGCAGGTGGAGCACGCTGTGTGGCTCAAAAATAAATACCTGTCTGATCAGTTCCCTTTCATTCAGAATAATGTGATTCATGCATTGCATTTAAAAAGTGTACACACCCAGTTTTCAATGGCAGGTTTTTGAGATCTAAAAAAAAAAAGAATCATTTTAAAACCTTTTCCACTTTTACTGTGGCCGACTCATTGAGAAAAAAAAAAAATCCGTTTGAGAAGGTAATTTAAAATACACAAAGTTCAACCTTGGCATCATCAAAAACAAAGAAGCCCAAACACAAGTGGTAAAATGTGTTATAGTGCGATAACATCTAGGTTGAACATGTTGACCTTGTTGAGATTAACAATCTCTTTTGCACGACTGACCTGGCCAAATAGCAGTCAGTGTTAGCTTTTAGAATAATTCTGAAAATAAATAAATAATCAGGCATCGTTTATGAGAACAGTTTAACTTTATTTGGGTTTTATCAGGGTCACTTTAAATCAGGGCAGTCAAACTAATTAAAAAAAAATTGCTTTCCCTCGGAAGACGATGTACATTTTTAACTCATTTACTGCCACTCCAATAAAAATGGAACTTTGACGTCTTTCGCCGTCAATGGCAGTGAACGAGTTAATCGCCACCTCATATCACATATACAGTACACAACAAATTGATGGACTGCATTTTATATGGATAACTACTTTTGAAATCAGAAGTAAAAAAAAAAAGTTTGTGGAACTACTGTTACACACACTATTTATTACATAAAACAATTAGAAATTTTATTGACATGCTTGTTTTTTTGTTTTTTTTAAAGAGCTCAGCTCAGTATTGTTCATTTCGTAGTCTTACCGATTCAACATGTCATCATCATTGCTCTTTTTTTTTTTTTTTTTTTTTTTTGCATGTATGTGAGTGATCTTTAAGTCACCTGAAACCTATTAAAAATCCCATAGCCTTCATTTTAACCGGAAAAATTCAAATTTGTCATGAGACCAGAGTCGTGAATTTGTCAGGAGACCAGAGGAAGGGTCAAAGGAAAGAAAGATGAAACAAAGTGAGATCCAGCATCAACCACACACTAACAGGGTTACAAAACCAGAATCTTTCACCAACCTGCAGAAACCCCTATGCTTGATTTTCTGTCACGGGCCACATATGATGATGTAGCGGGCCAGATTTGGCCCCCAGGCCTTAAGTTTGACACCTATGCTTTAAATGATGGCAATTGTGTGCTGACTCACATTTTCAATGAGTCACAATGTGAGAGTGGTTCATTCAGAATTTGGTCACGCCTCAAGTGCAAAATTGTGAAACCACCTTATTTCAGTTGTTTATTTTTTTACTTCCAAAAGCAAAAAAACTAGTACTTTTTTTTTTTTTTTTTTTACTGATTTGTCACATTAATGGTGCAAAAAGCTTTAAAATAATTGATCTTTGTCTCGTTTTCAAAAACATCTCAAGGCTCCCTCCAGCCAGGGCCGATGAGATCATGGCAGATGTGAGACACGGCTCTCCCCTTCAGGCTACATCATCAAAGGGGCTCAATGATAGCGTGTCACCCAAAGGTGTAGACGCAAGCAGCCGGGGCAACATGATGAAGGTCTGACTCGTGGTGTTGTGCTGGGAAAGTGCCTGCAGGCAGCAACTCAATCTGAAAAGTAGAGAGCGGAAGGGGTGCGAGAAGCCGGCATTCCTTTCTAAACGAGTACCGTAAAAACGAACACAAAAGAGTTGGAGTGAAAATCACCGTAAAGTGCCTTTGCTCTCCTTGGCAGAATAATAGCATTCAAATCATGTCATCTTACTACAACGTGTGTAACGAGTGGGTTCAATTACGCTAAATTATTTTTTTTTACATGACATATGAAATGCAAGTCTCCCTAAAATAATACTCGTTGTCTAATCTGTTTTAAAGGGATGAACTTCCCTTTTTTGATGTTTTAATGACTTCACTACCAGTCTAAAGCAGTAGCTAGTTGCAGAATAAGTATTTACACTTATTTTTTGTAATTGTCATCATAGTAAGCATTTATTTTATTAAAAAAAAAAAAATTAATAAAAAAAAATGAAAAAAATCTGGAGAGCTCAGTATTGTTCATTCGGTAATTTTACCGATTTGACATGTCATCAGCATTGCTCTCTTTTTAATTTTTTTTATTTATTACGCATAGTACGCATTTAATTGGATGCTGTTAAGCTTAACGCACTGCAAAAAGGACTGGAGAAAATCTAAGAAAAAAATATAGTAAAATAAGAATTTTTTTACAAAATTTAGCAAAATTTTCTGCCAGCAGAACAAGAACATTTTATTTAAATTTACCTGTAAGATTTTGAAAATAGTATTTTCAGCCTAAAAACAAGTAATGTAATGTAACTATTTCCTTAAAATACATGAGTATTTTTAATTTTTTTTTTACGCTTGGATAACTTAGCCTGAGTGTCAAGCAGGGAGGTAACAGGTCCCATTTTCTTTGACCCAGCCAGGAATTGAACCCACAACCTTCAAGTCTGAGGGCAGGCACTCTATCTTGGTTAATATAACGAAATGAACCCGATTGCACTCGTCTGATTGTATTCATACGAGTATTTTTTTCCCATTTATCTTATTACTAGATTAGGCAAAATCTTAAAATAAGAAAACTTATGAAACCCCAGTTCATGGCCTTTGATGTTGGTTAGTTGTCATCTTAAAATGTGGGAAATATAATATATTAACACTCAATGCTAAGACTGCTTGATCAAATAAGATAATTAAGTCATAAGTATCTTAAAATAAGCACAATGATTTTGCCTGACAATTTAATTTTAAGTAAAAAAATAACTTGTCAAATCAAAATAAGCACATTTAGGTTAAATTTAAGAAACGATATCTTACTTATGATTTCATTTTTTGCAGTGCATGTCCATCCTGTCATCATGAATTATCATTTGATAAGTGAATATATCATGAATTTAAAACTTGCTAACGGAACCATGTTGCTAAGTGAAGGTCCGGCATGTGCTCATTAATGTTAATATTACCCAAAAATGTCCACCCCGCCGGGCAGCTCATATTTCCCTGTTGTGAAGCCATGTTAATTATTATTATTTTTTTTAAAGTGGGCGAACTTGACTCATTTTAATTTCATCTACTTTGTCATGATTTGTGTTTAGTTTGGTTTGGTTTGGGTTAGGTTTGAGTTGTCACGTGTCCCTGTTGTGATTGTGCTCGTCATGCCGGTCCCTTGCGTCTTCCTATCAAGCGCCCTCTGCCACTTGTTTCATGTCCAGGTGTTTGTCATTGTCTCGTTAGTTTGGTCCTATTTATGCTGCATTCGATGACGGTCGGAAGTCGGACGCATCTGAGTTGTTTTTTTCCCCCCGGTCCAACCTGAAAGCATTCCTGGCGAAAGTAAACAACCAAAATGGCGGATAGTGATGAATAGTTTGTTTTTTTACCTCCAGCAAACTTCTCGCAATTTTGCTTCATGTATTGTTTTTATCTTATTTCATAAGCATTCCATACAGTTCAGGTTAACCGTATCATTTCATGCAGGGAGATAACGACGTACTGTCACGTACGTTGTGTTACGAGAAGTTATGTCGAATATTTATGAATGGAGAAAGCGATCTAATTTAATACTCGAGTAAATTGTGTTTTTATCATTCACCGTCTGTTTTCCAAAGGGGTCGCCATTGTAGAGTGACGTCACTTGTGGTCTGTTAGTGAAGTCGGGGTCCTTTTTTTTTTTTCCGACTTCGCAAGTGGAATTTCCGAGTTCAAGGAGGACGTTTCCGTACACACTTTCTAGTTTGAACTCGGAAAAGTCCGAATTTTTGAATAGGTTTTAGGTGAACTAATGAATACATACACACTCGCATGCACGCACACACCGCACATACACATACTGTACTCACCCACATACAAAAAAAATATATAAATAATAATAATAATAAAAAAAGAGAGCAATGATGATGACATGTTAAATCCGTAAAATTACCGAATGAACAATACTGAGCTCTACAGAAAAAAAAAAAGGAAAAGTCCGACCATCCTCGAACGCAGCATCAGTTTCCTCTTGTTGGATCATTTGTTTGCGTTTTTCAGTCTTTGCCGGTTGTCCTGTCTTTGCCCTCTTTAGCTTTGTGAGTTTTGTTTGTTGAATAGTTGGAAGTTCCTTGTTTGCCTTTTGTTTTTTCTTTTGTAAATAAATCCCCCTTTTTTTTTTTTTTTTTTGCCACCCTGCAGTGCAAAACCTGCCTCGCCTTCTCACTTCCTGCATTTGGGTCATCAAACCCCGCCGCACCTGACGTACTTGAAATATCGTTAAGTTAAATGGAAAATCCACTTTTTGGGTAAATTGGGAACATGTCAAATCAAATGTACCTTTTGGTTAATATTGACTCATATCGTATGCATTTAAGTTTTGCTTTCTGGACAGGAAAATGTGTTGGGGGGGGGGGTTGAAAGAGAGCCTAATGATAAAGTTCCGTATCTTCAGACAACATGAAAGGATGTTTCAGAGTCTCAGGTTATCAATGTACCTCCAAAAAGCGTCTGATCTTGAAAGGGCGGACAAGTCATGAGATCTGCCTTGCAGCACAATACGCTGCTTGTGCACTTGCGCGCATTTACATGGTATGTTCAACAAATCATTTAAAAGAAACACACACACACACACAGGAGAAGACCGTTGCTTTTATTCTCTTATAGATGAAAGACCCCCGCAATAAAAAGCCGAAATCTGCAATGTTTAATGAAGTGACAGGATTCAGTCCGCTTAGAATATCCAGCAAAATGTCAAAGCAAGCCTTTAATGACACGGATGCTGCATACACGCACCACATTTGGCCTGTTTGCCCAGTCTGGTTTTTAATTAACTCATTATACAAGCGTCATTAGTCATTCTTTTGATCATATACGTATTCACTCACACCGGACGCTAACTAGCGCAGTAAATGAACAACAGTGCAGATTAGAGCTGGTGATGTATTCTCAATCGGAGTCTGATGCGGCCGCGCTGAATTAGGCACAGAAAATGTACGACTCGCCGATGATAGCTGGAATTTGCATTTGATCGATAGTTCAAGGCCCTCAAGGCCTATTTGCTGTCTGATCATGACATTTGATTGTGGGGGGAAATGCAAATCTTTCAGTATGTGGAGTAGCTGAAAAGTGGAAATCAACTCCATTTTCGCTCTTGTTCGCCCCAATAATTGCCTGCCGTCTTGATAGGCTACGTTGTGTGTGGGAATTAACAGCAGTCATTTACATGTGGCGATTTCTTGACAACAACAACATGCTTTTTTGGAAAAAAGAAAATCAGACAAAATCAATGTCGACGTGCACACAGGAAATTGCAAAAATCAATCCTGAGCCAGTAAAAAGTGTCCAATCTTACAAATGTATACAGACGCTCCCCTACTTACGAACATTCGAGTTACGAACAACGGTACATACGAACATGTCTGCGCGTACAGTATGTCGAAAAATGTTCGGAAAGAAATGCTGTAAGTTAGATTTTGTATTGCGCGTAGTGCTTCTTTCCGCCGCTAATACCGACGATTGGCGCTGTGAGAGCTCATTGGAGGCTGAGCAACGTGGCGAGGAGGAGGAGGAAGAAAACGCCGGTCCCCATGAAGCAGGAAATAACTTTTGAAGCCGATTCCAGCGACCACGAAGAATCTCTCATGATATAAAATCCTCCTCTTCCTCCTCCTCCATCATCTCCTTAAGCATCGAGTACATCTTCCAAAAATAAGTTAAACTTCATTTTATTTATCTTATTACGTACATGTACATACTGTGTGTGTGTGTGTCTCGCTCTCTCTCTCTAACATACGTAGTACAGTACAGTACTGTACGTATTCTATCCATTTTATTAAAAGTTTTTTTCAGTACAAACCAATGCAGGTTACTTGTACAAGCCTTAAACATACTTATATAAACCTTCAATATACTTATATAGGCTTTAAACATAAATTATAATACAAAATATAGCACTGAAGCAACTTACGAACAAATTCACCTTACGAACGATCGTCCGGAACGTAACTCGTTCGTAAGGTGGGGAGCGTCTGTACATAGTTAACATTAGGGGTGTGAATTGTCTAGTAGCTGGCGATTCGATTCGTATCACGATTCATAGGTCACGATTCGATTCGATACCGATTAATCCCGATACCAATCTATAAATTGATTGTTGCGATTTTTTTTTTTTTACTCAAATTTAGAAAATACTAATCAGTAAACGTGTACATGTACACTGTAAGATTTGTATGAAAATGTATTGATCTGAAAATTCAGGTTGCAGTCTGTTTCATGTCTGAACAGCACTGAAATCAAATATTAAGGCTTAATGTTCCATTAATAGCACATTCTTCCATGCTTAATGTGTAAATCCTAACCCTAAGTAAGACGTTTTGTTGAATATTCCAATAAAAAAATGTATGTTTAAAAATCGGTTTCAGCCGCATATCGAATCGATTCGAGATATATATCGCGTAATATCGCCGAATCGATTTTTACCAACACCCCTAGTTAACATCATTTTCACTGCTCACCAAAAATCATGACGGCCCACGAGTGAATTTGTAAAACCATTCCAGGCCAACCGGGCCCATCTTGTAACGTTGCCACCTCCGCAAGGTAAATTCTCGCGGTATTTGTGAGTTCTCAAACTCCCGAGAATCCATCTTGTACCGAGCTGGCTGATTTTCACCACTGGTGGGTTTTGACCAATCGCAAAGCAACATTGTGTTTTGGCGCTCGGGTTATGCAGCTGCGACCAGAACAACAAGCGCCAAGGCCGTGGGAAACAAAAACCAACCTGACATGGAGACACCCATGGATGAATGCGTGGACACCTGACACCAGGGGCGGACCGGAACATCGGGAATTTCCGGGACTTTCCCAAAGAAACATTGGGCTGATGAAAGAAATCTCCCGATTAGTCACAACTCAAAGTTGGCCATTTTTTTCTGTGTTATTCCCGAGAAACAGAAGCAACAAGTTGTGCTTTCGGTTCTTATCAGTATTTGAGAACATCACAGCACAAAGACAAAATATCCTCAGGCTTTTGTTTGCCTGCACTTGCCTACACACATTCCTGGAATGTGGAGAATGGCGCGCAAGTGACAAGCGTGGCCTTGTATTCGCGACTCTCTCCCCGGCCCACCCTTCAGATTAGACCCTTATCTGCCAAATGAGACGGTGCCGACGGATTTGGGACTTTGGCAAGGAAGGCCACACGCTCTCTTGCTCTCCGTCGCAAAGTCTCCCGCAGCCGACGCAGAAGGCGAGGAGACAACCTTGGAGCGGCTCGTGGGCGGATGTACTGTGAGCGGAACAATAGGCAGCGTTAGACGCCGCCATTTTTCTCTCAGGCGGCGCTTGTCATAGTGATGAATTTGATGTGATGCGTGCCGTCTGGTTTCAATTCGCACCTTCCCACATGCGGCGTCACGTGGATGCATGTGCGGACGGGACATCCATAGCCTTGACTCGTTCTATGCCGGCCCTCTCTTCGTGAATAGACAGAAATACTTCCTTGACCTCTGACTCATGCTTTTATCTGACTGCAATTGAGAGGCAGAGGTGTGTTTCAGTACCTGGAACCCGGACATGAGTCAGTCCTCGCGCCTCTCTTTTATTCTATGAGGTTCTATTCTAATGCGTTTCATTCCACGTGCATTTGCTGAGAGGGAACCTAAAGTGGTGGAAAAGTCACACACATTCCTGAGCTCTTTGACAAATTCCTGCTCGGTTAATAAATAGAGGAGAAAACAGAGCAAGGTGATGATTATCTACAGTAGAGCGGAGAGGTAACCACGACTCTGCAAAGGACAAAGTTGGACTTTCGGTACTTGACGTCTGTTGAGTCGAGGCACTGGCACGGATGCTGCCATGGATTTGGGGCGCTGTGGGCAAAAAAATGCCACTTTGGCTGCCAATATGTCAACACCGCAAAGGAAAAATGCAGTTGTCCCTCGCTATTTGGAGGAGCAATTTTGAAGATTCAGTGCACCACAGATTTTTTTAATTTTTTTAATTTTTTTTTTTATCGGACTTTTGTCACAAATTATTCACTGCATCTAATATATATATATATATATATATATATATATATATATATATATATATATATATATATATATATATATATATATATATATATATATATATATATATATTAGGGGTGTGAATTGCCTAGTACCTGGTGATTCAATTGGTATCACGATTCATAGGTCACGATTCGATTCAATACCGATTAATCCCGATACAAATCTATAAATTGATTATTGCGATTTTTTTTTTTAACTCATATTTAGAAAATACTAATCAGTAAACTTGTACACGTAAACTGTAAGATTTGTATGGAAATTTATTTATTTTTCTGAAAATTCAGGTTGCAGTCCGTTTCATGTTTGAACAGCACTGAAATCAAATATTAAGGCTTAATGTTCCATTAATA
This sequence comes from Vanacampus margaritifer, assembly GCF_051991255.1. Lineage (NCBI taxonomy): Eukaryota > Metazoa > Chordata > Actinopteri > Syngnathiformes > Syngnathidae > Vanacampus > Vanacampus margaritifer. The sequence goes on along the minus strand of NC_135432.1, from coordinate 8,018,969 downwards.
TAACATTCTTGGCTGCCAATATGTCAACATCGCAAAGAAAAATACAGTTGTTCCCCTCGCTATTTGGAGGAGCAATTTTGAAGGTTCGGTGCACCACAGATTTTTTATAGTTTTTTTATTTTTATTTATTTTATTTTTTTTATCGGACTTTTGTCACAAATTATTCACTGTATCTAATATATATATATATATATATTAGGGGTGTGAATTGCCTAGTCCCTGGTGATTCAATTGGTATCACGATTCATAGGTCACGATTCGATTCAATACCGATTAATCCCGATACAAATCTATAAATTGATTATTGCGATTTTTTTTTTTTTAAAACTCATATTTAGAAAATACTAATCAGTAAACTTGTACAAGTAAACCGTAAGATTTGTATGAAAATGTATTTATTTATCTGAAAATTCAGGTTTATAACTGAGCCACTGCATTTAACAAACATGTTGCAATCTGTTTGAACAGCACTGAAATAAAATATCAAGGCTTAATGTTTAATTAATATAACATTCTTACATGCTTAATGTGCAAATCCTAACCCTAACATGACATTTTGTTGAATATTCCCCTAAAAAATTGATGTTTAAAAATCGATTCGGCCGCATATCAAATCGAATCAAGAATTGCGCGCTGTAATATCGCGATATATCGCCGAATCGATTTTTTTCTAACACCCCTAATATATATATATATATATATATACATACAAAAATAAGTGCATCATTCATTTTTCCTCTAACTTCATGTCAGCAAACTGAATGAAAAAACCCGATGCTTTGTTTCCATGTCTTGTCATTGTATTGCAAACACTAACGGCGCCTTTTTTTTCTTTTCTTTTGTCTTTGAAAACTCCGAGTGCACTTGTGATGTTTTGTTGCTGTTCCCCACATGCCGGCGCTTCGGAGACACTCGTGTTTCCTACTCCCCGCTGAGGGTCAGCCTGTGGACACTGACGATTTCCAAAGTTCCTGATGTCCTCTTAATGTGTTTGAGAGTCATTCGACCTGTTTTGTTCCTGATAGCAACACTATTACCCTCGTCGCAGGGGCTATTAGGGGTCTTTCTTCAGGCTCCCACTTAGCATGAGGTCTGCTTAAGAGCCGCACGTTTACTTGGTTTGATCTGCCTCTGCTCAGTGATTCATACATGCTAATGGCCAATTCCATGTAATTACCTTGGAGGTCTCCAATGTAGGTTTAATTAAGTCACATCGTTTGCAAATGATCAGATAACTAACTTGCAAGACTTGGATGTGACAAATTTACACTTGTAGATTTTACAAGATGAAATTAGATGAAATTGATCAATATGGCATACGTTATTAACTAGCTTTCTTTTTTTGGCACCATCGATAAGAGTGTTGTTAAAAATATTACCACACATAAAAAATAAGACTTTAAGATGGTCAAAAATCAAGTGGTTCTCAAATGCTGTCAGCGTGTCGACTTAATGTGTGAAACCATGCTGAGCTGAAAAAATGGATCTTACCATGTCCAGCGTCATTCTTACACACCACTTCATGTTTGAGACGCAAACATTTGTCCACTTTATGGAGGGCCAAAACTGCCAAAATTAAAAAAATAAATGACAAAATAAATAAATAACTAAAAGTGAAAATAAAAACGGATATAAAACAATATGTAATAAAAAAAAATACATTTAGATAAATGTATATATACTGTATATATATATATATATATATATATATATATATATATATATATATATATGTATATATATATATATATAAATGTATTTAATTTTTTATTTAATTTTTTTATATCCGTTTTTATTTTCACTTTTAGTCATTTATTTATTTAGTCATTTATTTATTTTTAATTTTGGAAGTTTTGGTCCTCCATAGAAGTGGACAAATGTTTGCGTCTCAAAAATGAAGTGGTGTGTAAGAGGACCAAAACTGCCAAAATTAAAAATAAATAAATGACTAAATAAATAAATAAATGACTAAAAGTGAAAATAAAAACGGATATAAAAAAATATGTAATAAAAAAATACATTTAAATAAACGTATATATATATATATACAGTATATATATATACATTTAAATTGATTTTTTGAATTATATATTTTTTATATACGTTTTTATTTGCACTTTTAGTCATTTATTTATTTAGTCATTTATTTATTTTTAATTTTGGCAGTTTTGGTCCTCTTACACACCACTTCATGTTTGAGACGCAAACATTTGTCCACTTCTATGGAGGACCAAAACTTCCAAAATTAAAAATAAATAAATGACTAAATAAATAAATGACTAAAAGTGAAAATAAAAACGGATATATAATTCAAAAATTAAATTTAAAAAATCTATTTAAATTTATATATATATATATATATATATATATATATATATATATATACACGTTTGTATTTAATTTTTTTATTATATTTTTTCCGTTTTTATTTTCACTTTTAGTCATTTACTTATTTAGTCTTTTTTTTTTTTTTTTAATTTTGGAAGTTTTGGTCAATACTGCAAGGACGAAATGTGATTCAAATGAGGGGGCGGTCCTAAGCGTGTCTTGGGTTGGACTCCGTCGTTGCAAACTGCCTTTCATTGGTCGAGTGAGCGGTGACTACGATTCGATGCAATAATGCATTGACTTTTTGTTGTCATTGTACAATATGAAGGAACTTGTCAGTACTGTAAATGTTATGTTGTAAATGTAAATGTTCCAAGGTTTTTTATTTATTATTTATTTTTTTTATCAGGTGTGTTAAGACAATTTGATACATATGGGTGTGATGATGCGATTCAAGGATTGTCAATTTTAATCAATTGAAACAATTCAATTTGGTTTGGTTCAATACACTCGCAAATTAAAAAAAGATTTCCTCATTCAAATCGGTTTTAGGTCCAACCCTAGTAAATACCTTCAGATGAAGTTAACACACATCTTGTCTGTTTCATTTCAAATCAATTGCGGTGGCATTAAGACCCAAAAAGATGAGAAATGCGTCCATGGAAGTATTTTGAAATTAATTTCTGAATTCACTTAACGAAGAGGATGCAGGCTTCTCTCTAATTATGAGCCGCCTGAGTAAACGTGCAGGTGATGGCGCCTGTAGGAATATCTTATTTGTGCTGAGCTGCTGGAACAGATGACCAGGGACGAGCGCAAACATGAGCGGCACAGCAAATCCGGCTTCCTGCCCTTTTATCAGCTCAACATAACAAGGGAGTGACAACAAACAGACGGCGCACGTAAACAAATCTTACAACAGTCAAACCAGAGGCTTTTCCATCACAATTCACTATTTCCTGAGTGGAGTAACAGCTGTGGCCACACTCACTGCACCAAACATCTTATTCTGAAGAACGACTGCTACAAAGTAAAACCATGACAAGTGGAAAAAGTCTTTTTCATCGTGTTATTAAGTAAAGCTGATAAGAGTTGTCTCAAGTCATATAGCATTACGAGGGAGAAATGTACTCTAGTGAGGGTCCGGCTACTCCTCCAACCCCCTCCAGCAGTGCAACGGACCGCTCAGAATAACCTTTCTAATAAGTCACTCGGAAGAAAATGTGGGGAGTCAGCTGATTGCTAATCTGCTCTCTTTCTGCGCTCGCTGCTGCTCATACATCAAGAGTCAAATTGTGCAACGGCCTGAAAGCTCATCTGCGCTGGAGTAATCATGGTCTGGCGGGCCTGCAGGTGTTTTTGTGCATGATGAGTGTTTTGGCTAAATGAGATCCAGCTGATACGTACAAACATGAGCGGAAAACAGACTGCTTGTTTTATAGCGAAAATTAGGGAATGCTAGTTGTTACCTTCTCCAAGTTTTTTTTTTTTTTTTAATGCACGTGTGCTCTACTTTATGCATGCTCGTATATTATATGCACCCTGAAAATTACTACCAGTGAGCAAATATTCCAGTCCACCGACTTAATTTAGGACTTTAAGTGTGGTACGTAAAATGCTGATCTACTTTTTTTCAAAAAAAAAAAAAAACACAACAACCTTAATATATATATATATATATATATATATATATATATATTAATATGCACACAAAAAAAATGTCCCACACACACCTCATGATCAACTTGGGAGCAGTCCACGGTTTACCCGTCACAGTAACAACACGGTGTACTCAGCCTACCAATAGTTACAAAATGAAAACTGGACATTTCATAAATACTAAAAAAAAAAAAAAAAAAGAAGTGCTCTAACAAACTTTGTTGTCAAGTTGCGGGCCACGAAATATCATCCGGCAGGCTGCAAAATGGCCCACGGGCCTTGAGTTTCAGTCCTTTCATCTGTCCAATCCAATGTGATGAATAATCATGATTTTGCTCGTCGTTTTATATGACCCCCCCCCCCCCTTAATTTTTAATAAATTTATTTTTAGCAAAAAAAAATCTCTAAAATATTAACTCAATTGTAGAGCACTATATGATAGGCAATAGGGGTGTGCCAAAAAAATCGATCCTCATAAGAATCACGATTCTCATTTAGTGCAATTCAGAATCGATGTCCCAAAATCAATTTTATTTAAATTATTTTATACTGTCTTGCCTTTGTCTGTGTGTGCGCGCCTTAATTTGGAACGCTGTTCATGTTGTACCCGATTTGTCCACTTAGGGGCAGTGTGGTGCCACGTGGTCTGATACACTGTTAAGTTGTAGCCACATTAGAGAGTAGAAGGAAAAAGTCACGATCAAGTTATTCCAATAAAAGTTGTTTTTTTGCAGTGTGGTGCTGTTCTTTTGAGTGATAAAAGTGCCGCGAGTAGCACGCTAATTAGCATTAGCGAGTCAGACTGGAGTAGATCGTTACGATTCCTTGCTCATCTATAGATTGAAGCAAAAATCATTGTCAATCAAATCATTTTGAATAAAAAATTGTTCTTAATTGAAAATCGATTCTGAATCGAATAGCAGAGCCAAAAATCGGAATCGAATTGAATCGTGAGACATTCAAAGACTCCCGCCCCTAAAAGGCAATGCACATTTGATTCTAATAAAGAACTTCCAGTGCACCTCCAGTGCTGGATTGTATTGTACATTTAATTAAAGGAGCCATTTGATTTGAAATAGATACGAATAATTTAAAAAAAAATTCTCTGTAGTCTATATGTGGGTACGAGACGCTGACTCTCTACTTCATGCTGCCGCCTCGCCAGGGGTGAACAAAGAGTCAGAGGGATTCCGATGATTGGCAGGTTTGTGAACTACAGCAGACAAGCTCTGTTTCTCCATCCTCAAATCCTAATCATGTTTGCCAAGGATTTTTATTACTGTACCAAAGCCTTTTCTTTGCCGCCATGAATTCATTTTGCTACAATACGTGATGATGCCGTCGCATAAACGACAGCGCACATTCTCCCGCGGAATAAGCAACATCGAATCATTTGTTTGCGCGTAAGCACATAATGAGAACGGCCATTTGCACTGTATTTGTCACCCTAATGACATCGGCGCTTTCATTTGAAGCTACTAATGCGGCGCTTTGCCTCTTCTTCAATGCCGGCTGTCAGTCTTTGCAACTTGCTTTTCCTTCAGCATCGTTCCCGATGGAGCTCGTGGCCCATTTAAAGCCATTACAATGCAGGATATTACAAGCAGTCATGCGGAAGCTCAAAGAGCCTCCAACAAGAAAACATCTCCTTCTTTGGGTGTTTTTCTTCTAACATAAAAGGGGAAAAAAGACAAGTCGTCAGGGTGGAGAAAATTACACACCAGGAATGCTTTGCAACACATGACGGTGGAAAGCAGTGATGTGAAGCGCCACAAATCAAGCCGCTCTCATCAAGAAAAGATCATATGGAACGTGAAGCAAAACATGATGGAGTTTGGTGTTACGCTGCAGAGATACAACTTACGAGTTTTTCAAGATACGGGCAATCGTTTGGCCGTTTGAACATGCAAACTCCACCCAGGAAGGCCAAAGCCCGGACTCGATCTCACGTCCTCTGCGCTGAGAGGCGGACGTGCTAACCAGTCAGCCGCCGTGCCGCTATCATTAGCAAATATTCTTCAAAAATAGAGACTCCAAACTGTTTATTGCAAAGCTCATATGATGGTTACTGTCACACAACCACATAGCCGCCGCTACCTGCTAATGCTAACATACAATGAGAATCCCTGTAGGCGCAAGGGCTAACAATTAGCATCTCTGTAGCAACGGATATCAAAACACCAACAAGCAAGACATGTAGACAGATATTACAACACGTTCTTAGCTCTTACCAAAGTATGTTTAAGCTAAATGAAGGTTTTAAGTGTCCATAATTTATAAATATAACAGTTTGAGTTCTCGCCATGCAACCCCCAGTTCCACTAGCATTTTGCGGCAGATAGCAGACTGATCTGGTGTGTTCTTCTACCAGGTCGCCACCATTGTTTTTTTTGCCATTTTCAAAAGACATTTGAATCATAATAAGAATTGTAATTCTACATAAACATCAGTATGTATTGCACACAAACTGACAACGAGAGGTCTACCCTGGCTCCGATTGGCTGCCAGGACTGCCAATCACTGAAGATCGCCGCCTGCTGATGACATCACGCTACAGTAATCGAAGGAGGGGTAAATGCCACGGAGGAGGCGGGACTTCCGACTTCCTGATTTTCACACATCAGCTTTGTTTCCGTTTCCCTTTTTTTTTTTTTCTCCTGAAGCTTTGACATGTCATCATCATTGCTCTCTTTTTTAATTTTTTTAATGAATTTTTTTTCGTATGTGGGTGAGTATGTGCATGTGTGCGTGCGTGCGCGTGTGTGTGTGTATTCATTAGTTCACCTAAAACCTATGAAAAAAATCCCATACCGTTGACCTAAACCGAACACTTCCGGCCAGAGTCGTGAGGCCGCCAGGAGACCCGAGGAAGGACCAAAGAAAAGAAAGGAAAGTGAAATCCAGCACCGACCAGACACCACCCACCAAGTCCTTCACCAACCCCAGAAACATCTAAATTCCAACAAATCAGGGAGACCTCAAGAGATCAAAGGAGAGACTGAGGAAAGGAAGGAAGGACAGACGAAGCAGAGTGAGAGTTTGTTTCCGTTTCCTGTTTGCGACGTGTGGGTCACGTCCCAATTCTTGGACAGAATTATAGGAAATAGGAAAACATGGACACATTTTATGAAGAAATATTTCCCTTTAAACACATACTGCAAAGAAATTTGGTAAGAGTTTGTAAGGAAGGGTGAAAACGTATTACACACTTAAGCTAGAATAACAAAATGGTTGAAAGATATTTTACAGTGAAGAAGACTAATAATAATAATAACAATAAGACCAAGAAGTAGAAGAATCACCGGGTACAAAACAGACACAAAGAAAAGGTTTGGAATCACATGAAGGATTTTCTGCTCGTTCTATCAAATTGCTCGAACATTTTTTTTTCTATAGAAATCTGATGATTTCTCCTGCGGCTAAGACCGTCACCTTCCACACGGGGACCCCCCAGTTCAAGACCACCCACGGACACCCTGAACTGCTGCTCGGGTACTTACCGTTAAGCAGCCCACTGCTCCAGTGAGAGCCAATAACAGTGTGTGTTTTCTGTTATGGGTCAAATGCAGAGGTCAAATATTGTGTACATGACAAAAAAAAAAAAAAAACGATGCTTCTTCGTTATTGTGAAATCACAGACTTCCTTTTCTCCCTTCTGGTTTTGCGCAAGCAGGATAAAAAAACCCCGTCATAATTTAGACTTGCCTCTTTAAAGCAAATATAACCTTTAGACCACAAATGGTGCTTGACTGCACAGAATGTTCCGAACAGCAATGAACCTGGAAGACACAATACAAGATTCCAAAGGCCATTTGACACTTCTTACCTTGAAAGTGTGCAATCTATGTCCGACAAGCCAGACATGTGAGAAAGCGCTTCTTTGAGTGACATTTATCAACAGGATTTGAGATACGTCCCTCCAGAAGAAGTATTTTTATTTGAATTAAAGCAAACTTGTTAAGTCCAATTATGTCAGAGACGGTCACAGGATAAGATCAGGTGCCGTATTTTGCGTTTCACTGCGTAACGTCTTTGTATTCAGCGCAGAACTTCTTTTAGATAAAAAAAAAAAAAAGCAGACAGTTTCTCTAAAGCCCTTTTCACGTGAACCTGTGCTGAATGTAAACTTGACCTCTACATCAAAAGGAACAAATGAACGACAATAAAAACATCTTAAAGAGCACACTTTTTTTAAGACTCAAGCCTTGAGAGTCAATGAAAATAATCTCTGTGAGGCAATTTGAGATTTTGTCTAAGGACACCTCATTAAAAATGTATCAGATGTACTTTATGACTGCAGTTTGATGGGGGGACCCACAAAGGCTTGTTGAGCGACAGTTGAATCGCAAACTCTCTTTGAATTGTGTTTCAGACAAAATCGTTCTCTTCTTTAAAGTGGTCTCTGCAGCAGTTCTTCAAAAAATGCCAATATTTCACATGGTGGGAATTTTCAAGTGGGCCAAAGGCTGGCTTGAGGATGAACTCAGGTTGGTTGGTGGACACATGCCAGCTCTCATTTTGAGCACCACCGAGGTGCCTTCAAGCAAGGCACAGCCCCAAGTTTTTAACACAATTACATCCATTTCCGTTCATTTCAGTGTTTTCTGTCCATCGGCGTTTGACCTTGCAGTTCAAATCCAACGGATTGGAGCTTCTGTAGTCAAACGTCCAAATTTGGAGAGAGAGAGAGAGAGAGAGAGAGAGAGAGAGAGAGAGAGAGAGAGAGAGAGAGAGATATAGATAGATAGATAGATGCCATGCAGTCCAGCCGGGCTCTGAGATCTGCAAACTTGGGTCAATTTGTGGAAGGACGGAGGTCAACGTAAACATGGTGAAGCTGCATTTAGCTGTTATGCTGCACACACTTTGAATAAGCCGTCAACAAAAGTGAAGTTAGCCCCAAGTGTAAATGCTTTTAAAACCAGGTTAAAAACTTAAGACCTTTGATAAGGTCGTGAAAACATTTTTAAATATTTTTTCCTTTAATTATTTTAGAAAACTGCTCATTTCAGTTTTCTGTCAATGTGTTTTGACGTCAATGTATGTTCTTTTTGTTTCTGTATGTCATTAACTGTTGTGTTTGTTGATGCTTGTAGTATCTTTGTGTGAAATGTGCTATAGAAATAAAACTTGCCCACTTAAACCGTGTTTTTTTTTTTTTTTTTTTAAACCTTGTCACGTCAAATGTAATTTTTAGTATATAACACAGGCCGCTGAAAAATGGATGGTGGGCCGCACATGACCCCCGGGTCATAGTTTGGTCACTACTTTTAAAAGGCGACGATAGTTCTTTGTGTATAGTTCATGTGTTGAAAGTGAAACAGCTTCTAGGTACTAGAAGGTAATGTAGAATAATGTAATGTACAATTTGGATACTTTTGGAGTGTATAAAAAAATCGAATCGGCAATATATCGCGATATTACAGCGCGCAATTCTCGAATCGATTCAATATGCGACCGAATCGAATTTTAAACGTCAATTTTTGATGGGAATATTCAACAAAACGTCTTACTTAGGGTTAGGGTTCATACGTTAAGCATGGAAGAATGTTATATTAATGGAACATTAAGCCTTAATATTTTATTTCAATGCTGTTCAAACATGAAACAGATTGCAACAGATTTGTTTGTTTGCTTATTAAATAAAGTGGCTTACAGTTATAAGTTTAAAGTTTCAAATAAATAAATACATTTTCATACAAATCTTACAGTGTACAAGTTTACGGATTAGTATTTTCAAAATTTGAGTTTTAATTTTTTTTTCTCGCAATAATCAATTTATAGATTTGCAGCGGGATTAATCGGTATCGAATCGTGACCTATGAATCGTGATACAAATCGAAACGCCAGGTACTAGGAAGTTCACACCCCTAATGTCTCCGGTGCAGATCGTCATTGTTTGTGACAACTGGTGCGTAAAGTTTGGCGAAAAGTGAAAGCGAAGTTTGACCTGGCTTGTCTAGCAGGTTACCTCCAGAGAGGGAGGAGCCATCCCCCGCCTTCTTGGCTGCTCACTGGCCCTCCTCAACCTGCCTGGTGCCCAGTTGGACGACCGACGGACGCACGGTAGGACAGACGGACGGAGGGAGGCAGGCAGGCAGCCAGGGAGGGGTTGCCAGCGACCTCATCACGATACACAGCAGTGGGCCGTCTATTAATGAAGGAAAGCGCTCACACATGAGCTGCTTCGCCGAGCCCGCACGTCATTCTGACCGCATCCTGTCCATTCGTTTGCCGGGGAAAGCGCACTTTTGATGGCAATTTGGAAGCCTCGGTGGCGGCGCTTCGTGCAGGCTCGATCGGGGAGGAGACATTACGGCGGCGCGAGGGAGCTAACGTTAGCTCGCTAACAAGGTCAGTATCCATTCTGCTTGTGCTACTCTTTTGCATTCCACGTCTTCGAAAATTCCACATTTGTCATCGCGTTAAATACTCCTCGTCATCACCGTTAACGCGGCGCATTTTTCTCCAACGTGAAGGATAAACGCGACATTTATCATCGTCTTAATTCTCTCGGCGTTAGCCTGCTAGTTAGCAACACTCGCGAGACAACGACCGCTCAGTTCGCTCGGCTCCACTTTGGTGACGCTACCTCGGCCCTATACCCGACATTGCCCACGGACACGTATGCGTGAAACCAAGCAGCACTTTCGGCCGTGGTGTGGATGCGTTTATGAGCCGATGTGAAAATCAGATAACCGCGGCAGCGGCTCCCTGCTCTGCTCTCGTCTCCTCCGCTTAGAATAAAAACAGGTGCACGTCTGCTAGCATCGGCCAGCTGCGGGACATACACTGCAAAAGCGCTGCACCGCGTTTGCACTTTCCCCGTTTTTTTCCCTGCTCGGTATTAACCTTTCGCTCGAATATTCACGCATACACGGCCTGTCCAGGACAGCATCGGGGAATCTAATTCGGTCATTGGTGCCGGTTTTGCTGTTTGGAAAGGGCCCGAACTGAGATTGTAGTCGGATCGAGTGCGGACGACAACGGGCCTAGTTTGAACACACTATGTAGCATGATAACATTATTGTTTTTTAAATCCACTTACACATTTATTTTGGAAAAAAGACACGACGTCAATAAAGCTGAGAATTACGCCGATTTCGACCCCCCCCCCCTTTTTTTTAGCTTAACTCCCCAAAACGGCGTTTGTTGTTACCAACCACAGATATAAAATCTTGAGAGCCCATTATGGCAATTTTCTGTCATTTCTGTCCTGAGTTTTGTACCGGTTTGCTTGATTGTCACGTGCCCCCCCCCCCCCCCTCTTTTCAGTCTGTACAATTCGCTAGCTACAGTTGGGGGCTTTTAGCTAGTTAACAAAATGGATCATAATCACAGCCAGTTTTCAGATTAAAGTTAAAAGGATTTGCCCTGCTTTTGCCAGGCTGCAAATAACAACAATTCTTCTCCGAAAATAGTAACTTTCTTATTGTCAAGCACTTGAGGTTTGTCAATATGCGTCTTATTTATTTATTTTTGCCACTACATGCTCCATTACTTTGTTGGACAGTGTGCAAGGCATGCGAACTTGTCTTGTGGATGCTTGTTATTCAGCTCAGGCTCTTTGGAGAGGCTGCTGCATGTGCCACGTCAATTCAATTGGCCCTGAGCGCCAACTGTGCATCCGAGATTTAATTATTCGTGATAGTTTTCAATTTTTAACTATCCTTTGAACGACATACAGCAAGAATGCTGCGGTGGTGAAAGTGATTTGCTTCAAGCCCCCCCCCCCCCCCCCCCACCCCCCACCCCGCCCTCACTCCCACTCGTGCAGGTCTTATCTGCAATCAACCAGAAGCAAATCTGCCACTGTACTGTTTACCATATATTAAACCGGTCGGATGTTTAAAATGAGATTTTAATAAGCGCACAATAAGCTACACTATATATTCATATGAGCTTTAGCTTTCCCTTGGGGCATTTTGGACTACATTGAGTGTATGTTTTTTTTTTTTATAGCACAGGGCTAGAGTTAAGCATTGTAATGATGATGATAATGAGGCACAATTACTGTATAGTTTTTTTTTATTAGGTTTTTATGACCCCATGTAAGGTTGTATGATTATGGCCAAAATGGTAAACATGATTATTTGATCACTATTGTTTGTAACCAATATTATTGATCACAAGTATTCATCTTGTTAGGGAAAACATCTGTATATTTACATTTCAACAGACAATATTGAAACCGTTTTTAGTGCAAAATGAAACTTTGAGAAGTTAGCAGGAGTTACATTTTGTTTCTGCTAATAATTGCTACAATGAAAACTAGTGTTTTAATGTTTTGCGTATTGAACTCGTCAACTTTGTACCCAGGTTTGAATGGTTTTAGGTTCTTCGTGTTTACTTTTTATTTCACTTTGACTTTTGTTTTGTAAACTCGGTTTTAATTGTTTTAAGAGTGGGCTTGTTAGTTTATATTAGTTTTTTTTTTTTTAATTTTGGGAACAAGTTTAGGTTTAGTTTTTAATTATTTTCAAACAGTATTACTTTTTGTTGTTGTTTTTGATACATGGTATCAGGTGCAAGATTGAAAAAGGTCAGAATAAATATTTAATAATAACAAATATCATTTTTTTACTGTATAAGTAGCCTACTGTGTAACAGTCCACAGAATTTGAAGTGCATTTGCGGCACATAATGCTATTTCTAATGTTAGATACATCACAGCGTATTTGTGTGTACAAACCATTAATACGATACGATACGATATACTTTTATTTTCCCCATCGGGAACTTTTTCCTGGACTCCGTCCAGCTGCAGTTTACAGTAAAGAGAAAATGTGAGGCGTGGGCTTTGTTTTTAAATGTTTATCTTTCGTTGCCTTCTTTCCATAATTGCTAGCAAAAACAAATCCGGGTTCTTGCATATTGAATGAATGTGGCCACTCCAGAACAACTCGGACTGCCTCGCTTTCGTTCCCTTGCTGTAAAGTTTGAAAAGTGGTGAATTTCTCAAGTGAACTTTGCGATCTTGAAGTGTTGTTCCACACACGTCGCCTCCTTCCACTACTAGCCATTTACTCTTAGAATACCTGTGATAGTCATAAGTGGGGTTTCCATCAACCCATTTTAATTCGAATTTGAAAGAAATGCGAAAATAAAACTGAAGGGAAACGCTAGAAATTCAAAAAAGGGTCCAAAATTCGCCCAAAAAGTTTTTACGCTTGTAGGGTGGATTTTGAAGCGTATCGAAAAAAGGAAAATGCGAGATTTGGATATGGAAACGGGTTTTGCAAATAAACGCTGGCAAGACATACATATTTACTTCCGCAAACACAGCATTGTGAGTGACGTATCTTCTTCTGCGCATGCGGGTCACTTTGGGGGCGTGTTACGTCCGCCCAGCAGACAGACTGAGGTCGCAATTAATAGGTCATGTGAACGCTTACTTAAAAAAAAAAAAAATCAGATTTCACAAAAAAATCTGAATTGAGCATGAAGACCTGCAGTGTGAACGTAGCCGAAGTCTCTCGGCTGGCCTTGAAGCGCCTTGGGATCCCGCCGGTGGAGCTGGTTGAAGTGGCTGGGGAGAGGGAAGTCTGGGCTTCCCTCCTAAAGCTGCCGGCCCCGCGACCGGACCTCGGATAAGCGGCACAAGATGGATGGATGGATGATTAGCTGTAATAGCTTTGCTTTGTACTGGTGGCATTTGCGAGTGTCAAATAGTGGAAAATGGCTGCACTTATTAGCACTCTTTCATTACGAGGTTTAGCTGTATCAACACTAGAATGTCATGTTGTGTCCCGAGGCCAGTAAGCATTGGTTATCAGTCCGTTAGTTTCATTTACATTTGGTTCTATTGCGCATTAGAATGTAAAGTTGCAAATCAGCATTGTGAAATTGGGAAGCTTGTGCTGGTTGGTTATTGCTCATTGTGAGTTAACAGGATGGAATCTAGGCCACATTGTGGAGCGCTTACTTTGATGCTCAGATTGTTTGCTGTGTGTGCTAATAGCCCGAGGTGAGGTGTAGTGCTCATTCGGAATAAAACCCAAGCCTATGGGCAAAACCTATTTTTATGCAAATGTGTTTGACATGAAAGAACAAATTCAGACATGAATCCAACAAGAGGGTTTGGATTCAAAACAGGCTTTTTGAAGATTGATTATTGGTTATTAAATGTCTTAAATAACATCTTGATTTTTTTTTTCCTTTCTGATGTTTGTATTTAAGAATTGACCGTGGAAAATATGACACGCTTAGTGGCACTGTGTTGTGCTCCTTGCTGGGACATACAAGATTTTCTGTTGTGAACATGACCAGAAAATGATGGCCTCAATATAGTTTGTTTAACCCTTCACAGAAGGTAGGATGTCGTGTACACTTCATGGATTGCGGCTGTGCTTTTCCCCCCGCCTTTCATATCATAGAAATAAATGAAATGTTATTTTTCATCTAGCCCTGAACCATGAATATTGACTGTCAAAGCAAATGTCAGGTCTGAGGCCGATGTTTTTGTATCTGGTCGGCCATTGGCTTATTCTCTCCTTTTGGAACCCGAGGATATCAAGTCTTTGGAATTTCATCTACAACAAATGCAACACCTCAACAGCTGTTATTGTACATTGTGGGGTTGTTGGCAGATCTGATTGGATTGGATTATGTGAGCTGATATGCCTACATTAATTAGGATTTATAATAAAATTGAAAAAAAAAAATCTCTCTCCAAGAATTAACTTGAAATAGCTTGAACGGAAATAATCAAAATATGTATTTTTGACAATATGACAATGCGAAATAATGTTCCTGGATAATTTTTTGGGATTAAAAAAATTAACCAATTAATTTTCTTCTGTGTAGTTAGTTCATTTACATGTACAGTAATGCTTTTCCCCCCCACAACATTTGACATCACAATCACTAATATGCAGAAGAAGAAAAAAAAAAGAGTAGACTAAAAGTATTGATTTTCTCTGGGCTTCATTTATAGAACTGCCAACTTGCAAGAAACATTTTGTGATGTTTGTGATATTTTATTTATTTGAAATCCATATTTTTACCAAGTCATTTTAGACTCACGTATTTACACAAGTTTATATATTCAGGGATGTGATTTTTCCGCTAATTCGCGGAATTCCGCTTTTTTTATCCCCCCCCCCAAAAAAAATCAATTTTTTTTTTTTTTTTTTTTTTTTAGTAGTTCATTGTGTATGCACATGACTCCGACAGATAACATCTTCTGCTATAACAAAGACATTTGTGGTATGCTCTAATATGAGTTACTTTTCATTTGGTCATGATATAATTATTTGTTCATGCTCATCCCCCCACCCCCACTGGGCACTGCCCTGGACCTAGCTGGGTGCCAGCGGCCCCCAGAGCCCCGGCTAAATTTTCAGATAATTTCACTTTGGTCAAATCACATCCCTGTATATTATAAATACATTTTAAATAGATTTTTTTCTTAATTTTCATATTTTTAAAATGAGCATTTATTAGTGCAAATGTACAAACTAAAGTACCAAAAATTGGTGCTGTGGAGTACTGTTGTCAATTCCGACTGTTCAAATGTGACCTATCTTAGCATATTTGTGTATACGTTTGCGGCCATGATTTCCTGGTTAATGATTTATATATTTTTCCACCCCAAAGTCATGTTTGTTTGTCTTCTCTTGTTAGCTGCCTGGCATGGCCGCCTAACCAGCTGCCAAAGACCCACTCTTGATGGATCCCAGCGGACAACGAAAGGAAAAACACAATCAGTGAGCACAGCCAACAACGAGGGAATCTTGACCCACAGCGTATCATCGGACCGACTTCAGTGCATGTGGCCGCTTAAGTCGTTCATAGACATCTGTTAGGCAGCTCAAGGGGCCTACTGCTATGCACTATAAAACGGGCGACGGGGCAGCCGGGATGTGTCGGACTATCTCGCTGCTAATAGGGCTTCTGATAGCCACGGTCGTGGGAGCTGCATGGGAACAGCAGGATGCGCAGGTGGAGGTGTTCGCCATTGAGCTGGAGGCTTCCATGCAGTCGACCGTGCTCTCCGAGATCCAGTCTGCTGCGGCTGCGGCGGCGGCGGTCACGGCTACACCGGAGTCCTCTGTGAGCGACGGGGGTGTGCAGACTGGCATCCCAGACTCGTCCGCCATTGTGGGCCAGGTGTTCCAGCTGAAGATTCCACTGGTACCGGACAACGCCGGCTGTAATCTCCACGTAAGTGCCCAGAGTCGGAATTCAGTCTTATTTAGAGCTGGGCAGTATGGCCAAATATTTTGCGATAGACACGTTATGTTCAGGGTCGATGACAATTATTGGGGAGTCAAGGAGACGGTAATCGATTCATTTGCAGGAAAAGGCACACAAGCAATTAATAAATCTGTATTACAATATCAGACTTATTATACATTTGAATAAAGGTAAATTAAGCCTTTAATTTGGTTTAATTATCTACAATTCCAGGTTGTAAACTTTGATGTGTAGTTTAAGCATTACCCACAGCAACATAACAAAACACAAGTTTTAACTATACTCTGAATCAATAAGAAAACTAAAGCACAGATTATAGTAATGCAAACACTTTACCACTTCAAAATTTCCAACTTTATGTGATTCATGGCGGGCCGCCAGGCTTCCTAAACTCTGGGGGGAAACCCCTGCATGTACATTTCCGTGACCCCTGTCTCCAAAAATCCACAGTCCCACTTTGCAGTCATGTCATAAAACTTTAGCGTTTTTTTTGTTAAAGCGACCTCAAACCCAGTGCATTAGCATCATGTCGCCTGCAGCGTCAGTCAGCAACAAATATCCGTGTTTCTACACGGATCGGGCCAAACATTGCCTCTGACCATTCCAAATACGGTTTTGAAATTATTTGAGTTAGTGGACTTTTTTTTTTTTTTTTTTTTACCAGCCCTACTTGAGTTCCCCTTTTAAAGAGGAAGTCAACCTAAAAATGTTCACGGGGGAGGCCATTTTGTCACTTTCTGCCGACTGAAAATGACGTCACAGTTGCTCAAGGCTCAGGTGATGACCAATCATGGCTAGCCTGGTTTCTGAGTTTGGTCATGTGACATTCGCAAGCTGAGCTGTGATTGGTACAGGGATGTGATTTTTCCGCTAATTCGCGGAATTCCGCTTTTTTTATCTCCAAAAATAAACATTTTAAATTTCCATTTTTTTTTGTAGTTCATTGTGTATGCACATGACTCCGACAGATAACATCTTCTGCTATAACAAAGACATTTGTGGTATGCTCTAATATGAGTTACTTTTCATTTGGTCATGATACAATTATTTGTTCATGAAATTTGAACTCTTCAACATTATTTATGCGTTAACTTAGTAATCACATTAGTTAGATATGATGATATTCTCAGTGATAGTTTTTAAAAGCAAAGGCAGTCCAATGTTTTTGAATGTGACTGATTTTGAGTTGACTAAAACTGCCATTTTATATGGGATAGTTCAATATACATTGAAAATTTATGCTGTTGTTTTGTCTATTTCTTTGTCATGTGAGTGCATTGAAAGTACTTAAAAACACGGAAAACCCATGAGCTCCGGGAAGCCCCCCCTTGTCCCCCCACCAGGGCACTGCCCTGGATCTAGCTGGGTGACGGCGGCCCCCAGACCCCCGGCTAAATTTTCAGATAATTTCACTTTGGTCAAATCACATCCCTGTTGGTAGTTAACCGGGGCCATGAGCAACTGCGGTGTCATTTTCAGGTGGCAAAATGGCCGAGCCTGAGATTGATTAAATGGGTGGATTTTGCTGCGTAGTTCATATTCCACAAATGCAATATTAAGCAGAATACTATGTTTAGACTAGTGAAGATTCATAGAACATATTATTGTAAATAAATGTTTTGGGTAGACTTCCCCTTTGCCAAAGGTATGTGATGTGTTTGACGTGTTGATTTGTTCCAGGCCACAAAATGTACAATAATAACCTAAAATGAAGAGTAATCACTGTCATAGCTAAATGGCTTGAGGCTTCTGCAGCATTTGATCAATACAGTGGTTGTAAAAACATGACTCTTCCCCTTTGTCACTTTAGTTAATAAGAGACTCAAGTATGTTTGTTTTTCCTTATGCGAAAACAGTCATTTGCGCAATTATCGGTTGAGTAAGTGCACTGACTTGTGCATGTTTGTGTTTTTTTTTTTTAGCTTACTGAGATGGGACAGGCAGCATTACCGCAGTGGCTCTATTGGGACAAAGAGAGCTGCATTCTGAAAGGCCTGGCCCTGG
Source organism: Vanacampus margaritifer (assembly GCF_051991255.1). Classification (NCBI taxonomy): domain Eukaryota; kingdom Metazoa; phylum Chordata; class Actinopteri; order Syngnathiformes; family Syngnathidae; genus Vanacampus; species Vanacampus margaritifer. The sequence goes on along the minus strand of NC_135432.1, from coordinate 8,000,780 downwards.
AGCAAGATAAAGGTGTGTACCACATCTCCGTGTCTGGACCGGACTCACACGAGAAGACCGGCGGCCGAGAGTTTCCCGGCACAGTCTTCTCCATTGAAGTTTACCCCGAGGAACGAGCAGACACGGAACCGTCCCTGCTGGCGCTGCAGTCTGATCCGAGTGGCCTGCAGCCTTTCACTTGTGGCCCCGAGGAGCCCGTCACCGTCCTCACTGTCATACTCGATGCCGACTTGACAAAGATGCTTGCCGAGCAGAGGGTCACTTTACTGACTATTATGAGGAGATTCTCGCACGTCCCCGTTGAGCACATGCGAGTCGTCCCCGTTGTCAACAACCGCTTATTTGACATGTCCGCTTTCATGGCGGGACCGGGGAACGCCAAAAAAGTGGTGGAGAACGGCGTTCTGCTGTCATGGAAACTCGGCTGTGCGCTCGAGCCGGGCAACATCCCCGACATCAGCGTTGTCCAGTCCTTCGCAAAGGACGGCACCATGTCCGCCAGGTTGGCCTACCCGGTGGTCGGCTGGCACATTGCCAATAAAAAGCCTCATGCGGTGAAACGTGTCAAACGCCAGTTGTACAACACCCCCACTCCGGTGCCCTCCCTGCTCCCTCCCACCACGTACCCAGAACCCCCCATCCGCGTTGTCCCCAGCCCGACTTCCCCCTCCATCGCCCCCGCCACGGACAACTCTGCACCACCTGTCCGCGGTCCTTTACCGCTCCCCGTCAAGCCCACCATGAGGGTCCGAGATCAGATAGCCCACACGCCCGCCCTCGGTCCCCCCCAACCCACCAGGGCGTTGGGATCGACGAGCACCATGCCCATCCAACCGACCATGACCAGACCTACGTTTGTGGAAGCCACCGCTTTACCGACGCCGCCAAGCACCACCAAAAAGCCCAAACCTTCCAGCACAAGAAAGCCCAAGAAGCCCAAAACGTCAACGCCGGCTCCCAGGGAACCCAAATCCACCACACCAAAACCACCTAAACGCACCACCCCGCTCTCCTTGGCGCCAGACCTCAATAACATGCCGGAGATCCGCAACCCGATTGACCAGGTCAACGCTTGGGTTGGCACGTACTTTGAGCTGAAGATTGCTCCCGATACCTTCTACGACAAGGAAGACGGCACCACCGACAAGCTGCGTTTGACTTTGAAGCCCCCCAAAGAGGCGGTCAGTGACTCGTCCTGGATTCAGTTCAACAGCACCATCCAGCTTCTGTACGGACTTCCTGAGGAGCAGCACAAGGGCAAACACGAGTACTTCATGTTGGCGACTGATAAAGGCGGGAGGAGTGTCATGGATGCGTTTGAGGTTCAAGTCAACCACTGGTCATCCAACGATAAGTCGCCGGTGGTTTTCGCCGCCCGTTTTCATGGCGACCCTAAAACCCTCAGCACTGACATCCATAAGAAGATCCTTCTGACAAAAAAGTTAGCGTATGCGCTCGGTGATCGCAATAGCAGCACAGTGACCCTACAAAGCATCACCAAGGGCTCCATTGTGGTGGAATGGACCAACAACAGTCTGCCGCAGAATTCTTGTCCCAAGGAGCAGATCACGGCCCTCAGCAACCGGGTCGCCGATCCGCAAGGCGCCCCCAAACCAGCCTTCATCAAAGCCATGGAGCCGGAATTTAAACCCATTAACATCTCTGTCCGCGGCGCAAATAAATGCCAGAGCTTCACCTTCATTCCACCGGGAGAGGTTCTGCCGGTCCCCGATCTCCCCACCGCCGCGCCATCGCCGGGGACGGGCCGCAGAAGCAGCGACGACGTCTACCTGCACACGGTCATTCCCGCGGTGGTGGTCGCGGCCCTCCTCCTCATCGCCGGCATCATCGCCATGGTGTGCTACCGGAAGAAGCGCCGAGGGAAGATGAGCATGGAGGAGCAGGCCACCTTCATCAAAAAAGGCGTCCCCATCATCTTCGCCGACGAGCTGGACGATTCCAAGTCGCCGCCGTCTTCCAGCATCCCGCTCATCCTCCAGGAGGAAAAGCCGCCGCTCCCTCCGCCGGAGTACCCCAACATGGCCGGCCCCCACAGCACCCTGCTCAACCAGGATTTGTTAGAAGAGTATTCGGTGTATCAAGACGACGACCCCAACGCGCCCCCTTACCAGCCCCCGCCGCCTTTCACCGTCCCCATCGAAGGCAAAGGCTCGCGCCCCAAGAACATGACCTCCTACAGGTCACCGCCCCCTTACGTGCCCCCCTAACGCTCAGCGGAGGGAGCTCCACCTTTGGAATTCAGGTGCACCGTAGGGATGCTTGTTGAAAACTAGAGCAGACGTAACTTGACACGGATTTCAATGCCAACATTTGGACCATCACGGATCAGATCATTTTCTTCAGCGTTCTCCTACCGGACGGAGCAAACAAAATAGATGGAGAACACTTTGTAATTCCATAACTCCAGCTCACTCTCTTTTTGTTCTTCAGATCTTGCTTTTAACTATTTCCAAATGCTTTGTCTGTTTTGCTGAGAAGAAGAGTCCATTTGATCTCAATGATGTACTATTTCTATTGTATAGAAAATATTAGAGCAGGAGAGACTAAAGCTCACTGAGCCTCGAAGCTGACTCGCGGCTCTTGCTCAGCGTTGCTGGTACGAGAGCTGCATCACTCCAATCTGTTCTCAGTTTGCTTTGTGAAGATTTTTGAGGGGGAATTCAACGCAGTAAGCCAAACTGAAAGCATACGCACACCTGATTAGAAAAACAACAAACGAATCAATAATGTCATTCATGCTTTGCTTCTTCTTGGCAGTACTAGCTCGTTAAATCTTGTACACAACACTCAACTCAAAAGTCAAATACGAAACAAATTGCATTTCTAATTACATCTATATTTTAGTTACAATACAAATAAGATTGTTTTTTATTTTTTAGTGCCACTTATCTTGCCGTCTGAGATGTTTTGTGTTGTTGCTATGGTGACTGTATCGGGAGGTTGCTAGGTCAACAATGGAGGTGGCTGGTGGAATGCGGCTCCACCGCAGGGGGACATTTGAGCACGTTACACCCCCAGACAAGAATTTCCATTACAACCCAACACCACAAATCTTTTACACCACTTTTTCTTTCTTTTTTCTTTCTTTATTTTTATTTTTTTTGAGAATTCATCACTTCCAGTGTTTGCTTTCGAGTCTCGCCAAATCCGTTTTGGAAGTAGAAAAGTTGAAACGTAATATGCGAGCGTTGCTTGTCAGACGTCAACCCGCCGCGGAGACGATGAGTCACAGTTGGGCTGACGGTGCGAAATGTGACAACTCGACTTGCGTGTCATTCAGTCGAAAATGAGGAGGGGGGAGCGCCGCAGTGCTCTGCGTCGCCTCTTGGTGTCGCTCGTGAGGATGTAAATAATTGTGTGCCTGTGAAATTAAAGACCTCCATCATGTTGGTGTTTTTAGCAGTCAACCTAGTTGGGAACAGAAGGGCCACAGTGGGAAATGATTTTATTTTTTAATTGTATGCTTAGACTTATGATCACTATCATGATAATGACCTTTATAGTGTGCAAAAACGTTTACCTGCCCATCACCAAGGAATAGAATCATCTGAATATGATCGCAACAAATCACATGTGAATTATGTACATTTCATACCTGATAGCACCATTAGAAAAATGTAAAAAAAAAAAAATCTAATGTTTTTACTGAGTTTTTGATACAGTCTTAAACTTGTTTTATGAAGGTATATTAATAAAATGTAATACAATTTGTAAAGCCTCAAAATGGACTACTGTCACTCTTTGGGGATGTTTTTTTCTTCTGTATTGTAAAAAGATGACACATTTAGCATCATTATGCTAAAAGACATTCCTTGCAATCTTATCTGCTTTGCAAACTTTACACTTTAGCCCTTTTTCTGCAGACGTCTTCTCGCTAATGACTCATAGGTGCGTTCCAGACTGCTTATTACGGCTCTTGTTAAATTACCCACAACCCCCTTGCTATGTCCACCAATCAACTTGAATTTGCTATCCCCCCCCCTCCCCTGTTGCTAGAGTAATTACGTGATCGTTTCTGCTCTCATCTGCCGGACTTTTTTTTTTTTTCACATACATATTACACCGGCTAATTGGTAATTAGGAGGTGGGTTGGGTTTCGTGTTGAATGATCTCTAATCACGTCTAAATTGGACAGCAAGCAAGCTGTGGGCTAGGGGCTCATTTACAAGCAATGTTGACACTGGACTCAAAGTGTTAATAGATGCAAATAGACAAAATGATTGACCTTTCACCCCTTGTTGCACAACAGGGCCTCTAATTTGCTCAGTGAGAGTTAAATTGGTGTTAACTGCATTGATTGAGGTGTAGCAGCCTGCAATTCACTTTGCAGAAAGTGTCTCAATACACATACTATTAAATATTTACATATTTGTGATATGATCTTTCCTTTGACGCATAATTGTGTTTTACAGACATGTTTTTGTTTTTGATCAATGTCACCCCCAGCTTCCTCTAACGTCACTTGTAAGCAAGACGTATGCGGAAGATTTTGCTCAACATTCGAATTTTGCAACGTTGAAACGTTTGGTGAGTGGAATCGATTGGATTACAAACATTTGCCGATACTGCCCGGACCGGACGACGTGGCAATGTATGCTCTAAGGTAGGATGGCTTGGCTTCTAAAACACGTACATTCTTGCGTCTTCTGTACTTTCGGCTTTTTTTGGTTGCTTTGTGAATTAGAGGTGAAGAATTATTTTTAAACCAAGTTAGCTAGTTCCCCGAAGCCGCTAGCTGCTAGCGCTAGCATGTTACAACAAAAACAACATTGTTGATTTATCACTTATTTTCGTACACTTTAACAACAATTTCACTTTTTGTGCTGCTGGGAAAATGAAATAAAAGACCTTAAGAGAGATCTCTCAAAATCTAACATCTTTACCACAAATCTATTTTTAGCCAGAGCTAGCCATCGCATTATGGTAAAAGCATTTTTACTTTCTTACAATGACACTTGCCACTTAATCAAAATGGTCAGAACACACTTTGGTAGACTTTGTCAGTAGGAAATCCTTTTGATGTATCTTTGTCGTTCCCGTTCGACATTCCATGGACACCGCGGTGTACACCGGCACACAATGTGGGCCAAATGACGGCATGTGAATACTATCTAGAAGTTTCATTTCACATCTTTGTTCGCCCAATTTTGCACCCGTGAACGTCACACGTGTGCACCATTGTGAAAATCCAAAATGAATGAATCAAAATAGTTTGTAGTAGCGCAACACGGGCGCTCCTCAGCATTTGCTTGCGTTGTCTCGCTGGCTGTTTGCCCCACCAAAGGCATGCTGGGTTGATAAGTGGGGGGTCGGTGACATCATGTGAATGCTATGTATAGTGAAAAACAGCATGTAATTGGCGACCATTTTAAATGGGTTAATTTTGGGAAATATTTAATATTTGGAAATATTTTTTTTGAACCTCAAACATTCTTGAATAAGCAGGGATATACGGCCAATAAATGGTTTATTAAAAAGCTAAATAAAATAGTTTTTTATTATTATTTTTTTTTTAATCTGTGCATGTCAATCCGCGAGTAAATGGGGTTCCACTGTACAGTGTTGCCTTGATACGATTGATCCAAATTAAGTTTTGAGAAAAATGAGCTGCCGCTTTGACTTTTTTTTTCTTCTTTTTTTCGTGTCAGCACAAATTTGAAAGAAATGCTGTATGGTGGCAGTGAACTCAACACGGTTTACTTGTATAAGTGCAGGTTCCTGCGGGTTCTTAAAAGTCTTAAAAGGCATTGAATCCCTAAACCTAAAAACAAAGCCTTATTTGGCATTAAAATGTCTTTAAATCACAATTTTAAATGTCCTAAATGACTTAACACATTGATAGGTTCGGATTTTATGATTGAAAATTGTCTGAAATCTCAAAAGAAATTACCATTGAAAAATAAATATTTTACGGATTGACTCGTAACCTCGTGTAATTATGATAGCGGATGCAACAAAGCGATGCGGTTTTAGTTGGGACTCAAAGTCCCAAAAATTATTTACACTACGTTCTATTCAAGTCAAAAAATGTATTTATAATATGTTCTATGTAGCCCCACTAGTCTAAACACGGCATTGCCATTAATAGTGTGTTTAGGGAAATTAATAAAGCAGCAAAATATACCCTTTAAAAAAATAAAATAAAATTCAATTCAGGGAGCGGCCATTTTGCCCCTAGCTGTCGACTGAAAGTTACATCACAGTTGCTAATGGACAGTTCTATGGGTTTGGTCATGTGACGTTTGCAAGCTGAGCCCTGAGCAACCGTGATCTCATTATTAGTGAGCAAGTGGCAAAATGGCCGCCCCTGAGATGGATAACAGCGGGTGGATTTTTGCTACTTAATTCAAACTTTGAGCAACATGGCACATTGTGAACACTGTAGTTGGTCTTAAATATCATTTCTCTAAAACTAAACATAAAATGAAGAGACGACACCTTCTGTATTTGAAACCGGTTCAACCAAACTGTCTTTTTAGCTGAATGCTAACATTGATTAGCATCTATGTTGTAGTGTTTTAAGCAATGGATTGAAAGAGCTTACTATAAACTGTCAGTACGTGCCAGTGTGGATTGATAATACGATAATACTATTAAAGAAACTCTTTCAAACGGACTGATGATTGAATGATTGTGGTTTTAGTTTGCTGTTTAGAGATGTGTCTATTTGATACCTCAATTATATACACCAGTTAAAATATTCGGTACAGCTCGCAGTATGACGCAGTACAGTATCCACTCCGCAGTCCGCAGCACTGTAAACTCTCCAAGCACAGTAATCAAAACGTAAACTAATGCAGTGGTCTCTTGAGAGATTAATTCAATTTATTTCATGACTATGTTCATAACTCAGAACAGATGAACAAATGGACATGCCATTAATCATTCCAGTCTCGCTGAAAACAAGAACACACACTTTTTTGCTTGTTTTTTCATAAGAAAAATAAGTCTTTTATTTATTTAATTTTTATTGATATAAAAAACAATTAGTGAAACGAATTAAGCTGTTTGCGCATTATGATGAACTCATCGTGCCTCTTGGTGTTCATGACTCGGCCACCGGAGGGCAGTATAATACATGCAGACAATCGAAGTGTTTCAACAACTGTAAGCATTGAGCAACTCGGCAAAGTACGGTAATATGGGGTAGATGCCACGGACTTCCGGGTTTCACACGTCAGCTCTGTTTCCGGCCACTGATGGCCGCGTCTCAACTCTCTGAAATGCTTCTGACAACTGAGACGGACACACTACACACTCGCACCCGTCGACGGGAACGCGCAACCGAGGGGCACAAAGGCGGATGCGCAAGAACTGGGAACGCGGCCCACACGTCGCAAACGGGAAACGGAAACAAAGCTGATGTGTGAAAACCAGGAAGTCGGAAGTCCCGCCTCCTCCGTGACATGTACCCCATTGGTTGTTTTTCCACAGAGGATAAAGAGTATGCCTGAGAGTATTATTACATTGACGTTTTGTGTACACGTCATAAGGTCGCCGCCACCACATAGATGCTAGTTGTTAGCTACAGAGTTTGCCATTATTTGCTATGCTTAAGTTGTGTTTGTCTGTAATTGTAATAGGAGTTTAATCCTTTCTGTGACCACGCTCACAAGTCTAAACTCAAATAATTTTCCCCCAATTAAACAAATACTGAAACTCCACTAATCCGTTCCAGCTTTACCCTCAAAACAACTACAAGAAATGTAATATGTTCATTAAGGCGTCTCACTTCCTTTTAGCTCATCAGTGTACTTTTCATCAATTAATTAATTGTAGTGGTTCTTCGTATTATTATTAGGGGTGTGCCAAAAACATCGATTCTCATTTAGTACGATTCAGAATCAATTTTAAATGTCCCAAAATCTATTTTTTTTTAAATTATTTTATACTGTCTTGCCTTTGTCTGTGTGCTGTTCATGTTGTACCCGATTTGGCCACTTAGGGGCAGTGTGGTTCCACACGTTCTAATACACTGCTAAGTTGTAGCCACATTAGAGAGTAGAAGGAAAAAGTCACGATCAAGTTATTCCAATAAAAGTAGTTTTTTTGCAGTGTGGAGTCGTTCTTTTGAGCGATAAAAGTGCCGCGAGTAGCGTGCTAATTAGCATTAGCGAGTCAGATTGGAGTAGATCATTACAATTCCTTGCTCATCTATAGATTGAAGCAAAAATCAGTGTCAATCAAATCATTTTGAATCAAAAATTAGTCGAAAATTTATTCTGAATCATATCGCAGACCTAAAAAATCTGAATCGAATCCCACCCCTAATTATTATAATCTGTCTACATGTGTTTCCGCACTATTGATGTTGAATTTGTTGCGCCCTAGAGGGTGATAGCACCTCAACATAGATGCCGTTTAGCCTTAGTATTATAGTGGACTGACAGTCGAAGCCGTTTAATTTGTTGGACAGTAAAGTGGGGTTGCTCGTATCTCAAGGCACCACCGTACCTTGCTTAGCTGCGTCAATCAAAAGTTTTCAATTCGCAACATTCAATGGCGCTATTTTACCAGGTAGCATTATGTCGTACAAGCGGTCAGCGTCGTGGCTGGTCAATGTATATCGTTAGTGACTATTTATACTCTGAACAAAGACTGTCTAATTGCTGCTGAGTCCACAAATGGAGTTGAACCAATCGATATCTGTGGCTGATAGCAGGTAATGAGGTTGTATCAAGGTATGGATTTAAGGCTATTTTATGCCCTGCCACTCTCCCGCATCGGCCCGACTACCACCGCTCTCAATAATGCATCACAAGTGAAAGTTAATGTAGGTGATAATAAATGCATGACGTGCTGCTTTTTGCAGCGGCAGGCTCGTTCCGCACAAGCAAACCAGCTGCTGGCCACAGACGTTTTCTTTCACAATTGAGTGAAAGAAGGCCACGTCTCATTACCAATACATGACTTGAAGACAGCCACAACACTTATTCAAGCATGTTTTTGAGAGCACGTCCCAATTAGGCCCACGCAGCCTCGCCGGCCTCTCAGCGGAAACAAATTCCTTCTCCGGCGCAGGATTATTGACCAAAAGTTTTCGCTTGATTAAGAAAAAGACTCATTTTGTGGCGTGCAGGAGGCGGCGGTAATGCCGCGCGCGACTCTGCGGTGCAAATAGCAAAGCCGCGTGATGGTGGGTGGCGCCGCACGATACGGGCAACGGCGTAATAGGCCTCATTAGAGGCCCCAAGCTCGGGAAATGGGACTCTCGCTTTCCCATTAGGACGAGAGCACAATAGGACGCAAAGTGCCGAATGATGAATGCTAATTGGCAGACGAGGAGTTCGTATATGATGAGTAAAAGGCTGCACAAAAATACCAATAATGCACACACGGGCATGCGTGGGTCAATAGATCAATACTAGTAAAGAGATTAAATCCATTTATGGATGTGAGTATTTGAATGATTGGCACTTATCATTAAAACTGTCATAATTATTTAAAAAAACAAAAACAAACAAACCCTAAAGTAATATTTAAATGTGAAAATGTATTTACCATTATGTGACCCAAATAAGATTTCATGATTTATGGCATGTTTTCTGAAGATGCTGGTTTTATTTTGCCACCGCCTCATTATCTTGTTGCGATACACCAGAGGGCTCTGTGAGCTCAAGTGCCAAGATGAGGCAGCCATTTTGCATTCACACAATAGCGTCTGTTATGTCTGAGTTATGTATACATTTGTTAATGTGTGGGAACTCGTGCATGTCTTTACGATTGTACGGCAACAGGATGTTTATTGAAAAAAAAAAAAAGCTTTTAGTTTTTTTTTGCATAGGAGACATTTACACATACAAAACCAAAGCAACGTAAGAAAATTAATTTATTTATTTAGAAATGAGATTTTCCTTGTCTGTAGTGTCTTTAGTGTCATTGATACAATTATATGAAAATGACACACCTATATTCTAAAATTACTGAATGATTCGTATCCGTGATTTGTATTTAGGCAAGTGAAAGTAGTGAAAATTCCATTAAAACTAAAAAACAAACAAACAAAACAAAAGAGGCGAGATGTAGTTTAATGCCACTTCCAGATGTGTTTCACTCTCAAACTAAATATAAAAGTACGAATGTCACGTCGTGTAGTTAAACCCAGCAAACTACATTGCCTTTAGAACCGCCTGCTAGCTTAAAGCTAACATGAATGGAAAATGCTTTTGACATGCTAACGGTTAGCATCTATAGTCATGGATTTAGAATTCTTTAATGCCTTTTTTTTTTTTGCAAACTTGTTCCTCAAGGGCCAGAGTCCTGCAGGTTTTGGATGATTCTCTTCTCCAACACACCTGAAGCTCATCAGCAAGCTCTGCATAAGCCTGATAACGATCCCGTTCATTAGATTTGGTTAGTGTGCCGTTTGCGAGATGAGCCCGCCTGGCACCTGTGATGTCGTTTTTCAGTAAGAGCCCTAAAATGGATTAAAAACAGGCACATTTTTCGGTTTAATTCTCAGACTCAATATAAATCAGAATACAGTAGTGCTCTCACTATCGAATATTTTTTAGAATCGATATATCAATGAATCGACTAATCGGATTTATTTTAGTTTTGCATTAACGTGCATTACAAAAGCATTGTTTTCCCTGATTACTGTTTACTAACCAGTGTTTGGGATTGATATCATACTTTGTATTCATAAAGTGATTAAAAAAGGGGGATTGATGTTGTACTATGTTACCGCTTCGGTCATTGTAGTAAAAACATATATTTGCAAATGTCTACACAGAAGATAATCAGTCTTGTTTTGTGAAATACTACAGAAATCAGTTACTGTTTTTCAGAGGATTTGGACAATTTTAAATAAAAAAATGGCTCCAAACGATTACTCGATTATTAAAGTAGTTGATTGCTTGTCGATTAATCGATTAATTTTGACAGCTCCAGAATACAGTATTTAGACTAGTGGGGGCGCATAGAACACTTTATTATAAAGATTTTTTATTTATTTTTTTACTTTCTTTAAGCAACAGATGTTTGAACACGATAATATCAGTGACTGATAATTATCAGCAATTATCGACCAATTCAAACCGATAATAAAGAAATCCGCAGATAATAATAGACACGCCACGTTGGTCCACCTGTTGTGTTTGTGGCTCAAGCTGTGCCCAACTCCTCAACACTTGCCCCTCGTCTATGGCAGCGTCGCATATTTGTGATGTCATAATGTGCGCGACCTCGTGTTGACAGAAGATGCATCATGGTGAAATGGTCGTCGCCGCATAAAATGAGCTACGGCTTGTCTTTGGAGCAGAGATATCAATAAAATTCAGCTTCATGGTGCTTAACACAATGTATTTAACATGTTAGACTTATTAAAAGACTATAAAGTATATTTGTAATCAAGTTAATTTTGCAAATAATTATCGGCTTACTTATCGGTTATCTAGCACTTTCTAATTTGCTGGTTTACGGGTATCGGTTGAAAATAGCATTATCGTGCATCCCTAATTAAAACACGATCCGCAAACTGTTTAATTCTATTTTTGGTATTACTCGTGTTTCTATAAGGTACAGACAGTATTGCAGTATATGGGGTTAAAAAACACAAAATGAATACCTGTCAATGCACCACTATGGTTTAAAGTACACATTAGGAAAAAAATACATTAGTAATTCAAAACTAGCCCAGTGATCACAGTGGCCTCTTTGTGTGAAAGTCAAGTGTGTTTATTTTTTAATTTTTTGGGGGGGTGACTCCTAGTGAAGCAGCTCTTCCATCTTCATCCCCCTCAGTCTCACGACCATTAGATGGCAGTAGCGGCACACCCGCCGCGTCAAAGCTCAGCCAGACAAATAGCAAGCGGCCCCAAGCTGTGGTAAACAAAATCCAAACCTGCTATTATCGTTTATCAGCTGCAAGGCATCAACATCTTATCCAAACATAGGTTTATTTTTGATGGGTGTAATATGCAAAGTCATAAAAGGTATCATTAATATTTGCTATTTAATCAACTCCGAGCTGATTTATTATTTCCATCTGGAAGCAAAGAACCCAAAAGGAGTCTCCTAAGACGGCCTCATAATTAGACAACGTGTGGGAAAACAGTCAGCTTCCACATTTAGATGGAGTTAGTGTGCACTAATTGCATTTTGGCTCTTATCTCCCAAACTGGATTCGTTCCAAAGCCTTCATTTAAATCCTCCTTTTCCACTTGTGCGAAGAACAAATAGCATTGGGAGGCTTCCCTCGCTCGCTCTCACATGCTGCCATGTTGTGATCGCAACACGGATGCGTTTACATGCGCGTCTCAGCCGGGAGGAGACACGTCAGCTCGCATCCCGGACAAAGCCTCGGAGACGTCATCCGGCCGACGCCGCAAGATCCCAGCGTGTGTTGCTTGCACTCCGCTTGTGTCCGGCGGCGGCGCCATTCCGTCAGAAGTCGTCGCCCCGGGTCGTCGTGTCCAGGCGAGATAACACTCGTCTCCGAACAAAGCGTGAAGGCGGCCGGCTGTGCGGCTGCCTTGTGCGGCGTCAACCTTTGACAGGCTTTCTGTCATGTGCCGTAAGAGGCAACATGGCCGACCCGGGCCTCATGTGGTTTTGATCCGCCGACGTGTATGTGAGCAAGCTTATTTTGGGACCAACCAACGGTTTGGAATTGAACACAGTTCATTTTTGTTGAAGGGTGCCAGGCCTTCTCGACAATCCTTAACTCATTCGCTGCCATTGACGGCTATAGACGTCAAAAATTCATTTGAACTATTTCTATTTAACATTTTTTTTCCATTTTTGTTAACAAGAGTATGAAAACCTTTTTTTGTACATTTGACATGAATGAGACTATCAATGCTAATCGTCAGTCTATGTGCTATGTGTTAGCATGAACTCATTCACTGCCAACTATTTCTAGTTTAACATTTATTTCCACTTTTAAGAGTATGAAAACCTGGAAAAAAGTTGTTATTGTACATTTAGAACAGATATAAAATTTGTGATTAATCGTGAGTTAACTACTGAAGTAATGTGATTAATTACAATTACAATAAAATTTATAATCGCCTGATGACCTAATTCCTAATAATCATTTCTTTTCGTTTTTAAAATAATATTTTTTCAAAAAAAGAAAAGATTATTGACTTCATGCATGACTTCAATAGTTAACTCATGATTAATCACAAATTTTATATCTGGTCTAAATGTACAATATTTGTTTTCTTACTCTTGTTAACAAAAGTGGGGAAAAAAAGTTAAACTAATAGAAATAGTTCAAATTAATTTTTGACGTTTATAGCCGTCAATGGCAGTCAATGAGTTAAGGTAGCGGTGGTGTGCACTTTGTTTTCTGTTTAATTTGAGAGTAAACTTCAAGTGAGAGAGTCAATAAACAGCTTGAAAAATTGTTCACCATTTGCCGAACTTCTACTGAATCTTGTTGAATTCCCTGGTTACCATTCGGCACTCATATCTCAAGTCTGCGCGCGTACGTCAAAGCAAAGAAACCCAAATTGGCTCACTTGTATGTCAAGGCACCAGTGCATCATGACAAATGTCCAGCGAGTAGGAGAACCTTCCGACCGCTTAACAGAGGAAGAACGAAAATAAAATATCTCGTATTTAACAGGCAGGCGCGATTGTCATCACCGGCAAACGTGTGAAGTGGGATTTTTCTTGTCATGTCATGTGGAAATGTAGTCAGGTCATCTTCAGCTGTTATTACAGTCCATTAACTCCTTTGTGAAGATACATAATTGATGCAGCCTTTGGGTAGAGTTTAATCAAATGGAGAGCTCTTTACACTCCACTGCCAGCTAAAAGCCGCAGACACAATCCGCAGTGCTGTTTGAGCTCAGTAACACAAAATTGAGACGTGCGATGCCAAAAAGTCCGCCTTCACCTCATGCTTCTATTGGAGCAATTAGGAAAGGGACACTATGGAAAATCGTCCTATTGCTTCCATATGCATCTCTTAAGACAGTGTTCCCCAACCCTGATCCTTCAGGGACCGGTATCCAGCCTGTTTTCCATGTCTCCCACAGCCAACACAGGTGGAGATCGTTATCAGCCTTCGCCAGAGATTGCTGATTAGCTGATGATATGAATCACCTGTGTTGGCTGTGGGAGGCATGGAAAACAGGCTGGATACCGGTCCTCGAGGACCAGGGTTGGGGACCACTGTCTTAAGGCGTTGGCCGCTCTTTCAAATAAAAGTGAGCGCTGCCGGCGGGAACCAGGAGATTCATTGTTGCGGCGATGCTTCTTAAAATCAAGGGCTTAAAATTTCACAGCCTGCGTGAAATTGTCAACCGCTGTTTAAGCCGCGGCCGATGCGCCTCGGTTTGAACGCAGTTGACTTCTGCCTTCTGCGGACGGCCGCCGCGGCCTCCAGCTTGCATCACATGATCGGCAACATTTCACTTTCACGAGTCGTACTTCACGCGTGTTTTTTTTTTTTTTTACTTTGGCTTGCGAGCAAAAAAAATAAAAAAGCATTCTAAATTTCATAAAAAAATGGCTTCAAGATTTTTATTGATTCAAAAAGAGAATTACACATTGTGTATTGAAAACAACCAAAATAATTTTTTATATTCCCTAGCTAAATGCTAACATAATGGGAAACTCTATAGACGGGTTAGGTTTAATCAATGCACATTTGAGCACAATGGAGTAAATTTCGATTCAGTGTGTGTGCACTATAAAATGTACAAATTTTTTTTTATGTGAGTAGTGAATTTTATATATATATGTTAAAAAGTCCTGAACTGTAAAGAGCTTATAGAAGAAGAAAAAAAAGGAAACACCGAGGCGGTAAAACGGGAGAAAGAAAGCAGATTATCTTCAATCAACATTGTATGCTAATCTCTAAATAATCTTTCAAATCATAAATAAACCCTAAAGTGGGTGCCGTATAAATCTTGCCTTAGGGTGCTTCATTGGGAACGGCGAACCCTGGAGTGGACTCACATTCTTCATGCAGCAACAAATGTGCCAGATGGTCTCCAGATAAGCAAGGTCAAAGGTTACGCCACCTTTTTTTTCACCTGAAAAAAATAAAGATTATATATATATATATATATATATATATATATATATATATATATATATATAGGAGTTGCTTGAAGTGGCTGGGGACAAGAAAATTTGGGCTTCCCTCCTAAAGCTGCTGCCCCTGCGGTAGTAAATGGATGGATGGATAAAAAATTATTTAAAAAAAAAGAAAAAAAGAAATTTAACAGGTATTTATTTATCATCCATCCATCATTTTTCTAACCGCGCATACCCAAAAAAATTTACCAGTTGGCAGAAGTAGAAGCTTGGCTAATGCTGCATTCGAGGATGGTCGGATTTATCCGAGTTGGTTTCCCCCAGTTCTGACCTGAAAGCGTTCGAGGCGAAAGTAAGCAACCAAAATGGCGCATAGTGATATATAGTTTTATTTATTTTGGTCATATAAAATCCCCGCGGAAGTGTGGATGACAGGGCAAGCCGTAAAAAAATAACTCCTGTTTGAAACCCCCCCGGCTACGTATATACTTGGCCTAAATGCACTGATAATCTAAGTTTGTTAAATGTATAAATAGCAATTTTCTTTTCTTTGAAAGGATCTTTGTGCCGTTTGTCACTTTTTTACTCGCTACTGCCACCCCTGGCCCAAAGCGCAGCTGCATCATCTGTGTCAGGCTCGTTCAAGGTGCGCGTGCGAGTACGTGCACGATCTTAAAGCGACAGCCACAGTTGACAAACGAAGACATGACTTTAAATGAGGTAAAAAAAAATAACTCGACCCCTCCCCTCCCCAAAGAAACTGTGGAGTGAGAGGGTCCGCACACTTTACTATAAAGGGAAGATAAAAGCTGATAGGTGCAGTCAGAATAAAACAGTCGTACCCATCCCGGGCATTGGTGGAGCATGCATGATGTAGAAAAAGCTTTAATATTACCCTTTTAAACTGCACAATGCACCTTTAAGGTTTTCAACCTGATTGTGACAACTCAAATTTAAATAAAGTATAACTTATTCCTTATTGGGCACATTAACTCTTTGACTGCCAAAAACGTTAAATGACGTTTAGTAAAAACCTACGGAGGGCCGCCAAGGACGTTAAAAGACGTTCTCCAATTTTTTTTTTTTTTGGGGGGGAAACGGGTGGAGGAAAGCCTTGGCCAGCTGTGGTGAAAGTTTCAAGCAGATCTAGTTAGCCTAATGACTATTTTTGGCCCCTAGATGGCAGCAATGACTCTCTTTTGACAAGATTGGCTAGGCGTCAGTAGAAGACGTGAGGCGGAGCTAGAGGGGACAATGGCTGGGGAAGGGAAGAGAAAATGGCGACCGGTTGCAAGCAGCTCACGCTCAAGCAGTTTTTTTCAAAGACGAAAAGCATCGACCAACGCTAAAGAGCACATTGATGACGACGATGATCATCATCGATGATGATGATGGTGACTCCGAGGTTGGAAGCGTTGACGCGGCAGTAGAAGACGTGAGGCGGAGCTAGATGGCTGAGGAAGCGAACAATGGCGACCGGTTGCAAGCAGCTCATCGACTAATGCTAAAGAGCACAGTGATGACGACGATGATGATGATGGTGGCTCCGAGGTTGACGCCGAAGTCGGAAACGTTGACGCCGAAGTTGGAAGCATTGACGCGGCGGCTATGACCACGTCATAAAGCCTCACCGGCTAGCGATGCTAATGCCGGAAAACGCGGAGCACAACCGAGCACGCTCAGGCGGACGTTCAATCGGACGACGAAGAGTACCCCGAGTCCAATGCATATTCATCGGAGGAGTGGGTACAGTCTGCTACTTGCTATTCCCCGGAAAAAAAGGCCGTCAAGAAAGTGTAACGTCTGCACGCAAAAGGAGCCATCGCAGTGAAACGAATCTGTTGTGCAAATCCTGCTCCGTCTCCTTGCACGCAGGGGAGCGTTACAAAAAGAAAAACTGTATTTGAAACATCCACATAATTGTAAATAGTACCACAGTTGCACACATTTGTAAATAGTTTGCCAAATTGTTTTGTCAAATTGTTACACTGTTGAATGGAAATAAACGTATTTTGCAATCCAAAAACACTTTTTCATTGTTGGTGGTGGTGTATTACAGAAGTAAAGCACTGTTTAGGTGTTTGTGGCATCATTCATGGACAAAAAGAAGTGTACAATTCTCTAGAGTGCATGAAATAACATCGTTTCACAAAAAGCTCTTTTTCTCCGCTTTTTGTTTGAAAACAGAGCATTTCGGTGAAACTAACCATTTTCTATTGTTGATTACTGAAGAACGGAATAAGGTAGAAACAAACTTTTTTTTCTGATGAAAGATGAGAGTTCAATCTTTCATTTGGTAGTATGTGTGTTTCCATAGTCCAAACACAACATTTTCTGTGGACCTTGAAAGATCAGTCAAAATGCTTAAATGGGCTGGCACTGGCGACATCCCGTTTCTGAAAACGTCTGGCAGTCAAAGAGTTAAAAAAAACATTTGTACCCTGCGTGTGCAGGTTACTTTGTTCTGAAGGTTTAAAATAAATAAATAAATAAAAAGCCAACATTGCACACAAGAGTGCCCCTGGTGAATCCTTTTGCCACCACCTCTATCACTGATTTGGAGCAGGTGCACACATTGACAAGGCAAGTCAGTTGTGAGAGGAAAGAGCAGGGCTGCCTTGAACCCAGTTCTATTTATAGAGTACTAAAAAAAAACAACACAGCTATAGCAAATGGTGGTACATAAGATTGAACATAAAACACAAATGAAATAACGATAGGTGCTAGAGAATAAAAGATCAGTTTACAGCCAAATCTCCACAAATTGTGTGCCGGGGTTCAAACCTGCTTCCAACCCCCTTTTATTTTGCCCAACAAATGAATTAGTGTAGTTGTTCACACATACGCTTCCCATTGACAGTCAGCTATAAACAATATTCATCCCCCTCATCTATATCAATAATACGGCAGTCAATTAATTCATTCACTGCCATTGACGGCGACAGCCGTCAAAAATTCATTTGAACTATTCCTATTAATTTCACTTTTTTTTCCTTCACTTTTGTTAACAAGAGTATGAAAACCTAGATTTTTTTTTAAAATTGTACATTTAGAACAGATATAAAATTTGTGATTAATCGTGAGTTAACTATTGAAGTCATGCGATTATATTTTATTTTTATTTTTGTAATTTTAATTACAATTAAAAAATGTAATCGTCTGATGCCCCTAATTTTTAATCTTTTCTTCTTCTTTTTTAAATTAGGGGCATCATGCGATAAAATATATATATTTTTTAAATTAATCACATGACTTCACTAGTTAACTCGAGAAATCTGTTTTAAATGTACAATACATTTTTTCTAGGTTTTCATATTCTTGTTAACAAATGTGGGAAAAAAAAGTGAAACTAATAGAAATAGTTCAAATTTTTGACGTCTATAGCCGTCAATGGCAGTGAATGAGTTAAGTGGGCCAAGACAGATACCTAATTTTGAAATAACCCTCAGGGCCGACGGAACGAAAAGCTTGCGTGTGTTGGCGAGAGGTGCGACGCTCATTAAGACGGCGACAGGCCGCACTAAATCCCCCAGCCCAAGACGAGTGAAGCTAAAGGAGGTGACTGAGCTAATTGTCCACTGTCACCATCCATATCGCTAACGACTGTCAAATGAGCACATTTCAGATGGGTTCCCTCAACACCCACCGCCACCACCCCCACCCCTAACTAAGCCCCCCAGGAACACAAGGGGTTGTGAGGCGGAGACAGCTCGAAAGAACCGGAGAGGCAAATAAATACCAGGAGACATTAATGTGATGAGAACGATGCCTGCTCTCTTCCTCTGATTAAAAATACAATAACACACACATGCGCGCGCGCACACACACACACGCACAGGTAAGAAAGTGTGGCCTGAGATAAGGCCTTTGTCAGGAACAAATTAACGAAGCAGCAGCCTTCAATGGAGGCTGAGAAACCTTTTGACTCGGCATTCCATACGTGCAATATTAACTTACAGCTCTGTCGTTTGTGGTCCATATTTTAATCCCATCATCCCAAAAAGATTAAAAGATTAAAATTATTATTTTACTGTAATGCACAGTCATATGTAGTTTAAGTACACCCTACGCATGTTTATATCGGCACTTCATTATATTCAGTGTACCCATCCCTGTGTGTGTGTGCTGTCAAGTTCTGGTATGAGCTCCCGCCTCTTACTTTGAAATATGACAGGAAGTAGATCAATCAGGAGGAGGGGAAAAGGAAGAGGAAGTGGCAAACCAGGACAGGAAATGAAACAGATAAGATGCTTGTGTGAGTCGCTTGACTGGGGTCACAAGGAACCCAAAGGAGTAAACCTCAAGACTTAAACTTTTAGTGATAAAAAGGAGAGCCTCATTGAAGGAACTGGAGCCCACTGATAGATTCAGTTTAGCTATTTGTCTACATGTTCATGCTATGCTAATGTGCAATACTTTACCTCAAATGGAAAGTAATGCTAGCTGAATGGTAGCCCTTGGCCATTATACTAATGCTAACATACACTATGGCATTCATCTTGTCTACTTTTCACTGAGTTTAGCGTTTCTTTTTTTTTTTTTCCAGAAAAAAATATTTGTCCACAGTATGAAGAGAAAATCCTCTTACCTCGCTGACAGTTTTGACTTCAGCCTTCGTCAGAGCTGTCACACTTCCTTGTGTTTACTTGTCTTAAATATGCTATTGCTAACATGCTAAACTAAAATTTTCAAATTTTAGGATAATTCTACTCTAGTTAGTAGCCATTCGCTTAGCAATTTGCAATAAATGCTATTAGTGCGAAGTAATGTGGCCTGCGAATGTGATTACCTGGAGCCTAACCCTCACCTTAGCCTTGTTAGCTTAGCTTCTTCTTCTGCCATGTGGTTATTTTGTTTGGTATGCGTGGTTTGGAAAATGGATGAATACTTGTCAAATGTCTTTGTTATGCAATTTAATTCTATTATCTAACTAAATGCACTGATAATCTAAGTTTGTTACATGTATCAATAGCAATATTCTTTTCTTTTAGGGTTTTCAACCTGATTGTGACACCTCAAATGTGCCATCTGAGTTTTTATCACCTACGTTCCTGCAGTTAGCCATTTTCGAGTTAAGGCAAAAATGGGGCAAAACTTCAACAGATAGTTTTCTTTTTCAAAACGTACTAACTGAAATGATCATACGACTATAACACTCACGGCCAAAGATGTACATTATAAAACGAACCTCCAGCCATTGCTTTCTGTAGGCGTAAAAACCTCCTCAGACAGCGCTTATAACTCAAGTCTGTGCTTGCATGTCACAGCAAAAAAAAAAGAAAAAAAAGTGATGTTGGTTCGTACCTCTAAAAAGTCTTGCCACTCATTCACTCATCTGATTTCAAATTCAACTCACAGGGCAAGCTAGCTGATCCAATTATCTGATTGGTTGGCCAAATTTGACAAGCAAATCTCAATTCCATGTCAGTAAAAAAAAATTCTCACCATTTCGAGACTTCCATGAAAGTGGAAGAACAATCTCTATAGGGTAGTTTGTAATCCACGAGGTTAGTGATGGCCTCCTGAGGTCTGTGGTTACACTTGCGGTTTGCTCCGCTGTTCACAGTTTAGCCTTGACGGGAAAGTGAAAGCAAGAGCAGAAGATACAGTGCGGCGGGAAAAAAAAAAAAAATCTAAGGAGCATCTTTATCCACTCTGAGACATATCAGGCTTCAGCTGGTCACTGATGGAAAGCAGATAAGGTTTTACTCTGGCTGGAGACGGGTAATTGGACAGTTATGGAGAGATAGGAAAGTGCGGGGCCCAGGAGCCATGAAACAGAGCTAATCAAGACTCGGCATCAGTAAATTGTCTGTGAAGGAGCACATCAGGAGTTCTGACATGATAAGCCAGGCCTTGCTCAAAGGCGGAGCTCTAACAAAGACGGCAAAAAACTCAGATGGAGGAAAAGGCCTGACACAGTTGTCTTTACGCCGCATGCAAGTGGTGCCAAGTTGTTGCGTGAATCCTTTTGTCAACAGGTAACGTTGGTCTTTGTTGCATGTACATAATTGTTTTTTTGTTTTTTTTTACCTCCATATGCAAGTTTAATTCATTCGAAATCACACTCAAAACATTTGTATATCAAATCATCTTTTCACTGGTGGTGTGCGATACTCCAAATTTTGGTATCGATCCGATACCAAGTTACCAGTTTCTATTATACTTATATAAACCTTCAATATACTTATATAGGCTTTAAACATAAATTATAATACAAAATATAGCACTGAAGCAACTTACGAACGAATTCACCTTACGAACGATCGCTCGGAACGTAACTCTTTTGTAAGTTGGGGAGCGTCTGTATCACTGATACTGATACCGATATTGATACTTTTTTTTAAAATTATGGTAAATAATTCTAATTTTAGCTGCATCATCGAATTGCTTACTCACAATAAATTTTCCACCTTTAAGTTCTTTAGTGTTTTTTAACAAAGGACAAAATTAGGACAATGTTTAACATAAATTATAATACAAAATATAGCACTGAAGCAACTTACGAACGAATTCACCTTACGAACGATCGCTCGGAACGTAACTCTTTCGTAAGTTGGGGAGCGTCTGTATCACTGATACTGATACCGATATTGATACTTTTTTTTAAAATTATGGTAAATAATTCTAATTTTAGCTGCATCATCGAATTGCTTACTCACAATAAATTTTCCACCTTTAAGTTCTTTAGTGTTTTTTAACAAAGGACAAAATTAGGACAATGTTTAATGATAAATAGAAAATACACCCCCCCCCCCCCGAAACAAATGTAACCATAACAAAATACCTTTTCATATACTGTTCAGAAACTACAAATATAAAAAATAATGAAAAAATCTGCCTTCATCACTTCTTTTTCAACCTAAATAAACAAGATGTTAAACATTATCTTGCAACAACGAATATAAAACATAAAACAACATACCCCCCCCCCAAAAAAAAAAAAAAAAGTTCAACTACAATTGGCAACCCTAAGTGTAATTCTTTTTGTCAAAACCAAAAAATAAGGTCACAAGTCGGGCCACTTGTATCTCAAGACGCCAACTGTAAATGATAACGAAAAAGTGTCATTTGCACGAACTTTCAAATGTATACTTTCCTTCTCCAAAACTATCATGTAAACCAAAAGAGCACTGTTTGACCAGATGACTTTCTCTCCCCAACTGGGTCACACGGAGTGCAGATATCGTGTATCATACTCGACAAGTTTATAAGTGTCTCGACAGCTTTCAGTCCGTGACGGTGCCGTGTACAAAATCGACTTCAAATGACTTCCATGAGCCATCAGCTTCCGCCGGCACTCCTGAAAGTTTGGACCATTTACTGTAAGACTCGCTGCTGATGGAATGAGCCTTTCTTTTAGTCCACCATGATTAGGTTTCCATCTTTGTTGTCTCCCTGCAGAGATTTCCTCGGCAAGCAGCGGGAGCAGGTGGGCCGTTACGTGGAGGAGAGCTTGGAACGGGAATAAAAGATGGTGTGTCGCTACGTAGCGAGAGCGAGAGAGAGAGAGAGAGAGAGAGAGAGAGAGAAAAAAAAAACAACAACAACCATGGAGAAGCCTCGTTCAGAACACACTCTGCATTTCAAACGCGGTGTCTCCTTTGCCTCTAAACAACATCCAAAATGCTGCAAGATAGTGAGCTCAGCGGCAAATCTAAATTGCGTTCATCCCCCATCTGACTCGTTGCAAAGACACTGACACAGGCAATTAATTTTGTGTGGGAGACACTTGTTCTAATTGGGCATACAGTAAGTGGGACTTTTCTTGGCTGCGTGTAAGGCAAAGTGACAGAGAAGTAAAGACCATCTGCTCCCACAGGAGCGAGGAGATGCGCCGTACAAATAGAAACACAAGCAACAAGAAAAATAGACGGCACCTTCGCTCTGGCTTCTAATTGGGGAGGAGGCTTTATTTGTTCAACTATCTGACACACTTGGCTACCGTTGCAGATATTACGATGCAGTCAAGCTCATTCATCGTTCGTGGGGGGGTATGTGCCAAACTTACCTGCAATTGGGAAAGTCCACGTCACAGAGCAGGGCTCCAAAGTACGTTTTTTTTTTTGCTGTCTATTTTATTCTGGTGATTTTTGTTCATGTGCCATTTTTCCGTGCTCTTTCCATAGACGGCACATCAGCGGCGTATCTTCATTTCTGTGCATTTGCCAGTTTGGCAGAGCCAAGCAGAGCTGCGGCAAACTGGACATCCCGGTGCAGCCTTGATGTGTCTTTTGCAGATGAACTTTGCCTAGTGACAATTTGGTGAGGAAAAAGTCGGTGTAAATTTATGCCTGCTCAGAGCATGTCTAAAAACTGGCACAGCTCGTCTAATGCGATTTTGGTGAGATTCCGACGTCTTTCATTCTTATGGTATTGATTCAAGACAGTAAGTTGATAGTTGCAGGTGCTGGACCAAATCCAAGTTTTTTAATCAACTGCATCAAATGTAAAAAAAAAAAGAAAAAAGAAGCTGGTTAGTGCTTTTGTCCCCCCCCCCCCCCTCCCTTTGAAAAAAGCCAGCAAATTAATTTCATTAAACCATGTCTGGCAAGAGGAGTGACAAAGCTGAAGTTACGCACGGATCACTGCGATTATGCACTTCCACTTGTCGGTTGTGCCATTTTTATGGTCAATTGTAAATGGACTGAACTTTTATAGATTAAAAAATTAATAAACAAGATTATTATTAGTATTTTTTTTTACATACCCCGCATAATTTGTCAAAAATCGCTATTGGGTAAATGGGCGGGAGAAATCCTGGAAAAAAAACTTGGAACGCGCGGAGGCTGATCAGCCATGGACGCCACTGCAGGATAGCAAAAAAAATTGGACTGGAAGTCCACAGGTTTACTTTATTAATTAATAATTAAAGAAAAAAAGGGCTTCTTGGTGCTGCCACGCGTCACGATTACGCGTACATTTCCACGGGATCAAATACACTGATGGCCAATACAAAAAACTGCTGCATAGGCATAACAAAAACAAGGAGGCGCCACCTTGTGGCACGGTGCCATACTGCGGATTGCTACAAACTAGATTTTTTTTTAATATTGGGGGAAAAAATATTTAAATATATTAAGAGCATGTATTTCACCCATACTTTTGTCTATATTCACACAAGCATTTTCCAGCAAATTCCACATGTTGAATTGGCGTCAGGCGTCGGGGGCATTTGATCACTGTGATTGGCTGTTGGCAAGCGAATCAGGGCGTGGTGCAAGAAGAGCAACGCGGATAAACAGTACTCAACTCAACTTTATGGTTTTTCAGGACAGCACATGTGAATATTAAAGTCCCCCATAAAGAGGATATGATCATATTTTGGCATGATTTCGGGAAGAAGATTTGCAAAGTCATTTAAAAAGTCATTTAAAAAGGGCAGCACGGTGGCTGACTGGTTAGCACGTCCGCCTCCCAGTGCACAGGACGTGAGATCGAGTCCGGGCTTCGGCCTTCCTGGGTGGAGTTTGCATGTTCTCCCCGTGCTTGCGTGGGTTTTCACCGGGTACTCCGGTTTCCTCCCACATTCCAAAGACATGCATGGCAGGTTAATTGAACACTCCAAATTGTCCCTAGGTGTGATTGTGAGTGTGGTTGTTTGTCTCTGTGTGCCCTGCGATTGGCTGGCAGCCAGTTCAGGGTGTACCCCGCCTACTGCCCGAAGCCAGCTGGGATAGGCTCCAGCACCCCCCGCGACCCTTGTGAGGAAAAGCGGCCAAGAAAATGGATGGATGGATGGCATTTAAAAAGTTGTATTGTATTTTTGAGGTCGGTAAATCACAGCACAGCACAGTGACAGTTTGGCCGACTTCAAAGAAGGCGACTTCAAAGCTGTGATCGATGTGGGAAGTAGACATCATTTACATTTATTTATTTATCTATTTATTTTAAATAGTCGCCGTTCCTCCACCTCGGCCCGACGTCCTCGGAGCGTCCAAGTAAGCACAGCCAGGCGGTAGTAATTCAATTACAGCGGTGGACTCACCAGCGACAGTCCAAGACTCCGTCAGGCAGAGGAAATCCAAATTGTTGGAAAGGAAAAACACCCTCAAAATAAACGTTTTGTTTGTGAATGACCGCACATTTATTAGCGCGATCCTTGCGGGAGCAGCAGAGGGTGAATATCCGGCGGGCTCGAGGAAGCTCCTTCAGAAGCTGGAGGTCGGCACCGTGTCCAAAACGCGGAGGGCAGCACGGCCAAAGTTTTTCAGGTGAATCGACGATCGGTAGCAGCCAGGAGTCGACAGCGTCCAGGATACGCCACAACGGAGTACATCCATGCGTTCGGGAACGAGAAGGGGACGAAGCTTGTTCCAGCGCCCGTTTTCGCTTCACCAGCTGGCCGCCGCGTTCACCGGTATGAGTTGTTTACGTTTCTATATCCCGCCCCTGTAAAGAGGTTGCCGGTTGCCTTTAGGAATCATGACTACCGCCCCAGATGGTAGGGAGGGCAATTAATTCTCGCGCATGCGCTGAAGGTTCGTAATAGTCGATGCTGTGTGTATTTACCTAATTTTCTACGCCACGTGCCGACGTCTGGGCTGACGCCACATTTGGCCGACGTCGGATTGGTGTGTCTAGGCCTTAACGCATCCCCTCGTAGAGTTACTGGTCACAAAATACATCCATGAGCGTCCATTTTAATTTGGGCCCAAGCAGCGAGGTCCCTATTTCTGTAGGAATTCTTCATTTTTGTTGATTTTATTTATTTTTGTATATTTGGTCCTTGACATTGACATTCTGATAGTATTTTTTTAATTATTTTTTTTAAACTGTCAGAGTGAGTAGGTTGGCTGCTGCAGGTTGAACTCGGCAGGGACAAACTGATCTGACACGACTGCTGGAACTTGGAAAGCGTCTGAGCGGCGGGAGATGAAGACGGGCTGAGACAGAAAAGAGCAAAGAGTACGAGAGTCGACTTGGTCTCCTCTCGCCGGGTCTCATCTCCTCCGCATGACAGCGCCGCTCTTCGAGCGTGGCCTGTTTGGCGCGGGGGGACGAGACGCTGACATTTGCAACAGTTTACGTCAACGCCGCGCTGATTAAGGCCGCTCGTTCATACTCGAGTATCGCTGAGCAGCAGCTGACTGGAAAGTCACTCACACGCGCAAGCGAAAGAAAAGCGAAAGAAAAGCGAAAGAAAAGCGAAAGAAAAGCGACACGCGGCGACGCCGGGATTGTATCAAAGATAACAAACTCATTTATTACATGTTGATCAATTGACAGACATCACAACATACTTGCACGGTCGCTGTGAGTGCTTGTCACACAGTTGCTAGGTACCACAAGGAAAGGCTACAAAAAACAAACATGCGTTCACATACAAGAGGGGGCAAATGCAGCAACAGATTAAAGCCATATTCTGTCATTTCAATGATTTCCGGTAAGAGAAAACAAAGCGCAGGAGTGTGCCGAAGCTCATAATGGTTATCTTTTATTTCTGGATTTTTTTTCTCTTTTTTTTTTTTGCTTACATCAAATAGAACAGACATACATTGGCACATGCAAAGTCAACACTTTGTGGTGCTTCTCGTTACCATCCAAATGCCATTGAACACAGACTGCTTATCTATTTTAGTACTCCAAACATGAAAATACTCTCAAATATTTACAAAAAAATATACGTAGTACAATGCCCAGCACTCAAATATAATCATCATGTGGGTTCAATCTTTTTTAAAAATTGATTTGTGTAAAAGAAAATACTGTATGTGGCAGAGCTCGCTGTTCAAGGTCATTTGATGTACTTGGAGCAAATAGAGGCACAGAAGAAAATCACTTAAACAATACAGAAGAGAAATCAGATAATGGCAACCCCAAGAGAATATGGCTTTAATGACATTGGAAAAGAAAGTATCTGGAAAGCAGAGCCGCTTGTCCTTCGTGGCCCTTTAAGGGGTCAGCTTGTTGTGCGCTCGGGTCAAAACCTCCGGCAGGCGCCGCCGCGGCAGCCCGCAGCACCGCGCGTCTCGATCGAGTCCGGATGGAGGTGAGATGCGCTCCGCCATCCTGTGCGAGCGCTCGGGTGCTGCAGGACGTGCCGTGACGCTGGCAAGCCTCTCCTGCTTCCTTGGGAGCTTCCCTTTTTCTTTTCAATCACAAATGACAGACAAGCAGCGTTCGTCCTCCGGCACATCAAATCCTGAGGTTGTTGTAGTTCACGTACGTCTTCTTGGTGGCTTGACCTAAAAATCGAGAGAGAGACAAACAGAAAAGTTGAAACTAAAAGGGGCTTAAATTTCAATCCCCCCTCAATGTTACAATTGTGACCCTTGTCATGTTTTTTTTTTTTTTTTAACAAACACAGGCAATAAATTGATCTGTATTACAATAAACAATATTAAATGGTACACACTTCCTAATCAGTGATGTCTGCCATCTGGTGGTGAATAATGATATAACAACTTAAAACTATACATTGGACTCCTGCTGTTTGTTGGAAAAAAGGATCAGGCCAGCCTGCGAATAGTGAAAATCCACGTAAAATTGACGCATATTGAAATGCACTGAGGTAATAATAGGTAATTGTTGGAAATTGAAAAAAAAAAAAAAAGAAATTGAAAATTTGATGTTTTACTTTTTTTGTGTGTTGTTGTTGCTGATATTGTCATGGCTTATTTGGCTATGAATTACTTTGTGTTTTTTTTGTACTTTGCTATCGATTTATTTTTTTGGGTGTTTTGTCATTTGCTGTTGTTTTTTAAAGACGGGACTTTTAGTTTGGACTCAGCCCGTTATGGAGAGAATCTCACAAAATGTTGTCTGGACAGAACAAGACGGTCTCTTCTAAGTTGCGTTCACTTGAAACTGATTTTTGTTTTATTTTTGCATTTGTTTTCATAGCTGAAAATAAAATTCAAAACAGAAAATGAATTGCTTTGGGAATATATTTTTTTGTAAACCCAAAAATGTTTCAAAAACAATGAAACATTCAATAAATTCTCTACAAACCACTAAAACCCAATCTCCCCTCACAAAAATTCCGGGAAAAAAAATTTATGGGTGTGCGGGGAAAATAAAGGCAAGGGAACAATTAATGAATATGAAAGTTTATTGATTTATTACTTCAATTAGTTGCTAACTTACGAAACACTTTGACTTGTAGTTTTTTTAAGTGGTCAAAAAAATTCTCAAAAATAAATCAGTAAGTCATAAATCAGATTATTGCTCAAAAGGATCAATAAATACTCTATTTACAAAGAATCAGAATTTTCTCTCATATACATCATGGTTCAGGCTTTATAGGGGTAATCGTAGGAGGCTTTTAGGCTTATGTGTGGGCTGCTGCCTGGTGATTTCGAAACAATATGTGCACTCCTGCCTGCTGATTCACGGCACGAACTATAGGACGGCCCACCGGGAATCGTCCCGCCCTGCAGATGGCCCAGTCCGGGCCTGGTTGGGAGTACAAAGGAGAAAAGCAGATGTGCAAGCCACTCGTCCACCGTGGCGCCCAAAAACAAAAAGCATCGTTGGAATTTGCAAGCAAATCTGCGCCTTCTGCTTCTGCCAAACTGTGCCGCATTCTTCCAACCAGCTGTGAGCAATCACCAGCAAAGTCTTGCGGGCCCGCGTATCATTTGCACTCGCTGTGCCCCAGCGCAACCTCGCTTTCTATTTTCACATGTAAACCAGCGATTAAAAAAAACAAACAGTCCACAAGGGGGCACCGAGCAAAACGGCGTGTGCTGCGAGTGCGGATCGCCATGGAAACGAGCCGAGTGCACGCTGCGGCGAGGCCTCCCATGATGCCAAAGCGTTCTCCGTTTCAAACATGGAAGGTGCGCGGCTTCCATTTGAGGTCTCGCCGACTCGTCACGACTTGCGCCAGATTTCAGTTTGGGGGGGGGGCTGGGGTTTGATTTTTTTCTGTTGTAGTCTGTACTCAGCCAATCAGTCAACGAGGCTGGCGTCGGCCATCCTCCCCGCACAATAGAGAAGGTCGAAGAATTGCGCCTTAATTAGATAGCTTCTCGTTCTACTGCTTGAATGTTGCTATGGCAACCAACTCCCCTGGGCTATGCAATTAAAGTCGCAGCATTCCTTTACAGCATTTTGTAGTCTGGGGCTGCAAGTATGATGAATAAAACATCACATGTTCTACTATAAGCAGCGTTCAGGAATGGCAGCAAGACATTCTTAGAGCAAGTGGATGTCAATTTGTGTGTATTTGCTGCCTTTAATATTTATACTCTTATACATACAGGATGCATCGTCGCCTATGTTTGCTATATGTTATACTTCTGTTTTGTTTAGTTTTTTAGGTAATTGATGAGATGAACAAGAATGTTTGTTTGGCTTTATGCGTTTGTGCTTGCCTGCCTCATTTACTCGCACAGCGGCGCCTTGAGATATGAATTATACTATAAAAAAGTGTAGTTGAAGATCCATTACAGTTGGTGACAGTGGCGCTCTCATTGTCAGATTTATTTATTTTTTTTACTTATTTATTTCTTGTTTGTTTTGCTTAATGTTAATAAGGATGCAGTGTTTTTTACCTTCATGCACTCTAACCACTGATCTGTATATATTGTTGGATAGCCAATAGCTCGTACACGCCCGTGCAAATTGTTGAGGACATAGGGCGGCCATCTTACTCCTCCCATCTCGCGAGCAGACTTCTATATAAACTATACGTACAGAAGTGGACGGTATGTGCTGCTTTGAAGTCCCTTTTTCTTTTATCCCTCAGTTCCTTAAACCCCAATTGGTCAAGATTTGGCATCTTTTTGTTGAATTACATGTATAATGCTTTAATAAAAAAAAAAAAATCCACGTTTCCTCCTGTAAACATTCACTCCTAGCCATTTTCACTGAAGCAATGCCCTTCTCTCCAGGCTTTTTTTTTACTGGATTTTGACAGATTTTGCAAGGCCCGCAGAATATTGTGTTCTATTGCTATAAAAACATGGAACCTACCAAAAGAAAGATTAGAGTCTCTTCTTTCATTGTTATTTACAAATCTGCTTAGAACTGTGGGTAAATCAGCTTGTTTTCAACATGGCCCTGGTTGATCTCTTCTATTCTGCTGCCACCTGCTGGCCCTTTTTCTAACTACCATTGCTTCAACCGTTTTGTGCAGTTGAGAGGTTGGATCAAAGCCTTCTGTATGCTGTAGCATAACCAAAACATAAAAACATATAAATACGTCTTTGGGACACTTAAAACATTTAAAATAGAACGTATTTGTACGTTTTGGGGAGCAAATGAGTTAAGCATATCATTTATACATGTATTTAAGGCAAGTTGTAAAATGTCTGAAGTCCTCTTGTTTATGTTTAACAAATTTAAAACATTGTAAACCATGCAGTTTCTACTAAGTACCGTAAATGTTCTCCAATTTTGATACTGTAAATGTATAGGATCGTATGCCGAGAAACGTTTCTTGGGAGGAGTAATATGGCGGCCTTGCGGCTTCAAAAGTCTTGCCCTATCGGCTGTCCAGTAATATATACAGATCAGTGACTCTAACCATTTACAACAGTTGTACACAAGTAACAATGGTTTAATTATTTACACATAAATCTATACTAGGGATAGGCAACTGGCGACCCATGGGCCACATGTAGCCCCTGACCACAGTCTGAGTGGCCCGTTGATTAATCAAAAATTTTTTTAAAAAAAATTGAAAATGTTTTACAAACCTCAAAAATTCTTTATAAAGTGCTGATAATAAATTCCCCAAAAACTGTGGGAAAAGGCCAAAATATTGAAAAAAAAGAAAAAGAAAAGAAAGAAAGAAAACCGGAGTTACTATTTTACACACAACCTAAAAAACAAAGACAAGAAGAAGAACAGAATAAAATAAAAACATGCAGTGCAACATAAATCAAACATAAATGTGTCAAATATGACACACATAGTGAAATGAACACACATACAGTATGACAAGGATTAACGTTCTTTTAACATCCTTAATTGAATGCATTGGGCCACGTAATCATATTGGGGAATCGATAAGGAAATTTTTTGTTTCGTTTTCTTTTATACAATATATTTACTGCTGATACCTGCTATTTGTGAGGAATAATAAATGTATGATGTATCTTATATTTATTGATATTAATCACCCGATTTTTCAATAATCTGTATTCTTTTCTGCCCAAAAATGGTATTGCATAAAAAAAAAATTCATATCAGTTGCCGAACCCTACACGTAATATTTTTTGGCAGGCTGGAACGGTTTAATGGCATTTCCATTCATTTCAATGGGCAAAGACGATTTGAGATATGAGTGATTTGTGCTACGGACACAAAAAAATCATGTCAATGCGCCATTGCATAACGATTGCAGATTAATTTGCGGATATTGAAGGATGACCATTTGAAAAGCAGGCCAATCTCGCGTTTTCTGTGAAGCTATTAGTCCACATCAATAGCAGCGCAAATGTGCACAAGCGCTCATCTTCATAATCCTATAAATCATTCCGAGGGCTCTCCTCCAGGGCT
This sequence comes from Vanacampus margaritifer, assembly GCF_051991255.1. Classification (NCBI taxonomy): domain Eukaryota; kingdom Metazoa; phylum Chordata; class Actinopteri; order Syngnathiformes; family Syngnathidae; genus Vanacampus; species Vanacampus margaritifer. Next base: position 7,969,310 of record NC_135432.1, on the reverse strand, counting down.
GACAGGCCCTGAAAGCGAGGTATTTGGCGCTCTGATGGTTACAGGCATTGACGGACACTCTCCGGGGATGGCGGAGCCACAGTTCAGGTTTCGGGGCGGTCATGCACATAAATTCGCCATTAATAAATGTCACTTGCACTGCTGCTGAAGGAAAAAAAAAAAAAAGGGCAGGAGGGAGGTGAGGGTGCGGGATGAAGAGATGAGGCGAGAAGACATTGGTAGAGGTGAAAGGCCCACAGAGCAGATGACATGATGCACTTCTGGGACGGCATCCTGAAGACCAAATGACCCGCTCGGGGCCTTTTGATGTTGCGCTGTGACAGATGCTGAGGTTTTGGACCACCCCACCCCTGCGGAGAAAATATCGCCCCATCGGCTTTGTGCGCAACTCATAGGATATCTCTTGATGCGCATTCAGGAAAAGCAGACGAGCGAGCACGTTGCGCTGGTGACAGATGAGTATGACAACTGTTGGCTGCTTGGAGACGTGCCAGGGAATAGCTGTCGTCCCATAGACATCATTGGGGGCTTTGGAGGGGCTGGTGTCGCAGTGGGTGCCGTGATGGCTCCGTCTGATTGGAAGCGTTGCGGGAGAGGAGGCGTTTGGCCCATGTGATGTGTGATTTGCATGAGCCGTCAATCATCACCATCGTGGATACATTTGGCGCGCCTCCAATGACAAACATACACTTGACTACCGCTATGTTTTTTTTTTTTTTTTTTTTTTTTCTATTTGTACATTTTTTGGACACCTACAGTGAGATTTCCTATGCTGTTTGTCCTCGTTACAGTTGTGGATTTCATTTTCTGCATCAGTCATACATGGTTTCCCTGGCCTGTAAAAAAAAAAAAACTCACTTGATCATATTATGGAATTACATTTATTGTCATTGCAAATGTCACTCATGAGTACTGAAGAACCAAATGTATTTAACAGTTAAAACACATCCAACACACTTTATTATTATTATTATATTTTTTTTTTTGAGGAAGCCTGATGGGTCGCCAAACAGTGGTGGCCCAATTTTCTTAGAAAAAAGGAAAAACATGAGGAAAGAGGAGGGGGACAAAAACACAGCTCCAAACTATGCTCCTATATTTGAGACAAAAAAATAAAAATAAAACCTCAGCAAACAAAACGACATAGAAGAATGTGTGGCAGGGGACTATTGGGCGGGTTGCAGCTCCCAGTGCAGCTGGAAGAGGAAGTAATGGCCGACAAAAGGCATTGATAGTAAAGTTGTGTTGTGTCCAAATATGGTCACTTATTCAAAAAAAAAAACATGCTCGAAGACATTTTTCTGCCTTGAGTTTTCTCTTCTGTATTTATTCTTTAACCAAGCAAAAATATATATTGTTTATTTTATGCAAATATTTCTTTATTCAATACAATTTTCAGTAGGATATCCGAATACCAAAATATTTGACAGCAACAGCCAAAATTGTTACAAATGGTCCAAATGGTTATTTTGATTAATTATCAAGTACCGTATGATTTACCTTCTTCTTGACTCTGCGGGAGTCCCGTGGCTTTAGACTTAACGTGTTCTTATGTTGGTTTGGACAAAAAATCTGTTAAAACTGTTAGGATAAATACATTAGAAAAGGCCTGCTTGGAAATAAATAAATACATCAATTATGAGTTATATAACTTTAGAGCAGAATCAACTGGTCAGCCACGAAGATAAGTTTGCACGCAGATTAATTTTCGCTTATTATGTGATTTAGTCAGCTCATTGTTTTATTCATTGCATCACTCATGGCTCTAAGACCTTTGGAAAAGAGTTTTGGGATGATGACATAGCCGCAGTGGTTCACTTTTAGTAAGTACTATTTTAGTAAGCACTATTTTGTGTGATTTAAATTAAACAATGCTTGCAATATGTGTTAAGAGTTGACATTCTGGTATAGACTTTGTGCCAAAGTGAAAAAACAACTGCCTTTGGCAAGAAATTTGAGTTTTGACGGGTGTCATTTCGAGTCCTGGAAGAAAACCCACACAAGCACGGGGGGGGGGGGGGGGTGGGGTGGGGGGGAACTCGCAACCACACAGTAAGACTCGAGCCGAGATTTAAACACTGAACGTACAAAATATTCAGTCAGCGTGCCGCTGTGGCATTTTTAAATATGTTAAAAAACATCAATAAATAAAAATAGGGCACCAACAGACGCCATAAACTAACTCCAGTACTCTCGCCTACTGCACGACTTTTGTTGCTAGGCAGCACCGAGCCCCGACATTGATGAAAGTCTTCACACACACATACATTCTAAGACGTTTCCAGCTTATTTACTTTTTATATATAAAATAAAACAATGTGTGAAGTATGAGTAGTCCCTACACTTGAGTGAATATACAGTATTAGAAAGGAAAAAAATAAAAATAAAATCTGGTGTGTCACTACGAATTGCTACTGGATACACGACCATTACACCAATAGGAAGTGTAAATAAAACAAATATGGAGCTATCACCCACTTTTTATTCCCTGGTCAGCAATAACTATTTCCGCTTGCATTTTGTTGGTGGCGGGTAGAATCCTTGCATTTTAAAAAGTACTACTTTCCAGGAAAAAAAAAAGCCATCCTGCTTGGGTTATTAAATATTGCATCTTTCAAGTTGGTATTCAAGCTTATATTGCTATCATATAATGATTTATATATCACACCAACACCACCCCCAAATCATGTTTGAATGCTAATTTCATATGCGGAAAAAAATGCTAATATTAGACTAATATAACTGTTGATTAGAATGGTACGAGGACGTCTCAGCTGTCACCTCAACCAGATAAGAAAATTTGAATAGTTTACTAAAGCAAACAACTCTCCCAAAACGCTTTCTCAAAATTCTTAAAGCCATGAATGATGCAGAAAATAAAATGCTGAAATTAATTATGATTATTATTTTTTTTTTTATGAGATATTGAAATCATGATTAATAAACACAACTACTCCATGATTTTGAAACTCAGTATTTATTCATTACCAAAATATAACTGCAAAAAACAATCATGGAATACATTTTTAAATAATAACGTTCTTGCTTTGTGTACCCTGGACTCTTAGGGGCAATGTGGTGCACGTATTGTGCGGGAAAAAAAAACAGTAGAAGAAGAAAGTTGCATTTGAACTTGTTTTTATGATCATGAGAAGCCCAAATGGAAATTGTGTTTTAAATTACAATAAATAAAAAATATAAATATTATATAAAAAATAATAAAATATAAAGTAATAATAATATAAAATAAATATAATAATATATATATAATATAATATAAAAATAATCTGCATGCAAATTTACCTTCATAGCTGACGAGTTCCTTCTGCACTGGAGGATCACAGCAATCCATTTTAACAAATTTTTTCTAATCAAATGTATCGTAATGTTTCACTCATTAATGTAAAAAATAGTGATTGATAGACCGATATGTTTTTTTTTCAAGGCGACACCGATTATTAATAGTCAAGGAGTCTGATAACTAATATTTCAAGCCGATATTTCATTTGCTGTAAAAGAGAAAATATTAAAGTAAAAAAAACAAAAAAAAAACGGTTTCTTTTAATTTTAATCATATAAAGAATTGACAGCTTTGTTTAAATATTATAACAAAAATTGCCAACAGCGTCATCAGCATGTGTTGCACTAAATTAACAACTAAGCAATTAAATAGTTACTTAAAATTTTCTACTGTAAATTGTTTTCCAAAGTTTCAACATTATTTATTTATCTATTTATTTATTTGTATTAATTTTCAAAAATAAAAAGTGTATGGAGTTCAGTGTCAGCATCATTTATTATAAAGAGGAAATTTAAATAAATACATGAACGAAAAGTTTCCTGTATCTCACTGAGCGACAAATGTAGCTACCAAATTAGCTATATTTTTCTTCAGGGTTCATAAAAGGTTTCAATTTCTTTGCAGACAGTGAAAAATGGTCTGAATATTTTAGAAATGCCATGTAATATGTGTCTTACAAATCCTGACGAAAACCCTAAATTCGCTACGTTCGCAAGCATTCGGCGCTCAGTGAGATACCGGCTTTATCGGCCTTCAGATTCGTAAAAAGGCCGATGCTGACTGATATTGCTCAAAATGCCAACTATCGTCACGAATAGTCGGCGCGGCCTATAATCGGTCCATCCCTAGTCAATAAAACATCCAGACTTGAGGCGATAAACTTTTTACGAGAGGCGGAGTCCATGACACTTAATGGATTTGCTCTCAAGCTATTTTCAACTCAACATGGGGAGAGACTGTATCAATTTGAGAAAAAATATGAAATTGACCATAATTGTTGTTTGTGCCCGAGAGGCTACATTTTGTAAAGGCATAGATCAGAGGCTGGCTCACAATTTGAGTTCATCCCAAAGCTCGCAAGTTTTCCACAGCAAACTCATCCAGGCAGCCTTCCTTTGTGCACTACCGCACGATCGCGCTGCAACAGAAACGTGCCTTCCTCAAATTTCCCACGTCAGCTACAGTACAACTCATCGACCACGATGTCTAACAAGGTTAACGAATTAATAATTAACAATTGAATTCATTAAATATGTCCCAACAGTCTTATTTTGACCGCACACGAACACCCAAACCTAACAAATCATTTTGATCACGTTGAGTCCGAGCCCGGTGGTCCGAGTAAGACGGATTATCCGCTTCCATTCCATTGATAGAACTCTCAATTCTACTTCTTCGTCTTCAAATCTTTCCGTCCCTCCTCTTCCTCCGCCGCACTCGGGTGAAAGGTCTTGGAGATAACTGAAACTCTGTTCTATAGGCATTAGACATACTTCTTACCCCGACGCACAAGCAATTAAATTGGCCAAATGGGATTTCCAAGCGCAAGAAAGGAAGTCTAAGAAAGGCAGGGGAAGTAGCAAAAAGACATATCACTTTTACCCTCCACGGGAAACCGTTTAAAAACCTCAATAGCGCAGATAGAAATGCAGATCCTGTGACGTTTTCTAGAAGTTGGACAAAAACAAGCTTTGCCGAGGGAAGGAAGATTTAGCCGTCAGGTTTATCGCAGCGTTGCGCTCACGTATGAAGCTTTGTGTCTGCTTGACGCCACGTAAAGGTTACTCACTCATGGGGTCAGCGGCCGGGTTCTCGCACAGCTCAGTCTTGGCTTCTCCGTTGGGCCTCTCGCTGGGCTTCTGCGACAGCCGCGACGACATGGTCGCGGCGGTCACCACCGCCTTGAAGCTACGTTTCCTCTTCTGCACGTTGAGCTCGGGGTGGCAGATAATGATGTACACCTTGGGCATGTAAAGCATGCCCAGTGCTACAGAGGCACTCAGGTTCATGGAGATGGTCAGCGTCGTCGTCTGGATGTACAGCTAGGAGGAGAAAAAAAATGGAGTTCAGTTAAGGAAAACGAGTGTCGTAAATTGGGTGCAATTCAAAATTCGAAATGAAGTTCAGGGACGGTGAAACATCCTCAAACATCACTCCCACGGCAAAAAAACTACCAACAACTAGGGCTGAACCGTTCGTTCCGTTCCGTCTTCAATTCTGCTTATCCGGGATCGGGTCGCGGGGGCAGCAGCTTTAGCAGGGAAGCCCAGACTTCCCTCTCCCCAGCCACTTCACCCAGCTCCTCCGACGGGATCCCAAGGCGTTCCCAGGCCAGCCGAGAGACATAGTCTCTCCAGCGTGTCCTGGGTCGTCCCCGGGGCCTCCCGCCGGTAGGACATGCCCAGTTGAGGTGGCTCGGGCATCTGCTTCGGATGCCCGAGCCACCTCAACTGGTTCCTCTCAACGTGGAGTCCCTCCCGGATGACCGAGCTTCTCACCCTATCTCTAAGGGAGAGCCCGGATACCCTGCGGAGGAAACTCATGGCTGAACCATTTTGAAAAATAATCCAATTGCAATTTTTTTCTCTCTCCCCAATGTTGTGATTGCGATTCAATGTGCTTTTTTTTCTTCAAAGTCCTCTACCCATATCCAATCTCATACCTCATCTCTTACAATAAACAAAATCTGATTTATTATGAGATGTTTGGCCTTACAATAAAATAAAGGCCAATGAGCATGAATTATTATGAACGACAGTTCATTTTTCTACTAAAACACTTTCATAGGCAGGTGCACATGCCCTCGGCGCAAAAACTGCCACATCTCCATTTCTGTGCCGGGGAAAGTCACATTTTAAAATGTTGCCGAATTTGGCAGATAGCGCTATGCCTCGCTGGGCGTTTCGGCACAGCCACAATGTTTTCTATTACACGCTTACGGCACACTTGACAATTTGGTGACAAAAAGACTACGCTTTAGACCGTCTAAAAGCAGGTCTAAGTTGTGGCGTAGGTGGCATAATGAGGCACAGGCAGACAGATTCTGCACTCCGTTGAAATGTGTGGTGGATGTCGTCATATTTCATTCATAATCAGCATCAGCCAGACATCAGCCTGCATCAAACCCTCTTAACTCATTCACTCCCAGCCATTTTCACTGAAGTAACCCCCTTCTCTCCCGGCTGTTTTACTGGATTTTGACTGATTTTGCAAGGCCCACAGAATATTGTGTTCTATTGCTATAAAAACATGGAACCTACCAAAAGATTAGTTTCTTCTTTCATCAGGAAAAAAAAGTATATTTCTAACCATTTCCGTTTTGCAGCAATTAGCATTAAAATATAGCTAAGTTTCATCATTATTCACAAATCTGTTTAAAACACTGGGGAAAAGAGCCTTTTTGCAACATGGCCCTAGTTGATCTCTTATACCCTGTTGCCACCTGCTGTCCGTTTTTACAATAACTACCATTGCTTTAAGCGTTCTCTTCAGTTCAGAGGCTGCATCAAAGCTTTCTGTATGCTCTAGTATAAAAAATAAAACATAAAAAAAATGTATATATACATTTTTGGGACCGTGGCAATATTTAAAATAGAACGTTTTTTTTACGTTTTTGGGAGCAAATGAGTCAATCATATTAGAAAGCAAATTCTTCTTTTTCTTCTTCTTCTTATCATTATTATTATCTTTAAAATAATTTTTAAAAGCACCCCCCTGATAAGTGGTGTTTTTGCACACGGGCGGGTGGGGCGTGGTGAACGATGAACAACATGCGGCGAATCAAATTTGGCATTTGTCAATGGCGAAAGGCGCTGCTCTTGCTGGCTGGCGACATGCCGCGCTTTTATTATTTATCAACGGGGGGTGATGCTTTAGCCTGGCAATAGCCAGATTGATTTGTGCTTCACTCGAGGGAGTTCGCCACAGTATCAGTCTGGGACTGCTCCGCGTTGATTTGAGAAAGGCGGGGCATGCTGTACAACACTTCAAGCTGATTGGACAAAGCAGAATCATGTGCACGTCTACCTAACTTTTGTTTTTCGACCAATTACGTTAAAGGATGAAAATGTCGTAAACGACATGCGACTGTTGTGGCTAGCTGATATCATGGCGTTGAGGTTATGTTGTCGGTTTTTGTTTGGTTTTGTTTCTTCCCACGGCTTCGGCGCTTCTTGTTTTCGTCACCTCTGCATAACCCGCCCCCCCAAATACAATGTCGCTCTGTGATTGGTCCAAACCACCAGTGGTTCGTATCGGTGGGAATCAATGGGAGCTGTACAAGATGGATTCTCGGGAGTTTGTGAACTCACAAATACCGCGAGAATACATCTTGCGCGAGCAAGGTTAGTGATGCTTAGCCTGGCCAAGCCTATAAAGCGCTGGGGGAAACCCTGCAAAGCTAACAAAGCCTACCACACTGAAATCAAGAATTTCCCCCAAATTTAGTCTTTAAAATTTGAAATGATTAAATGTATTAAAAATGTTTAAAAAGTTTTATTTTATATTATAGTTTGTTATTTTGTTAGCTAAATTAACCTTGGTGCGCGACAAGAGCAATTAATCACAGTGGAACATCATCCAATCGAACCTGCGGCTGCAAGCCTGAGACAAATGCGGTTGCGGTTGAAGGACATAAATGTCAACCGCTGTAGAGTCCCTACGCCGTCATCAGCCTCCTTCTCACGCCCACTCCTGACGAGATTGATAGACCCTCGCTAAGTCCCTCAACCTCGACATTCCTTCATGTCAGGCATCGCGTTCGGCCTCTGCAGCCTTCGCCGGATCGGCGCGAAGCGTCTGAGCTCTGACGATCGGCTGCGTGCGAACGCGAACTGCGTTTGAATGACTGGCAACTTTTTTTTAGCATTTTTGACAGCGCGTTCATTTGTCTTCCTGCAGCGCCGCACGCAGTCGCCTGTGAAAGGCTTTCAGCGCGCTCCGTGTTCAGATCATTCAGAGGACGGCCATTGATGTGAGGCGCGCGCTCGCATTCCTCCGTGACATCACGCGCTGCCTCACTTACATAACACCTTGCACATCCGCCCCTTGCAATTGTGATCTTACGCAACCCGCATCACGCAGTTGTTTAACTATTATTAATGTTCTTAAAAGAAGGGTACATTGTTGTTGAGTGTTTCTCAATCCTTATGGAGCCAAGGCATCTATTTTACAGAGAAAAAAAATCCAACAAATACTGAAATGAGGATCTCATCTCCATTTACTCGCAAATGGACTTACTCGGTGTGAAATGTGAAAGCTGATATCCTTGCAGGAAATCATTCAAGTTATTAGGATGTATGAATGGCAACAGGTGGATACGCAAGTTCATTACACCTTCTTCCATCTAATGGAAACACATTTACTTGTCTAATTTTTCACTCTACAGGCGTGCATTGAGATAGCGTCATTTCATGCCACTCCCAGTTACTTAACCCTGGAGAACCCAAGAATCCTTTTCTTCTTTGGAAAATTAGGAATTATACATTAAATGACTGCTATAAGTTCACTGAACACCAAAATATATGTTTTTTCAATGTTTTTTTCAATTTATTCCCTAATTTAGGATTAGGGCGAAATTTCACCCTTTGGGATTTAGGGGTATCATTTCGAAAAATCAGAATAACAAAAACTGTCAGTAAACTATTTAGAATTTAAGAAAATAATCAATCAAATACACAGCTACATTGAACAATAGAATTTTTTTGATTTATTTGTTGCATTTTAGCCATCTTGTCACCACCACTCTGGCTCATGTAAGTGCAATATTCATCCACTAGATGGCCCCACGCAGGGGTCAGAAGTGGCACTCTGGACTTATGAAGTTAAATTTGTAAAAAAAAAAGAAAAAGGTCTTTGTTATTTGAGTAGCAGAATTTATAGGGGCCAAATTTGACCCCGTGGGTTCTCCAGGGTTAATGCCACAGTTGCGATGTTATAATCAGGGCCGGAGGGGGTGCATGCAGAATAATAGGGGGTCAAACGGAAATGTTGGAGGTGTAAAATCTGCTTAAACCCCTTAAAGTAGCACGAAGGAACTTTTCAACCTTAATAAAATATTTGCATAGCTCTCCTGATGAAACATCGACTTAAAACTAGTTGAATGGTACCTTTGCCATTTTCTAAGGAGTTCTGTATCCTTTTTACTGGCACTAAGCAACTTTGAGGAGGAGGATCGGAACACTGCCACGCAAAAAAACCTACAAATGTGCTGACTGCTTTATAGCATGCTTCACTTCCCCCTCTACCCATTCGTAAAACAAAAACAGAAGTCAATTTGAATGTCGATGCACGATTACTGCTTTCCTAGCATGAGCTGTAAAACAATTGAAAAGCTTTGTGTGGGGAGACAAAAAAGAAAAAGGGAAGCTACCTGGATAAAAGAACAGTCATGCGCTTGTCTTCCTGGGAAATATGGTCTTCCTTCAGGCATAACATTACCGCTTTTGTCCATATGGCGCCGCCATAATCAACGTAAACTAAAAGTTCCTTGGTGTTGCTTTAAATGCATAGAATACCATACTAATTATGCTATCGTTATATCATCCATATAGGCTATATCTATTTTCTCCTTTGATCCATTTGATTTGTCTTGCTGTAGGCTATTAACAATTACGAAATGACGTCACAAGTCAAAATGGGGGTCTTATGCTGTGTTTGAAGTCAGCTTTATCCCACTCGAAGGGTCCCAGTATCGGACTCGGAGTGTTTGAGGCAAATGTTTTTACTGCACGAATAGCTAAAATTCATGTGTAATTGATGTCCATTGAAATGCAACAGGAAAATTATAATGAAACCTGCAAAATTCTCCCCAAAACTCAGTTAAACATTCAATACACGTAAATGTGAAAAACAAATTATTTAAAAATATTGGGGGGCATATATACTGACTCCCTGAATTATTATCGATGGCAGCACAAAATGTCCCTAGTGAACCAGATTGTGTTTGCTGTAATCTTTCATTTTGCAGATCCGATCAATGACTTCATTGATTGGCAAATTATGACACTACAACCGATCACCAATTTTGCATGAAGTGCAAAATATCTCCCGATCTGATTAAGCCAATCAGATCTGTGTAACATCTAATATATTTCACACAACACATATTTTCGCCTTTTTTCGTTGTTGCTAAAAATGACCCACATCTGTAGTTTGCTAAATAAATGACAGTAGTTGTGAAAGTCTTTTTTATTTTAATTCTTTACGTTCTAATTATGTTATAATATAGCACGCTATTTTTCTTATTATTTTTCGGGAGGGGGGGGAGACGGGAATTACCGATTACCGTAATGGTATTTCTATTTATTCCAATGAGAAGCGTGATTTGAAAAAAATCTACGTCGCCGGTAAAGATCGATTCACAAAGATATAACCGTAATTATGAACGAATCCTTTTCCTTCAAATCAAAGTGAAATTGGCTCCCTTCCCACAGCGCTCGCAACGATTTCTCACGGTGCCCCAGGTGGGAATCAGGGCACTAATTGAGCGCATTTAAAAGCATGGCACGTCACTTGTCCTGACGTTCAATCCGCCGCTGCTATGCGGATGTCACTGTAATAAACACATTATGGCTACCAGGCGGAATCCGCAGGGCGGCGGAGCGGCGGCGAGACGGAATCACCGAGGGAAGGAAATGAAGCAATGGCGTTATTTGCATACACTTTTTGTAAACAGCATGACTAATGGTAATTTCTTGAACAGGACGCCGGCGCATTTGCATAGCCGCCGTGCTTTTGTCTTCTGATCCACGGCAACAATTCAGATGTGAGATCATCATGGCACCAATATTGACACACTCTCTGCATCCCTTCCTGCTTCTCTGTGGGGGAAGGCGCGGAGCCGGCACACCATGCATTAGTAACCGCATGAGTATCCGAATGATCTGTGAGCACGCTGTTCTACAGAGCCGTACCCATGTGTCATTTTTATGTGAGTTCCTTATGAGAGAGAAGGGCAACCAATAAAAGCAGCGCGCGCCCAATGGCGTGGGATATAATCACCAGAGATTCCCCACCTTGTGTTTGGTTGTAGCCGGTATCCGTAGCAACAGTCGGCTGTTTGGCGTGCGGCGCAACACGAGCGGAAGAAGCTCTTTTTTAATGAGATTTTGATACCTTCGACGCGGCGACAATGACCCTTTTACAGCTGATTTATGGAGCGTGCAGCGGTTGGCTGGCAAGCATTAGCCGCCCGTTCACATTCATCACACCCAAGGAAAACACCAAAGGAGAAAGCGTAGCAATGCGGGCCCAGCGATTCCCTTCGTGTCTCTAATCACCGCCGTCGTTTGAGCTTGACCCAATTTTCTCGCCCTCTCACCCACCCCTTAAATGTCACAAAACATTCATAATTAATTCCTGTTGCTTTAACATAATAAATACATGAAGTCAATTTCAGCAGCTGCTCGGCAACTCTATTTATAGCCGCCCTAATGATTTATTAACGCCCTCATCGGGAAGCCAGCGTCGGCTTTTGAACGTTGAATCTCATTGACATCCAACCACAACAAATGACACAATGCCGTTTGAGACAAAAAAGCTGTTGAGCGTAATTCCCATAATTATAGCCACCAGGGATACACTTAGTGCGAAGACAATTTAGCAGGCTATGGTTGAGTAGCGGGGATGTGATGAGGACTTGATTCAGTAAGTGACAATCAGGATGGCCACACAACGCCTTCAATAATGGATCCGGGGATTTGGGTTTTCTCTCAACTACCTGCGCCTCTTTTATTGTCAGGGCTGGCCTACTTTCTAGCCCGGCTTGAGCCGTGAATAACTCCGTCTGGCGATGTGCTAAAGCCCGAATGCGCTCTGACTTAACTTCAGGAGAGCTCGGCAGTGAAGGTCTGAATTTTTCAGACACTCGGGGTTGAGGATGCTTTTGATAATTGTGTTCAGATTAGGGGTCTTAAAAAAAAAATCGATTTGGCAATATATCGCGATATTCTCAAATCGATTCAATATGCGGCCGAATCAATGTTTAAACATAAACGTTGATGGAAATATTCAACAAAATGACTTACTTAGGGTTAGGGTTCACACTTTAAGCATGTAAGAATGTTATATTAATGGAACATTAAGCCATAATATTTAATTTCAGTGCTGTTCAAACATGAAACACACTGCAACCTGTTTGTGAAATGCTCAGTTATAAGCCTGAAGTTTCAGATAAATAAATACATTATCATACAAATCTTACAGTGTACATGTACAAGTTTACTGATGAGTATTTTCTAAATTTGAGTAAAAACAAAACACAATAATCAGTTTATAGATTTGCACCGGGATTAATCGGTATCGAATCGAATCGTGACCTATGAATCGTGATACGAATCAAATCGCCAAGTACAAGGCAATTCACACCCCTAGTTCAGATAGAGCCTTCATTTGTTGTAATCGGCATCTTTGAGAAGGCAATTACTAGATGGCTTTGAGGTGTGTTGAATCCATTTGTTTCTCTTGGGAAATAATCCATATCTTGCTAGTGAGGAATGGCTGCAGGTTGTGACCTGTTACAGGTCCTGGAACCACTGATGGGAAAACAACAGGAGGTGTGAAGCTTTGTCTACCTCAGGGTCACTCGTTAAACATGTTCAAGAAAAAAATTAATTCAAGGATGACTCTGAAGACTTCATGTTTGCTGTGGATACAAACAAACAATATTTGTTCCTCTTTTTCAAGGTTATAAAATGACGTTGCTGCAGGATGTGAGACAACATCGGGAAAGCGCACTTGGGAGCAGGTAGCAGGAATCGGGATGTTTTGGCATGGCAATCAATAAATGATTGTGTTTTGAAGGAATCTACGTAGATATTAGAGATACTTGAGAACCAACTGCGCTATATTCAATTAGTGGCCTTCCCTCAGGTGGATGATATTGAAATATCCACACACAAAAAAAAAAAAGAGATGAGAGAGAGATGTTGACTCGGGAAGGTTGCCGAATGAATAATACTGAGCTCTCATTAAAAAAAAAAAAAGAAAAAAGAACTCTGCACCCTAAAACATGCAGACTTTCCAATAGCTTCTTGCCTCTTCCTGTTCAATTCCCTAAACTGCGGCACCTCGCAAATGTTGCTGATCAATATTCCACAGACACTTTTAGGACTTTCTACATCATTGCTCATTCAAAGTTGTATCACCATAACTGCACTACTGCTTACGTAAATCGATGCGAAAATGATCTATCTGCGCAACTGTCGACCACTCGATGGCGGCACGCTTTTTTATTTGCCACTGTGTAAATTTGAAAGAAGAAGAATGATAACAAATAACAAGTATTTCAGATCAGCTTTGTTTTGTGCTGATGATTATTGAATGCCAACTCTTTAATCCTGCATTTTACGCCTACAGAAAGCAACGGCCGTAGGTACACTATAATGTAGATCTTTGGCCATGATTTTTTATGTTTTATTGCGAGGTTATAAGTTAAGTTTGTTAGTTTAGGAAAAACAAGATTTGTTTACTGTAAACACAATAAGAGATCAGTACACTGTGCAATATTTTTGTGTAGGGTTAGTCAATATAAGTGTTTAAATGTGTTTGTATTATTTTACAAATGTGTTTAAAAAATAGTGTCAGAAACATGTCTAGCGAGTATTTAAATAAGGTACAGTTGTGCTTGAAAGTTTACGCCAAAGGTAATTGTGTAAATGGGCGTCAGGGTAACGGAACAAATTGGAACCCCATCGCAAGGCACCTACTCGGTGTATTTGGAAATGATTTTTCTGCAGCTGCAAGAAGAGGTGCAAAATTTGGTTGCTGGTGCAAGAGACTCACTCTACATCCCCAGTTGCACGTCAAGCACTTCAAGAAAAAGGTTAAAGCGGGCTCCCTATTTTATTTACGGGAGTTCATTCCAGATCAGATGTCAGTATCAATATTCGACGAGATGGTCCACGTCAGGATGTTTTTGTCTCAAGACTGAGTGATGAAGACAAACTTTTCCAGCATGCACACATCACGAGTCCTGTCAAACAACTTGATTGGACGGCGTGATTATTTTCAAGCGCCATTCCGTTTTCATTTGTATTGAACTGCTAATTACATGTGACACCGCCGTCAGTGACTTGAGGGTGTAAACTTGCTTTTAAGCCAGATGAGTAGTGATGAGAGTGCTGCGTGTTTCTACGCTTGCATGGCAGCGTTTGCCTGTACAGAAGGATGCTTCGTGATTATCCTCTCAAATTACACTTTGCCAGCATTAAAGCTGAGTTGAGATTTTCACATCTGGCTTGAAAGCCGGAGGCTACTCTCGCACAACAATGGGCCACATTCATTTAGGAAGAGAATGGCCCACGCTAATTAATATTTTACTCCAGAAACACTTTCAAGTGACTTGACAGCCAAATGGAACAAAATAACACTCCACAATTGTTTACCTGGTTGGTGAGTGAGGCCCAATAAGAGCACATCTTATAAAGCTATTTTGTGTTAGCATTAAGCTAGGAAACTGAAAACGACGGTTACGTATGTAACCGCGGTCCTATGAGTCCCCGAACGACCGCCAGATGTCGGTGCTGAAACAGCACGAAAATCCCCCGTGCCAAATTTCCATATTTTGTTCAGAATAGAACGTAGAGAACAGGTCAAAAATGTAAACTGAGAAAATGTATCATTTAACTCTTTGACTGGCATGGACGTTAAAAGATGTCAAGTAAAAACCTACGGAGGGCCGCCAATGACGTTAAAAGACGTCATCCAATTTTTATTTATTTTTTTGAAACGGGTGGAGGAAAGCCTTGGCCAGCTGTGGTGAAAGTTTCAAGCAGATCTAGTTAGCCTAATGACTATTTTTGGCCCCTAGATGGTAGCAATGACTCTCTTTTGACAAGATTGGGTAGGCGTCAGTAGAAGACGTGAGGCGGAGCTAGAGGGGACTATGGCTGGGGAAGGGAAGAGAACATGGCGACCGGTTGCAAGCGGCTCACGCTCGAGCAGTTTTTTTCAAAGACGAAAAGCATCGACCAGTGCTAAAGAGCACATTGATGACGACGATGATCATCATCGATGATGATGATGGTGACTCCGAGGTTGACGCTGAAGTTGCAAGCGTTGACGCGGCGGCTATGACGACGTCATAAAGGTTCACCGGCTAGCGATGCTAACACCGGAAAACGCGGAGCACAACCGAGCACGCTCAGGCGGACGTTCAATCGGACGACGAAGAGTGCCCCGAGTCCAATGCATATTCATCGGAGGAGTGGGTACAGTCTGCTACTTGCTATTCCCCGGAAAAAAAGGCCGTCAAGAAAGTGTAACGTCTGCACGCGAAAGGAGCCATCGCAAGTGAAACTAATCTGTTGTGCAAATCCTGCTGCATCTCCTTGCACGCATGGGAGCGTTACAAAAAGAAAAACTGTATTTGAAACATCCACATAATTGTAAATAGTACCACAGTTGCACACATTTGTAAATAGTTTGCAAAATTGTTTTCTCAAATTGTTACACTGTTGAATGGAAATAAAAGTATTTTGCAAGCAAAAAACACTTTTTCATTGTTGGTGAAAGCGTTTTACAGAAGTAAAGCACTATTTAGGTGTTTGTGGCATCATTCATGGACAAAAAGAAGTGTACAATTCTCTAGAGTGCATGAAATAACATCGTTTCACAAAAAGCTCTTTTTCTCCGCTTTTTGTTTCAAAACAGAGCATTTCGGTGAAACTAACCATTTTCTATTGTTGATTACTGAAGAACGGAATAAGGTAACAAACACAACATTTTCTGTGGATGCTTAAATCGGCTGGCACTGGCGACATCCCGTTTCTGAAAACGTCTGGCAGTCAAAGAGTTAAGGAGAAATAAGTTGATTGTAAATTTCATGGTGCCAACAAATCTAAAAAAAAAGTTGGGACAGGTAGCAATAAGAGGCTGGAAAAGTCAATTGCACTTCTAAAAAAAAACAGCGGGAAGACCATTTACCGCTAATGAGGTCCATTGGCAACTTGATTGGAGTATAAAAAGAGCTTCTCGGAGTGGCAATGTCTCTCAGAAGCAAAGATGGGTAGAGAATCACCAGTTCCTCCAATGTTGCACAGAAAGATAGTGGAGAAATATCAGAAAGGTGTTTACCAGCGGAAACAATTGCAAAAGGTTTGAAGTAATCATCATCGACAGTGCATAACATCATCCAAAGAATCTGAGAATCTGGAAAGGTCAAGGCGGAAAAATCCTACTAAAGCCCCTAAACGGCACTGCACCGCAAACAGCAATGCTTACTGTAAGGGAAATCACAGAACGGACTCAGCAATACTTCCAGAAAACATTGTGGGTGAACACAATCCACGTGCCAGCCGCCGTTGCCAGACGAAACTCGACAGTACAAAGAAGAAGCCATTCCTAAAGCGTACCAAGAAGCGCAGGCGTTTCTCCGGGCCAGGGGTTATTTCAAATGGAGTGTGGCAAAGTGGAAACCTGTTTTGTGGTCAGACGAATCACGATTCAAAGTTCTTTGTGGAAAACTGGAGCGCTATATCATACTGACTAAAAAGGACAAGGACAACCTTTGTTAGTTTGTTGTTATCAGCACTCAGTTTATAAGCCTGCATCTGTGATCCTATAGGGTTGAATGAATGCGTGTGGCATGGGCAGCTTCCACATCTGGAAAGGCCCAGTCAATGCAGAAAGGTATACAGACGCTCCCCTACTTACGAACATTCGAGTTACGAACAACGGTACATACGAACATGTCTGCGCGCATGTCAAAAAATGTTCGGAACGAGATGCTGTAAGTTAGATTTTTTATTGCGCACCTTTTTCCGAGTACTGTAGTGCTTCTTTCCGCCGCTAATACCGACGCTTGGCGCTGTGAGAGCTCACCCAGCATTGGAGGCTCAGCAACGTGTCGAGGAGGAGGAAGAAGAAGAAACGCCTGTCGCTCATAGATAAAGCCATCGCACTCTTCGAGCAGCAAGACCCAAATATTGAACGTTGCACAAAGGTTGCAAATCAATTGAATGATGCCATACAGTGCTACCGCATCATTTATGATGAAAAAAGAAGAAAACTGTGCAATCGTAGTTAGATCGCTTCTTTCGGCCAGTTTCTAGTAAATCCTCCAAGGAAGATACTCATCAACCCTCATCTTCTTCTCCGCGACCCTCAACTTCTTCCTACATTGAAGTTACGGAGGAGGAAGTAACTTTTGAAGCCCATTCCAGCGACGACGAAGAACCTCTCATGATATAAAATCCTCCTCTTCCTCCTCCTCCATCAAATCCTTAAGCATCGAGTACATCTTCCAAAAGTAAGTTAAACTTCATTTTATTTATCTTATTACGTACATGTACATACTGTGTGTGTCTCTCGCTCTCTCTCTCTAACATACGTAGTACAGTACTGTACGTATTCTCTTTAAACATAAATTATAATACAAAATATAGCACTGAAGCAACTTACGAACAAATTCACCTTACGAACGATCGCTCGGAACGTAACTCGTTCGTCTGTATTCAGATTGGAGAACATATGCTCCCATCCAGGCATCACTTTCAGAGAAAACCTTGTATTTTTCAACATGATAACGCCAGACCACATGCAGCGCCAATGACAACATCATGGCTGCCGTAGGAAAAGGATCCGGGTATTGAAATGGCCGGCCTGCAGTCCACTTCTTTGACTTATAGAGCACATTTGGCACATCATAAAAGGGGAAGGTGCAACAAAGAAAGCCCAAGACAGTTGAACAGTTAGAGAGACGCGTGTTAGACAAGAATGGGACAGCATTCCTATTTCTAAACTTGAGAATCTTGTCTCCTCGATCCCCAGACGTTTGCAGACTGTAAAAATGGCCTTATCCTAACCTTTTTGAGATTTGTTGACACCATGGATTTTAAAATCAACATAGTTTTCCCTTAAAATGATACATTTTCTCAGTTTAAACTTTTGACCTGTGCTCTATGTTCTATTCTGAATAAAACGTACAAATTTGGCACATCCACATAATTGCATTCAGTTTTTATTCTTAATTTGTATAGTGTCCCAACTTTTTAGGAATTCGGTTTGTATAATTCTCTTTATTGTCTGTTTCGTTTTGCAGTAAACTTCAACTGGTAGCGTCGATACACAGCTTGAAGCTTCTTGTTCACCAAAATGCTGCTTGTTGTGAAGTGAGCAGAGTTTGAGTTTACTGCCGTCATACAGTGCTCGTACCTCAGGCATTAGTTTTGTTGAAGCATACATTTTATTGATGTAGCTCTTGAATTGCATCTTATTAATATATCAATGCTAGAAGATGTATCTAATTTTATTAAACTAAATGTAGATTCACCCTCAATACAGTATTGTCTCTCGTACATTCTATCTAAGCATTTAAGAATGAGGCTAAGATTTCTTGGCAAGAAAATAATCAAAGACGAATTTGTCCGCTTTACTTGGGGAAAATGCTTTGCGAAGCCACGAGCTCGCAAAGGCTGCATGGACGAAGCTTTTGGTGGGGGACCACGTTTTTTTTATTTATTTTTTTTTAGGAAAATGCATTCCAGGGGTTGTCAGCATTTATTGATGAATATCTCTCTGAATATCGACCAATGGTCTAACCTCCTCATAAATCACATTTTAATGGAAAAAATATCTGCCTCAAATAAAAACCAAATATCAAAATTTATAGAAACATGGTCTACGTATATAGAATTTTTTAACCAAATTATGGTTACTTAATTCTGTCTGTTAGCGAGAGCCACTACATCGTGATAACTTACATTGATGTTTCTGCATTTGGCAATTTATTATTATATTATATTATTAGTATGGGATTTTTTTTAATGGCCTTTAGGTGAACTGATGAATACACACACGCTCGCATGCACGCACGCACACACACACACACACATACACATACTCACCCACATACAAAAAAAAAAAAAATATATATATATATATATATATATATATATATATATATATATATGTGTATATATATATATATATATATATATATATGTGTGTATATGTATATATATTTAAAATATATATTTTTTAATTTATTTGTTTTTTTTAAAAAAAAAGGGAGAGCAATGATGATGTCAAATCGAATGAACAATACTGAGCTCAAAAAAAAAAAAAAAACATTTATTGATGAATTTGGGGGTTTTAAAAAAAAAAACCCCATCTGCCTCCAAAGCATTTTTTCGTAAGTTTGCAATTTAGTGCCGCTAGGTCTGGTCTATTTTCTTAAGGTGGTTGTTATTGGCTGGCTGATGTTGATGTTAGCTAACTATGTGGGCTAGCGAGTTGATTAATACTGAGCTGAGTTGTAAACAAAACAACAGTCGTCTTGTTACAACATACTGGTACGTACGGAAATGAATGGGAACGGAACACGCTTATAAACATATTTCCAAATGCGCTCAATGTTACATCCAAAGTTAGCTTGCATTGTCAAAAGCACGGTAACAGAAAAACAAAACAATGAACACATGTATAAGTCGAGCCCCCGAGGCGTTACTTGGGAGGTTCTTAATGGAATGGAAGCATTATTCGTTACACCAGTAAATGGGTTGAGCTTTAAACGTGACTAACGGGACATAATTGTAATCTACAGCGTCCTCTGTTGGTGCTATAGCTGCAGAAAGTTGATCGTTTTAATCGGCAATCAACCTGAAAGCTACACGTAATGTGCTGAGAACTACAGTAGTACCAAGTCGATAAAACTGAATGAATATGGGCGAGTCATATTGTAGCAAACATATTATATTTGTACAGAATACACTCAAAATGAAAAAAAAAACACACACACTGGTCATGCTTTTTCTTTTGTATTTTTTCTTTTCTTTTTTAGATATATCCAGTCTTGGTATTATCTCGGTTTCAAATAGTCTCTAGTCTCAATAATGTCTTCGTCTCAGTTGGTGTGGTCTTGACTACAACACTAGGCGGCATTTACAGTATATGCTTATTTTCGATATTTGTAGGCGCCAACGCCCCGCAAATAGCGGGGATCCACTGTATCTTTAATTTACAATAATTTTGTACTGCACTGGGTGTTTTTTTTAGGCCATGGGGAAAAAAAAATGCGAACTCACGACGGGCTTTAATAGCAAGCCCCTGCCCCACATCAATCCATTAAATTGAGGCTCCACTGTATAGCTTAGCTTTAGGCTATTCATTACTTTTAAATTCATAAGCGAGCATTTGCTTTAAAAGCAGCATTCTATTCTAATCGTATTCTATATCCTCATCTAAAAGCCAAATGAAAAATAGTGCCGCCGTCCTCTCGAGCATTGTCATCTTGGGGGATGTTAACCTCATTTCTAAATAAAAGGCAGACACTATTTCCATTTTGCATGAAAGCTTTTACAGACGAAAATGACTGAACAACGAAATTGACTATTAGCTGGAACGTAAGCACAATTGTGCCCGAGTGTAAAAAAATAATAAAATAAAAGACTTTATTTCCCCAACTACACGAGTCGTACGAGCTATTCCTGATTTGACTCCATGGCTGTGACTGCGTAGTCACGTGGGACACGTGAACACGTTACACGGGCCTGGCTAAGAGGTTTTTCGACATGTTTCCAAGAATGTAGCTTGATGACACGACTCTCTCGCTCTCCCTTTTCTTCCGTGACCGACTCTGGTGGGAGTTTCACTCGGAGGACTCAGTGCCTGGGGGTGGGAACGTATCATCACGCTGCAGAGGAATGCGGCTGTGTTCTGTGGTCAAAGATGAAGAGAAGTGTCGCATTGAAAGCACAGCGTCTTACATCTACAACACGCTACTTTAGCCACTCAGCTGTATGCCATTCCAACAATTGTGCAGCATTTTTTTCTTTATTTTACCAGGATAGTCTCCAGTATTTCAGTTTACTAAAGTTTCTGACAATTCGGCCTGGAGTTTTATTTTTGCCAAAAGTCATGAGTCAGCTGATTTGGGATGCTGGTGATTCTCAGGATCATTACCTGAATGTGCTGAGTAGCAGGTGCACAAATGGGGGAGGGAGGAAGGGAGGGAGGCGCTGTGATCATTTGTTGCTGTATTCACATGACTTCTCTCGACATGAGTTTTAAATGAGCCAAACAGGCGCAGAGAAAAAAAAGGGGACAAAAGGGGTCGCAGGTGTGGGAAATAAGGACATCTGACCGGAACAGAAACAACACAGTGGATAATACAGCTGCTCTGGCACATCATTCTACGGAGTTACCTTGAGATACAAGTGACTTGATGTACAAGCTTTTCAAGATATGAGCCATCCTTCCACCAAGTATTTTTTCCCCAGCTGAAGTTTACTGCCTAATGCTAATGCTAAGTAGCATTTAAGGTGCACAACATGTACAACAGTATCCACAATCATATATTCTTTATCCTCTGCATAAAACGACTCATATTAGTGCTGTACTGATGAATTGAGAGTCGAGACGTCCAACTGCTTCAAACAACAAAGCATATGTAGGAATGGAAAAAAGATGTGTTGGTTTGCTATAATTGTATTATTGTTATTTATTTTACATTATGTGTTCTGTAAGTATTTTGTTAGGTAGGACACATTTGGTTGCTGCATCTAGGCAGGACTGCCTAGAACTCAAGTGGGGTTCATAATTAATGCTTCATTGAAGAGTATTATCTGTGTGTCGTATACTGCCTCCAGTTGGACAAGGCGAGCACACCAGAAAAAGCAGCGTCCAACTGATGCAGTGTGACAAAAAACGGTTTAATTATATTCCATAATTAGTCTATGTTTTTATGAAACACAAGTTAATGGAGTTCTGTTTTTCGTCACTAAAATACACAACAGCAGCAATTTTTTGTTTGCTTTTTTGGTAGGTAAGGCTGGAACGGATTAATGCACTTCCATTCATTCGAATTGGAAAACGTTTGCTTTGAGTTACAAGCGTGGTCATGGGACAAATTAAACTTGTATCTCAAGGCAGCAGTAGTTTTTTTTACATGTGTCAATGTCCAAGGGAGTCTACACCAAAAACACTGCAATATTTCCCTGACCTCATGTCAGAACCATAACACATGGATGATGTCCTGCCCCCCCCACCTCATTTTTATTAATTTACGACAAGACCTAGAGTTTTTCAATAGCAGATGCTTGCTCATGCCGAAAACGTGGGCAGGAGTTGAAATATGAATAAGATCTCCTTAACTACATTTGTGCTACTGCTGCAGCTGCTGCAGTGGCTGCTTCCAGGACATGCAAAGGCACTTCTCACTATCTGCGGCAAGGGAGCAAGTAGACATGCAGCCACAGAGGCCATTAAAGCGGCACGCTGTGGTGTGAACTGACAGGCAAAGGAGGAGTTAAATGCATAAGAGGAAAGGAAAACACATTAGTGCCTCGCTCCTCTCTGTGAGTAACATAATGAACTCCTAATCGCTGCTGAGGGTGTAATTCGTCTATGAAATCAGCGCCAAATTGAGATGAGGAAAATCACTTTCTGATCCATCTCAAGCAGTCGCTTCGCAGGACGGATATCGAGTGGCGCGCTTCTCCGAAGGTTCGCCATAAGTAACGCTTTCCTGTCAGCATCGATATTCTGTCAAGGGAAAACTTCCCCTGCGCTCTGTTTTGTGCACAAATGTCGGCGGGCAACACGCGCGTCTCGCGAGCGGGCCTGATGAACGCATCTGTATTCCGTCGGCTGCCGGCCAGATAAGCAGTCACTCGTACAGAAGGTCAGGATGTCATATTCTCAATCAACTGCGGGAGCAGCCGATGTCAAATGCTTTCTTTGGCGAGCGTCAAGCTGCCAAGAGACGGAATGTGTCGAATCAAGCTTCACTCGTCCGTCATCCTCTTCCCTCACCTGCTCGTCTGCCTTCCCAGAATGCTGCATAATGGTGTAAACGCAGCCCTCGGCGTGAGAGCCCAGATAATAGCATCTGGAGCAGCCCGCACCTCCCATTCGCGTGGCTCCTCGGGCATTTCGGGATTCTGCTCGCTAACCGTAAACCCCTCCCCCGCCTTTTTCCCTGCGCTTATTTCTGTCTGTGTTTGGACAAGTGTGGGTTCTCATGCAAAACGGCGCGATGAAAAATCGCAAATGAGCCCGTAAGTTATATGGTCGTGAAATGAGCGCGTGAGGTACTCTGGCTGTGCTGTTTATCATATTGTGTCTCACAAATATGTGTGTGTTTAGACAAGATAAAAGGAGGGCTGAAGGGCTGACTGGGTATATACGAGTCGAAGGAGACGCCGAGACAAAGCGAAGGGCGGAGACGCAGGCAGAGGGGAGTCAATGACTCGCTCACCTTCTCGGCAGACTGGGCCGTGCCAAAGAAAATGGGGATAAACGCCAGCCACACGATGCAGGTGGTGTACATGGTGAAGCCGATGGGCTTGGCTTCGTTGAAGTCTTCGGGTACGTCTCGGGTTTTAATGGCGTAGATGGTGCACGTCACCATCAGCAGGATGCTGTAGCCCAGGGAGCAGATAATCTGCAAGTCTGTGATGTCGCACTTGAGTACGCCGCGGGCCAGCATGGGGTTAATCGTTTTCTGCTCGTCGTAGTCGATTATGGTGTTGGGCGGGTCCACGGCAAACCACACCAACACCCCAAGTAGCTGCACGCATATCAGACTGGAAGTGATGGCGATCTGGGAGGTGGGGCTGATGAAGCGCGGGGCCGTGACCGTCTGCTTGCCTTGCTCGAAGATGCGGTAGATGCGATTGGTCTTGGTGAGCAGTGCCGCGTAGCTGATGCACATGCCCAGACCCAGGAAGATCCTCCGGAAGGCGCACACGCCCACATCCGGCTTGGCGATCATCAGGAAGGTGATGATGTAGCACAGGAAGATGCCAGTGAGCAGAACGTAGCTCAGCTCTCGGCCCGAGGCGCGCACGATGGGCGTGTCGTTGTAGCGCACGAAGGTGGCCATGACGAAAATGGTGGCGATGATGCCCAGCATGGCCAGGAAGACGGGGATGACCGCCCACGGCGAGTGCCATTCCAGTTTGGTGATGGGAATGGGCTGACAGGCGGTCCTGTTGGGGTTGGGCCTCATGTTGTATGCGCACAGCCGGCAGGAGGTTTCGTCGTACTGGTATTGGTACCCGTCGCAGAGCTCGCAGTGCCAGCAGCACGGCATCCCTTTGACACGCTTCTTTCTCTCGCCCGTCTTACAAGGTAGACTGCACACTGAGATTGGCAAGTCCTGATCGCCGTCGGGCCACTGAAGCTCCTCCAGCTGCAAGAGGGAAGATGAACAGGAGAAGACAGTTAGACATAAACAAAATGGCAGACAATTTATAGTCAATTTCCACAGGAAGTTAAGCTGGGGAATTTTGGAAACTTGTGCCCTGGATTGGTTGGCAACCAGTTCAGGGTGTACCCCGCCTACTGCCCGAAGCCAGCTGCGATAGGCTCCAGCACCCCCGCGACTCTTGTGATGAATAAGTGGTTCAGAATTTTTTTCTTCTGGTAACTTTATTTGGGAATTAACTTAATTGGGTGTAATTTAAATGCCCAGTGTGTAGTCCTTGGCGCCATCTAGTGGTCAAAGAATAACATTACAAGCACGCAGGAGCACGCACACTGCGGTGGCTCAGAGAGACCACATTTCACAAGCCTATCTATCACCAATTACTGTTTTGCATGAGAAAACGAGCATCTCGGCGAAAGACGGCGACGTGGCAGCCGTTGTGAAACGACGCCGAAAGACCGAGCAAGCCGGAATTAACCGGAACAGCTATCAAGAGCAGCTAGCGGAAGTTAGTCGGAGCCATAAGCTGGAGTGGCTAACAAGAACGGCTAGCGGGAGGAGCTAGTAAATAAAAAAAGCTAGTAAAAGCTTACGACAGCAAAGCAGAAAGTGAAAAGCGCCGAATCACGGGAGTCAGTGACGACCACCTGCAGGCACCAGCTGTGGAAGGTAAGATGCGGTCGACCCCATTGGGTCCGACACTGGATGCAAGCACCACCCGGACTAACTACATTCGAAACATGGCAGCTCTAGTAAGGAGAGACTGCTGACTACAACCATGTAATATAATTAGTTTACTAGACCTATGATTATATAAAAAAAAATACATGTTTATGCGATACAACATATTTTTTTCCTACTATTGACATAAACAGTCGTTTTTTTTATTTTTTATTTTTTTAAATGAATGCCTTATTAGTTCACCATTAGATGGCGCTAGGAAGTCAAAAATCTGTCATATACAAATGAACGTCAATATTTTTGTTTTGGCAAGAAAAACGGTTTGCTACCATAAAAACTGTTTGCAGATGTCTGGCAAGCATCTTCGTTAAAGATTCCAAAGGGTTGCAAAATGTTGGAAAGATGTTCCCAAACGTTTTTTACTTTAGGCAAACAGTCTTTCTTGTGGCAAAGATATTTTGGACATGTTCAAAATTTCTTTGCCACGTAAAAAACTGTTTACAACCTTTTAGGAAGACTGATGAAAAAACAACATTCCCTATGCGCGCAAACATTTGCGGCTCAGTGAGATACGGGTTTAAATCTCGTATCCCACTGAATGCTGATTTCTCATCCAGGTTCATCAGGGGGTCATTCAAGGTCACAACGTTCGCTAAATGTTCGCCAGACATTCACCAAATGTTTTAATGTTTTTTCTTGTCGCAAGGACATTTCGAACATGTTCAAATGTGTGTTGTAGTTTTTTTTAGCTAAGATTATACTGGAACACATTTCCCCCCAACTATATTGAGGACCAATTATTTTTGTATTGCCATGAGTTCCTGTAAATTCACATGGTCACATAAAATTTTGCAACCTTACAAACAACATTAATTGACACCTGGCCAATACGCCCACATAAAGTACAAGCGTAAGAAATAGAACCCACACAAGCAGAGGGAGAGGGAGTTAACTCGACACTAAAAGGCCAAGGTTAAGACTCGAACTCACAACCTTCTTTATGTAAGGCGTCAGAACTGATTCATGACTTACATAATTCCTCATCAGGACAGTACAAAAGTAGCATCTGTTTACATCACACAACAGCTGAGACTTCTCTTATTCCCAAAGGTAAAAGCGATAACCATGGCAACAGAGCACTTTTGTTCATTAGATTACAAATAATGAGAAATGCCATAAACCTGTTCTAATAAAGGAGCAAGCGAGGTGTGAAATATGAACACGGAATGGATTTAGGCTTGCAAACGTCTACTTTAGACTTTGCAGAGCTGTTTGTACTTATTCAACTAATCTTGTCAGTGTACAAATATTGTGCAGCGCTGTCTTCGATTCCAACCCGAGAGGCCCCGTGACCGGCCATTATCCAAACTTTAAAAGTTTAAAACACCATGAAAAAGGGTTATTTCATTTGGTCAGGGAGATTTAAAAAATCTGTGATGGTTAATTTACTTTGATGACGCTTTTGGATGAGTTCAGCTCATTTACCGCAAGAGTCAACTTGCTCCAAACTTTCCATGGATTAAAAGTAAAGTCGAACTGTGGTGTGAGAACAACTGACTAAATATGAAACCTAATTTAACAATAATGTCATTTGGGACCTCCTGAATGATGAACCAATAAGCTGACAAAAAATGCACCATACAATAATGGTGCCTTGGCTAACGACTTATTTTTTACATATGAGCCGTCGCTTGATGATTTTTTGAAATATGAGTATGAGATGGTGGCAGAAAACTCAACTAACTCCAAAACAACCAACACTTTGTCAGATTAAAACAAAGAGAACATATTCTGTATTTAATACAATACATAACATTCCCTTATACAGGCTAGCGGATAGCACCATTTGCACGATGTTTTAACCCTTGAAGGCAGTGTTTCCCAATCAGGGTGCGCAAGTGCAGTGCAGGGTGTCGGTGGAAGCATTTAATCATTTATTTCCAAGGTGATACGTAAGTGTTGTCAGATATTTCACAAGGCCGTCAGTAAATGGATGTGTGCGCTACAACTGGTCTTGCCAGGGAGACAATAACCAGTGGCACGGAATTAATCTGCAAAAAACAGCTGCATGTCAGCTGAAGTTTTTAATTAAAGCTCAGATAACTGATGAAAGTGAAGCCAAACAGCTATAATGCGTCTGTATGTTATTTTTCAGTTTAAATGTCTGTTTAAATTGGATTTATTTGAAGTAGCTCCATTTTTGTGTGGACCAAGACTTGTTAGATGTAATAAAGGCTTGCTTGTTATTTAGTTTATAAGGGCATTTTTTTTCATTTATTACTAATTTATTTTCAAGGCAACATATTATTTTTGTTAAATGTGAGTGAAAAAGACATTGCCCTGTAATAATAATAAAAAAAAAGACTCACAGGCATATATATTTTTTCTCCACTGTGAAAAAAGACCAGCATTACTAATATTGACATATAGTGAGCTAGTGTGAACGTCTTCTTTGTGTGTGTGTGTCTCTATGTCTGCATTATACTGCCCCCTGTTGGCCGAGCCGCACATACCAGGAGGAGGGAAAATATGGAGGGAAATATCTCCCTGTTGCCTTTGTTACTTTTTTTCCCTGATGAAAGAAGAGACTCTAATCTTTCTTTTGGTAGGTTCCATGTTTTTATAGCAATAGAACACAATATTCTGCGGGCCTTGCAAAATCAGTCAACATGCAGCAAAACAGCCGGGAGCGAATGGGGGTTGCTTCAGTGAAAATGGCTGAAAGTGAATGAGTTAAAAAGGCCGGCAGAGAACAAATACTTCAGCCTGCTGTGAAAGATGTCTCCAACTCAGATCAGATCTCGAAAAATGTGC
The DNA here is from genome assembly GCF_051991255.1 of Vanacampus margaritifer. Taxonomy (NCBI): domain Eukaryota; kingdom Metazoa; phylum Chordata; class Actinopteri; order Syngnathiformes; family Syngnathidae; genus Vanacampus; species Vanacampus margaritifer. The sequence goes on along the minus strand of NC_135432.1, from coordinate 7,941,366 downwards.
CAACAGGCAATAAATTGTTGATACGGGGTAGTACTTTTACAAATCCCTTTCACACTTTTACCACACAACAAAAACAAAAACACACACATGTGCAGTGTGTGTTGCGCGCACCTGCTTGACAAATGTGTCACTTGTTTGGTGTCTGGCTAGATTATCATCTGCCATTTATCTGAGGGCACCGACGTGCCATTTGTTATGTGAACAATGAAGGGTGCTCGCTGGAAAACCTCCCGATTACACACTGTGTGGAAACAGTAATGAGCCCAACAGCTCTGTTGCTATGGCGACCGCAAGCAAGAATGTTGACACCTTGGACTCTCGTAGCTATTCGTGTTGTTTTTTTTTTTTTGTTGTTGTTTTTTTTTTTGCTGTATTGCTTAATTTCGTCGGATGGAAAAGCGTTTGTGGCAGAGTGCATCTCTTTTTATTGCACTGAAATATAATTGCACCGCCACCCAACATTTGCTTCGTAATCGCTGCAAAAATAATGACAAACATCCGTTCACAAGAAGTTGTTCCACCTGTGCTCTCAAACACAGCGAGTTAAGTTTCATTCTTGTGACTCAGACAGCAATCATGCAAATGCCAGCTCATCTGTATGGAAATGCGGTGTTCTTAGTTATGCGGTGATACAAAAGGCATTTGAGCTCAGGTCGGTAATTTCAAACCATGTTTGCTTTGAGGGGGGTGGGGGGGGGGGGGGCACACACATCATATCAGGTTCTTTATGGTCCACATGAATCACTGAAGTCAATTCTGGTGTTGTGTCAGTGAGCACCGACGAACATTTTGCACGGCAGCTGTCTCTGCACCACTGCACTCATATCGGACCAAAAGAGGTCTTTTGGGGTGAAGGGAAGATATTTGAAGTTACCATAAAATGATATTTCCTCCACAGTTATCTTTGGGATACGTGGGAAATAATCACATTATATCAAATCTCATATCAAGATATCTTATAAAACTGTGACAGCTTACAAGTTTTATCTGGTTGATTTATGTGAGCAGTAGATTCAATACTATCTCAAAAAAAAAAAAAAAAAAAAGATTCAATACTATCTGAAGCGTGATGGTAGATTTCGGGTGTCATCGTGTTCAGTAAAACCAACAGCAAAAAGCATTTGGGAGTAAGATGGCAAGTGCGTATTTGGGAATAACAAGAGTCTATCAGTTACCAAACACAAACTGATCAAGATTGACAATATATAGTAATAGTAATAATAAGTAATAGTAAGTTTTGCTGTTGTCATCTTACTTGAAGATCAGATTCAAGTCAACTATAGTCACTGTGCAGCATCCAAATAGACAGGAGTTCAACTTCAAGATTTTTTTTTTGTAGTTGATGCTAAGTTGATAATAGTCAAATTGGTGTCGACTAATCGATGACATCATTGACTACCTTTACATGCAGTCAATACTCCTTTCAAAACCCAAATATTTGCAATATATGAGTTTTGAAAGGTCACGTTAACACACGTAAGAACATGAATGTGCTCTTATTCAGGTTTTTAAAAACTCAAATAACTATGGGTTAACCCTTTCATAACCCGAATTCTTGTTCATAAACGCATTCAGACTCAGAATATTCGTCTTTTGAGTACAGGAACTATTTAATGTGCAGCACCGTCCCACACGATCAACAAGCCTAACTTGAATACAATGATTTCTCTGCAGCGTTTTCATATTATTTTCTGTCTCCGTATCTACGCACACACGTGTAGAAAAGTCCATGTTTCTGGCGTGCAACCCACGGGAAATGCAGAGGTCAACAGACATGACGATGCAGCAAGTAGAAGCCAAACGTCTTTTTGTCACTTTTTTAAAAAGTGCGCATGTGCAAGACCATCCCACCTGCTCAACCAGAGGAAACTCCTATCAAATGCCGGGAGCGCGCAAGCTCATCTTCGCCGAGCGTACACGGTTCTGTTTTTAGTCTCTGCAGTCTGCCTCACTCCATAAGCTGCGTTTCCATTTACAGTTTTTTTGCAGAAATAGAAGCACTATTGTTCTATTTCGACTTGTCGGTGTTTCCACTGATGAGCGTTTCGCATCTGAGGCGCAATTCTTATAATGTCCCGTCTCGCCAGATCTCGTAGTTCAGTTTTTTTTTTTTTTTCTGGAGAGCTCAGTATTGTTCATTCGGTAATTTTACCGATTTGACATGTCATCATCATTGCTCTCTTTTTTTTTTTTTTTTTTTGTGTGTGTGTGTGTGCGTGCGTGCGAGTTTGTGTGTATTCATTAGTTCACCTAAAACCTATTAAAAAATCCCACACCGTTCACCTAAACCGAACACTTCCAGCCAGAGTCGTAAGACCGTCAGGAGACCCGAGGAAGGACCAAAGTCCGATCTCGTAGTTCTGTAGGAGGTGCTCATGATGTTTATGAAAGACGGACGCCCGGAGTTTTTTTTTTTCTCCTTTTTTTTTTTCACTCACACAAACAAATATGCACACAAACAAACATGGTCTCCCAGGCGGGGAAGCGAACCCACGCCAACATCGAAGGCAAGTGATGGTTCCACTCCGCCACCTGGAGCCCCGGAGTTGTTGAGATTACTTTATAAAGAGATCAGGCATTAAGTGTTAGTACTGTGTGTGCGCTTATAACTCATGTTATGGTGCGGACGGATAGAATGGATTTCAATAACGACGTATACCGTATGCCGCTCGATTGATCTTTGCCCGGGGGGGGGGGGGGGGGGGGGAACGGCCATTTCTCATGCAATGATATGGAGTGTGTGCATGGAACGGTGGTCTTGGCTCTAGAGCTAAATAGCTTTGTGGTTAAAAAGGCTTGTTATCCCCTCAGGTGGCCGCTCCGACACGAAAGCGAATGGTCCCGTACTTCCTACTTGCTTTACTCCGTGACCGGGCGAGGGTCACATGACTGTACAGGCAATGCACAAAAAGTGTTTACAATGCACTTTTGTGAAATACTTCTATTTTGACACGTCTCAAAAACCACCTCATAAGAGCGTAAAAACTTTTTTACGAATGTTTGTGAGTTTTTTCGAAAATCATGTGTTTCCATTACTTGCCTTTTGTGCAAAACTGAGGGTAATGGAAACACACCTATAGACAGACGGGTGACCTCTTGCGACTCTCAGCCATTTTCAAAGTATGCGGTGAGGTCAGTGGATCCATAACGAATGGCTGAAACCGAAGCTCAGCGGCTAAATGCTACGGCTACAAACTCTCAGAGTGCACGTGCGCAGCTAGGAACGAGCACGCACAACGGCGTTACGTAAACATTTCGCCAGATTTATTGACAGGATGGAGAGCGATAGTAAAATGATCCACCCATAAAACGCAGCCAAAAAAAACATCGTCTACTATACCTTTAAGTCAGGGGTGAAAAACTCATTAGTTTAGGGGCCACATAGAGGAAAATATGTTACCAAGTGGGCCAGACTGGTAAAAGCATGGTATATACAGTAACTTAAAAATAATTGGGCTCAACTGTAAATATGTTGTTTAAAACCCTGGAGAACCCACGGGGTAAAATTTGGCCCCTATAAATTCTGCTACTCAAATAACAAAGACCTTTTTTTTTTTTTTTTACAAATTGAACTTCAAAAGTCCAGAGTGCCACTTCTGACCCCTGCATGGGGCCATCTAGTGGATGAATATTGCACTTACATAAGCCAGAGTGGTGGTGACAAGATGGCTGGCAACATGCTGTTTTGTTGAGCTGGAAATCAATCCAAACAAATCTTTTCATCTTCTCAGCAAACCATCAGATGGTAAAATTGTGTTTTTTTGTGAATCTATTTCATATCATGTTGCAGAATGCCTAGGAGTATGTTTTATATATATATTTTGATAAATTAGCAACTCTGAGCTAGTTAAAAAAAAAAGGGTTAAAATTGAAAAAACATATATTTTGGTGTTCAGTGAACTTATAGCAGTCATTTAATGTATAATTCATAATTTTCCAAAGAAGAAAATGGTTCTTGGGTTCTCCAGGGTTAAATAAATAACATAATACTGTATATATTGTTCCCAGAATGCATTACGTGGCACAGTTAATGAAGTTATAGGACGTTAATCCATGTTGTCATATGCGTTTGTGCTACCAGTAGCTGAATGTGTGTCGTATTGAACATGTTTATCTTTGATTTATGTACCCGTAGGCCGATGTTTTTATTTTTTTCACCAAACCGCAACTTAAGGTTGTGTATAAACTAATGACATCCAGGTCAATTTCGTGTAAAAGTTACATTGCTCATCTGAGGATTGCTTGCGAAATTATGAATTTATGCGTTTAGATTTTGGCCGTCTGATTATTTGGTCCGACGTTACTCATTTTTTGACTTTACAAGATCACCTCGTGGGCCGGATCAGGCCCACAAAGGGGCTTAATCCGGCTCGCGGGCCGTACATTTGACACCGCTGCTTTAAGTCAAATGAAATACAATAAAGAGATGAAATGCAGCAAAGGTGTAGCTGCAGCAGAATGAAAACGAAAGAAGCTTGAATTGCTCGATATTTGATATTTAGGTCATTTTGGTCAGTGTGACTAAAAAATTGTGTTCAAGAATAAGGTGTTCTATATGCAATAATAGTTTTTATTAATCGTGATTTTATGATTATTCAAAATAATTCTGATTAATATTTTTTTCACATAATTGCCCTACCTTCACGACCGTCGGAACTAATAAAACTCGAGCACCAATTCACGTAAGAAAACTGCATGGTTTGCTATCGCTTCAATATGCTGTATGATAGTAGTGTATCCTTTCAAAAAAAAAAGAAAAGTAGGCTTTGCAATAATATATCGTGGCAAACCTGCAGTTGTTACAAGAGTTTGATAAGCGCCGACTGTCTATGAGACCTTGAAGGTGTCAAGAGTGTGATTTGAGATAGGATGCGTGAGTCGGGCGGCGGGGCGACCGCAAAAAAAGAAGAACTTAAGGAGTTGGCGTGTATTTGTTGTCGGTGACATAAATCGTTGATTTTTTAACAATAAAGAGGTTACTGATCAACTGTCATCGTTTTTGTCGTCAAAGCAGACACTAGAGGATGTCTTTTCAGTATCACAGGATGGCGTCGCTGACAAGAAGGCTGCCAGCTAGCGTTAGTTAGCGGATGTCTTTTCAGTTAGGCTCAGTTAGGAGATCGACGTGCATGTTTTGTAAGTGATCGTGTTCCAACTAACACAATTTCAGGCAGTCTGGAGAGACTGTGATCATCGCACTGTTAACATGTCACATACGGTAGAGTGCAGCGGTGGGCTGCACATTTGCTACCTGGCCCTTCACCGAGGACTCAATCCGCTTCTTAAAACATCACTATTATGTCACAATAATAGAAGCCATCTGCTTTTTTTTTTTTTCTAGTGTGCATTTTTCGCTAAGTAGGCGCTACTGAACATTGCACACTGAAACCAGCAGACGTTCCAATAGCTTCTTTCCACTCGCCATTAACGTATAAAACAGTTGACTCACAATTTCATAGTGCCAATTTTGCACATCTTTGCGGTGCCGTCAGACTGCATCAGTTGAACAGTACCTCGGGTTCTACTGGACACTTTATATTGCTTCATGACTCGCTGCATCATTTACACATTTGTTGATGTATCAGTATTACTGCACTACTGGACACGTTATATTGCTTAATGACTCTCTGCACTTGTTTATGTCCTGCTTATTTTGTCACAGTGGCTTGTTTGCTTATGACAGCATTTACAAATGCTGGAGACAAATATCTTATGTGTTTTAACAGACGGTGCCTATAAAGATAATTAGGATTCAAAAGCATCATAACAGCACGCAAATGTACAATACAGTCATATAAGGTATTCTTTATCCTCAGCAAAGAACGGCTGCTGCATTAAGTGCCTATAATGATAATTAGGATCCAAAAGCATCATAACAGCACGCAAATGTACAATACAGTCATATAAGGTATTCTTTATCCTCAGCAAAGAACGGCTGCTGCATTAAGGCAAGAAATCAAGCGCTGAATCCACTAAAGCAATGCGTGGCTTTTTCCATCAAACATTTAATTCACAAAGCGTGCACAGATGGTGAAATGCGTCACTAGCCGAGATGCCAAACAGAATGCGTCTCGTTGCGCCGGCGCTACTTGCGTGTATTTAAATGAAGTAACGTGCATACATTTGGCTGAGAAATTGCTCACCTCTATGCAAATGAGCCTCATTGATAAACAACGTCTAATTCATGAACACCGGCGCTAATAAGCCACATGCAGCTTGAGTGACGCGAATAACGTCTTGAGGAAGATGGTGGGAAATTGACGCTCCTCAGTGAAAGCCTCTTTTGCCTCAACAATATGAAGGGAACACTGACATGTGCAAGACTACAAGACATGAAATTATGTACTAATTGCTTAAAAAAATAATAATCTTCATATTCATCAATTATTAATATGCACCGTGTTTATTATACCGTGCAATATGTTAAATTGTTTAATAGAACAACAATAAAAAGTGAAATGAAAGAAATACATTTTTAAAAAGCAAGAGAAAGGAATAAAGCAAAATGACATAAGTAGTTTTAAACAGGTGTGTTTTTAGTTGTGATTTAAATTGAGTGAAAGAGTGAATGAAAAAGTGTATCAAAAACTCTTTCTTTTCAATTGCATTCAATTATGTCATTACTGTATGTTACATTACTGTACACATGTTATGTTTAAGTACAATATTATAGAGCGATATTTTTTTCTCACAAAAAACAATGCAACATTTATTGCTGTGTTTTGCGGGAAGACTGGACCAGATTAATGGCATTTCCATTCATTTCAATGGTGAAAGATGATTTGATGATGTTTTGAGCTACAAGTGTGGTCAAGGAATGAATAAAAGTCATTTCTCAAGGTACATGTTGGCATAGATTTGGATAAAGGTACATACATGCATGAAACGGATTTTTAAATTTGACTCACTGGATGGTAAAAAATATTATCTGGCATTACAGTTTGGCCTTGGCAGCGGTTGTCGCTCTATTGACTGCTGTACACATGTTTTATCTATTCCAATCCTAAACCAAATTACCACCTTATTTCCAGGATATCAGTGTAAGCTAAAGTAGTGTCCTCTTATGAGATAGAAAAACAGCCGTGTGTGTGCATGTGCGTGCGTGCGTGTGTGTGCGTGTGTGTGTCAGACATCTGCTGCCAGCGAGAGGAACTTGCCTTTTGTGTTTGTAATAGAAAAACAGGGTATTTGTCCTCATGGATAAGTAAAAGATGTTTGCACCTGAGCTCACGGCGTATTTAAGATGCAAACAATGTCCGCCCGTTTCACAAAAAGATTCCTCAATTTCCCAAAAGACAAAAATATTCCCTCTCTAGCATATTTCAACATGCAGCAGTAAAGGAATGCAAATCTTTAGGAAGGCACAGTAGTGCTTTGACTTACAAGTTAATTTCCTCCCGTGACCACACTTGTAACTAAAGACATATCTCAGATTATCTTTCCCAATAGAAATGAATGGAAATTCCATTAATCCGTTCCAGCACTCGTGCTCCTTCTGGTGTGCACGCCTTGGCCACCAGGTGGCAGTATAATGGGGTAGATGCCACAGACTTCCCACTTCCGGGTCTCACACATCAGCGTCGTTTCCGGCCACTGATGGACGCGTTCCAACACTCACACCCCTATTCCTGTGCCCCCCAAGGGCGTCTCAACTTTCTGAAATGCTTCGGACAACTGAGACAGACACACTACACACTCGCACTCGTCAACAGGAACGCGCAAACGGCACAAAGGCAGAAGCGCGAGAACTGGGATGCAGCCCACACGTCGCAAACAGGAAACAACGCGGATGTGTGAAAACCAGTAAGTCGGAAGTCCCGCCTCCTCCGGGGCATATACCCCATTGACACAAACGAAGAAGAGTTTCACAAATAACTCGGTAAGTGTCATAAATAGCAATGCTAGTTATAGTATAATAGTAATCTTACAGTGTTCGTATCTCAAATTTGTGTTTGTACATCAAAGCAAAATCCGTCTGAAGGATGGCTCTTATCTAAAAAAAACACCTCATAAATCGGGTCACTTGTAAGTCAAGGCACCACTGTAAATGGTAAATAGTAGTTTTACATCTCATTAGCTTAGTAGCATAATTGCCCAAGTCATTTTTTATTGTTCTTTGAAAACAAGAAAAAACTAATTCAACAAACAAAAGTTTAGTTGCATTGATTCAACTTTTGTTTGCATGAGCCAGATGACTGAAACTTTACACAGACATAAAGAAAAAAAAACACAATTCATACCAAGCACTATTTGTATTGCTATTGTGACAAGAAGTTTAAAAAATGTCTTAGGCGAGTTTGATAAAAGACAAAAAAATTTGTATGAGTAAAAGTGTTGTGAGGAAACAGTCGTACCCTGAGCTGAAGGCTCTCCACCCACTGTCCGACGGCCTTATACTCCGGCGTGGAGGAGTTGCTCATCTGGAACTGGAACAAGTCATAGCGTCCAGGAGCATCACCGTTCTTATTGAAGACAACCGTGGTGGCAGCACTGCCTGTACGGAGACAGAAAAGGTGGCCGTTGGTCAGACAAGGTGTCGCAGTGGATTTGGAAACAAAAAAAACAAAAAAGCATGATTTTGGAACCTCTCTGATCTCGCTGCGTGCTGGCCCACAAGGACACAAAATGTCGGAGTTTCTTCTGCATACAACCTCTAAACACCGTCACGACCTACATCTTGCCCTTGACCGTAACCGGAAGCAAGAACGTCATCTCCCTGTTGACCGTGCGGCACGGCAGCGCCTCACCTGCTTCCTATTCATCATCGGCCACAGGAGAAATTGATTTTCACCTTCAATACGTGCTTACATTACATTTGCTGGTTCTCAGGTGCAGTCTTAGAGTGAAAACTGACCACTGTTGAAAGATACAGTCAGGTCCATAAATATTGGGACATACTGTAGATTCTCATGTTTGGCTCTAAACATCACCTCAAAGGATTTGAAATGAAACCAACAAGATGCGCATCAGACTTTAAGCTTGAATTAGTCGGTATTCACATCTAAAACGGGTGAACGGTGCAGGAACGACAACAGTTTGTACAGTTGTTAACATGAGAAAAAGGCTAAATACCCAAAATACTGTGGCAATTCTTTTGATATTTTCAGAGGTGGAAGTGGAATTTTGAAAATAAAAATATGTCTAAGTCAGTTAGGTTGACCCCAAAAATTGGTTGACGAAAATGTCTGCCTCTGAACTATAATTAATAATGTTAAAAGCATTTTTACAGCACCCAAGACCAATTTTTGGCCACTTTTGTGTTTCCGCATGGACATTTTGTTGCTGATGGATCATTTCCGACTTTCTTCCTTCCAATGGAGTCATTTTCAGAAATGAAAAAGATGCCTAAAGCTTGGGGTCGCTTTAAACTAAAAAGGACAAATTATTTTATGGAAAAATAGGGCAAAGCCGATACGTGTATTTACTTGTGACGATGACTGCTAGAGGTAAATAACTCAGCTTTGCTGTTAAATTAGCATTAAACAATCTAAAACCTCATCAGAGTACACTGCATTACTAATTACGTGAGCCAAACATCTTCCACTAAATTGTGGTGACCGGTTAAACTTGTGTGAGCGGATGTTAAAGCTTCTCCAGCTAACTTAGCTTAGCATAGCTTGCTGTCGGTGTCTCATATCAACACATCGCTAAGCAGCGATTTAGCGTGAATGTAAAGTGACATGATATTCATTATTGTGGGAAATATGAACAAAAAACAAAGGGCAGGCGAGTGTGACAGTCGTTTCTGGATCTTTTATTGGATTTTTTTTATCCTCACGTCCACTGCGGGTAATCGGATTAGCATAAACGGCAGCAAGACGTACTGAATCGGCAAGAAAGCGTGACACCAGACCCCTGGCTTATATGAACATTAATATGAAAATATTCTTTACTTTTAAGTGAGTATTATATAGTGTTAATATTTACCAACTTTAACAAACTTGTGTTATTTGTAAATGTGCGCTAATTCCTGGCAGACATTTTACCAGGAATAGAGGTGGTGTGTGTGTGTGTGTGTGTTCGCATGTGGGGGGAGGGGTGTGATTATCCAAGTAATCGATTGATTTATCGATAGGATAATCAAATCCATGCTAATTGTTAGTGAAAGCCCAAATACAAACTATTGTAATTCTTTCACTATTCACCTGATTCGGATGTAAATGCTCTCAAAATAAATCTGAAAGTCTGCAGTTAAAGCACAGATGGTTCGTTTCATTTCAAATCCATCGCGGTGGTGTTTAGAGCCAAAAAGTGACCATTCCGCCCATGTCCCAATATTTATGGCCCTGGCTAAGTGAGCACCTCGGGTTAGAGGTGATGCATGGCGTTCACACAGCAGACAACAACAGGAAATGGAGGCAGAATAAGCAGGTCAGCCAAAGCGTCATATGGCCTCCATCTGCTCTCAGCGCGTAACAGCCTGTTTCAAGCACAATACTGAAGATTGCACTAATTAATGTCACGAGGACAATGCAACCTTGTTTTTTTGTCGTTTTTTTTTTTTTTTTTAATATATTTTACTGTGCACTGTACATGTTTATGCGTGTCCTCAAAGCTTTGTCTCCCTGCAGAAGTGAACGTGGAACAGCATTCAGATGAAAACGCCCGTGCTTCATTTGAAACATAAGGTTCAAATTGTTGACTGGGCGTTTTTCAGATCTCAGTCTGAGGCGAAGGCGAGATAATAATAAAAAAGAGCTACATGTGGACAGGATCAGTCACCTTGGCGCTGTGTTCAGTGGGCCATAAGCACAAATGGAGATAGTAATTTTTAACTGGGACAGCGGGAGTCTGATGACACTTGGCTTGGGAATTAAGAACTTTAATAGCTGCGGCATTAAAAAGTGCAGGGAAAGGACCAAAACGCATATGTCCCAAAAAATTTTTTTTGTTTTTGTTTTTATCTACAACAGAGCTTGTGGCGCTCAGAGGCCACGGCACCTTTTCCATCGTTTTAAGCCAGAGGGGAATTTCATCTCCCTCCAGTTTTCTTTCCAAGGACATTTGTCATTGAACACTCTACAAAAGTTTCTGCCAAAAAGAGTCTTGTAAAACAAAACAAGACAAGAGTACTGAGGACTCCGGTGAAAGAACAAGCCAGCCACGTTCCTAAAAGGCTGGGGATAAAAGAACTCTTTTTTTCCCCCCTTCTTTTTTTAACTGTGCTGTGTGTTTTTCTCATTTGCATACAGGCCGACCCATGACAAGCAATTGCTTTTTATCCCTCTCAATGTACCAAACGTGAACCTAAGCATTAAAGACACTGTTCTTTTAGCAAAGTTTCTGTAATTTTTAGAATGACCATACAACTGGTTGTTATTTTTCCATGATATTTGGCTCAATATCTTGAAAATGGAGCAGAATGATACAGTACAACGCTAAGATTTTACTCTAAATGGCCAATGTATACATACCAGTACAAATATTAAGTCTCTTCAAATGTGTTTCTTTTATTTTCGACTTTTTTTTTTTTCACTTGATGTACTTGATTTTGGCATTTTTCACACACATCTTTGCTAACTACCACATGTGTAACAAGTGGTACATAAATGTTGTTGTTAAATCAAAATGTTTTAATTGTGTTTTTTATTGTCCGCAACAGCACATTTGGACAATGATAGTATGAACAGTCAACGTAGCAATTGCAGCTAGAAGAAGCTGTTTCTAACCGGCCACACTCATCACAGAGGCTGCGGGAGGGTAAAACGAACATTTTCTTCCAATTATCTAAACTCAGCTCACGTTCCAATGCCATCAAGCTTAACATGTCCACTCTGTCATAGTGAAACATGATTGTCATAATTAAAAAAAAAACATGAACATTTTCAGACATTTGAAATACCCAGTATTTGCTAAACAATAACAGTCGCTCACGTTCCAATGCTATCAAGCTTAACATGTCCACTCTGTCATAGTGAAACATGAATTGTCATAAAAAAAAATATTTAAAAACATGAACATTTTCAGACATTTGAAATACCCAGTATTTGCGAAACAATAACAGTCGCTCACGTTCCAATGCCATCAAGCTTAACATGTCCACTCTGTCATAGTGAAACATGAATTGTCATAAAAAACTTTTTTTAAAAACATGAACATTTTCAGACATTTGAAATACCCAGTATTTGCTAAACAATAACAGTCGCTCACGTTCCAATGCCATCAAGCTTAACATGTCCACTCTGTCATAGTGAAACATGAATTGTCATAAAAAAAAAAATTTTAAAAACATGAACATTTTCAGACATTTGAAATACCCACTATTTGCTAAACAATAACAGTCAGCTTGATGAAGGAAAGGTCCTCCACTTGCTAATCAAACGCTAACATCACCCAAAAAAGTCCACCCTGTCATTGTCCGTCCCATCAGCACACTCATATACGTATTTTGCTGTTTGCACATCGTCTGTTGCCAGTGAAAATGTTTGGAAGCTAGCTTGGCCAATATGCATTTCTAAAAGCGTAAAAACATCTTTTCAATACAATGAATTTGGAGTTCAAAGGAAAATCTCAATTTTGGTGGGGGTGAAACAGGAAAGTCTCAATGGCACTTTTCTTTGCCACTGTTTTAAAGTCATGCAAGATGGAAATGACCATTTGTATGACCAAATACGGTGAAGTGAAGTAAATCCGGAAGAATTGTCCACCTAACAAACAGAAAATCTAGTGAGTGGGTGTCAGACGTGTTGCGTGTCTCGTGTGCATCACCAAAATAGACTTGTTAAAACAGCGTGTAAGGATGTCTGCAAGATGTGGAGGACGAGCGAACGTGTGACAGGAGTTACATCGGTACCGGGCGCCCCAGAAGAACAGTTGAGCACGCACAAATGCACAAACACACAAAATCAGTCAAGAATGTGACACCAACCATCAGGAAGTTGGCACGCTGCAGCTTTACAGCAAATAATTAGGTGGCATTTCTGCGCCTGCTGATAAAAGATGTATTTAAAAATTCCTTTCAATTTCCCCCAGCTCGATATTTCAATGGAGCAAAATGTTCGTTCTCAACTCCTAAGCAAGAGTGTCGTCTAAGATGAAAGATTTATGCATTTGCATGAGGCTCTGAACTAAGACTTAGCAAAAGTGCACAGCTGCTCTGCTGTGCTGAGCAGTGTGGGTGGACCGGGGATACGCTGCTGTGTTTTTCTCGCATCATTATTCTCGCCTTTTTTCTTCCTGCCTCTCACTCCTCAGCTCTGTGACTCGGGCGCAGTGGGGATATAAACAAAAGGAGGTTTGCACTCCTTCACTCTAAAATATACATCAGCGGTGGCACGTACACGTGATAATGCGTCAGGTTATGGGCTAAATGCGCTAAGCCGCAACATGACCGCCTTCCTCCACTTACGGAAAGGCTCGCAAATAACACAAGCGTCGGAGAGGCGCTAGAAGGCAGACGGAAGAAACGGCCTTGTGATTGCTGGACTGAAATCAGCCTCCATCTTTGTCACTCCGAGTTGAATGATTTTGGCCCAGCGCAAATCCATAAAATGTGCCCAGATGGTTACTGAGATTGGACAACGGATTTTCAATCAATTGAACGTATCTTCACTTTGATAATGCCCGCAAACAGACAGTCGCTCCCTCATCCTGCACTGCTGCCATAGCGACAGTGTCGGAGGCTTTGTAGCCTTTATCTCCCTGACAGAAGTTTGTCTTCGCACAATTGAAGAGAAATTTGCCCTGTTAAGATCGCTCGGCGTTGCTGCTTGAATTATAATGAATGATGAAGTTCAATTTCAAATAACATTTCAAATAATACCGTACCATCTCACGGCACACTACCTAACAAAAATATCATTAATCTCATAAATGTTCCTAAAAAAAATTGCAACATAATTTTTTTCATGAGAAAACTAACACTCATACATTGAGAAAATAATTAAACGGAACAATAAGCATTTAACAGTTTTTAATCACACTTTGCATTAATCCGCTATATGCAGAAAATAACGTGACTAAATACAAAAAAAACTGCCAAAATACCTAGCATGACAACCGGTTGGTTGTTGACATGACTGTTAATAAAACAAAATAAAAAATCTTTATTGCTGTTGTCTTTGGATAAAAATGAAATACATGTACTGTAGATGATTTATTTCTACAAATGTGATATGGTACATGTAAACGCAAACAAAGCCTAAACTTTGAGTATTGCAATCTTTTGTGGCTCATACTCTAATTAGCATAATAGAATATAGAATAGAATTAGTCTGAAAGTAATTTCTCGTAGATAGAATAGGGCATTTTGCTCCATTGTGAGATGGAACACAGCACACACCCGGTCAATCGAAGCAGCTCCCCTTATTCCCAATAAAATTAGGGTGGTGAAAGCGCACATTATGGAAGCATAAATTGACTTGCTCGGGTCCTTTTATGAGATTGAAGGTAAATGCATACTCAAAATTGAGGTCAGCATTGCCCTCGACATGCCTTCCATTTTGTCACTGGGAGTGGCAATAAACTGCTGGAAGTCTCTTTTTGAAAGGTTGCTCACTACCCGCCAAAGTGTTGCTTATTGTGACTTGAGTTGAGTTCACTGCCAGCATACAGCACTCATATCTCAAGTTTATGCTTGCAAGTCAAAGCAAAGACAAAACAATTGAAGCAACAAGAAATGTATTTTTACTTTACAGGGACTTTTTTCATTACTTTTTTTTTTTAAGTAACCTCAACAAGGGTTTTTAGGAGAGGAAGAAATTATGTAAAGCACTTCAATGCAGGGTAGTTAAATGATGTTCAATTTGAATTCATGCTAAAAGTTTGTGCTGATTGCTAGTGTAGTGATTCAATAGCGAATTGTACTGCATGTGGAGGACTATCAATTTAAACTCAATGCCCCCATTCACCATGTCCCTGTGATTGACAGGCGACCAGTCCAAGGTCATCTGGGAGAGATTACAGCTCCTTGCAACACTGCAAGCAGCACATAAATGAACGGCTTCTAATGGCTCATTTACTGTGCGTTCATTTGACGATTTAGTCAGTTTTCATCGGGATAAACAGGAAGAGACTTTAGAACACACTGTTTTGTATTTAGTTCATGTTGTGAACATTATTCTCAGCGCGCACATTCCACATAACATTTGTCATAGGGGAGAGCTATTTTAATGGCAGGCACAGTTGAGCTGCTGTGTGCTCCTCCGAAAGTAGGGCAGTTTGGGCAACATAATTCACATACTTTTTTTTTTTTAAGTGCTCAGTCTGATCTCCACCATTTTCTAAGGACACGGTGTTCTTCAGACGAGCTTCTAATGATCAGCGGCTGACATGCCAGCACATCTGTCTGTAAAGATGCGAGTTTCTCGTCTCCAAAGTCGCCTCTTTTCTCCCACTTGCTGTTGCCCTGCAGTGCAGATGTCATTAATAGCCGCTGACATTAATTGTTAAGTACATCACTTTCTGTACGGGCCTAAATAATGCAGAAGATCAAGAGCAGAGAAACCCAGACAACATCAAATAATGGCAAAATATTACACAGAGCTAGAGCTATTGGCATCCATTTCTCATTTACTGAATGTCTTTTTTTTTGTACTCTTTTTTTTTTTTTTTTTTACTTATTTGTTCATACACCACAAGCTTTACTTTTAATAGGCGGATAACACTTGAATGTGACTGCAAGTTTTGCTCAGCAAAAAAGATGATGAAGTCTGCTTGGATGGAGAAAGAGGCGGCTGTCTGCCATTGGGCAAGTACTGACTTTTACGAAACCAGTTGCAAAATATTATTACACTTGTCCCGTCACAGCTTCATTTTATTACTTGTGGTATTCTCAATAAGCAGGCTTGTATTTTCTTTTTACTCACTTAATTTGCGAGTTGACACATACTGAAGAACATGACATCCACATTCTTACTTGTTTAGACGATTCTCTTCTTCGTCCCTTTTTTGTTCTTCATCTCTTATCTACTGTATATGTCCCTTTTAAAAAGCGCCTTCTGGTGTTTAGACATTGGAAATACGAAATTCTTTGATTTACTAGATACATGCTAGTAAACTATGTGGCAAGACTTAGAAGAACATGCAGTCTGATTTTCACCCTGGAGAACCCACGGGGTCAAATTTGGCCCCTATAAATTCTGCTACTCAAATAACAAAGACCTTTTTCTTTTTTTTTCTTTTACAAATTTAACTTCAAAAGTCCAGAGTGCCACTTCTGACCCCTGCATGGGGCCATCTAGTGGATGAATATTGCACTTACATGAGCCAGAGTGGTGGTGAGAAGATGGCTAAAATGCAACAAATAAAACAAAAAAATTCTGTTGTTCAATGTAGCTGTGTATTTGATTGATTATTTTCTTAAATTCTAAATAGTTTACTGACAGTTTTTGTTATTCCGATTTTTTGAAATGATACCCCTAAATCCCAAAGGGTCAAATTTCGCCCAAATCCTAAATTAGGGAATACATTGAAAAAACAAATATTTTGGTGTTCAGTGAATTTATAGCAGTCATTTAATGTATAATTCATAATTTTTCAAAGAAGAAAAGGGTTCTTGGTTTCTCCAGGATTAAAATGTCATTAATGACAAGTGCTAATTGCTATATTTGATTGTGACTTCCGGCATGTTCAACAAAACCGTGTTTTGAACGACAATTGATCAAAATAGAACACGTTTTCATCACAATTTTAAGATCTAACGACATGATCAAGTATTAGTCCTCAAATTGAAGTACAGTGTTCCCTCGCTGTAACGCAGTTCACCTTTGCGGCCTCGCCGTTTTGCAAATTTGTGAAGGTTTGAACATTGACAATGTTTAAACAAGGATAAAATGTATATGCATCGATGAGAAAAGTGTATAAACTGTGTGGTGAGGAGTTTTAGAGCCTTAAATCATTCATAATAAATGTAAAACATAAAAAGCTAACTACTTCGCAGATTTCATTTATTGCGGGTATTTTTTGGAACCGACGAGGGAACACAGTACTTGTATTCATACTCGGTTTGACAGTGGTTGGTTATCAAGCATCTCTAGTTTATACTGTTAATGCCCCCCCCCCCCCCCCGTCTCACAGATTGAATTTTGGCAGCACGACTGATGAACTATTCGAAGGAGTGAAAGACATGAGGAATAAGTTAATAAGAAGTGATTATGGATGTTCAAAGACCATTTCTAAAGGAGTAAAATACTACGTGCTACAATTAGTGTAGATAATGATTTTCCAGAAAAATGCCTTCCTCCCCATAAAAATTAAAACATATCTCCGCCTCCTCTTTCGTTAAAGCTGTAGAATCTATTAGGATGCAAATGAAGTCGGCTCCTTCTCAGTAAGTTCAATTTTCACTGGTTATGGACTGGAGACTTCAGTTTTAATTTCTGAACGTTATATTATCAACCACTATTTCTTTATTTGTTTGTTTATTTCAACGATAGCCCCTTGAGATGCATCATCTCGTTTGGAAAAATACATAAATATCATTGCCAGTAGCACAAAATCAGCATTAACTCATTCACTGCCAGTGACGGCTATAGACGTCCAAAATTAATTTGAACTATTTCTGTTAGTTTAACATTTTTTCCACTTTTGTTAACTCTTTGACTGCCAAAAACGTTAAATAACGTTTAGTAAAATCCTAGGGAGGAGTGCCAAAGACGTTAAAAGACGTTTGTTTCAAAACAGAGGTGAAACTAACCATTTTCTATTGTTGATTACTGAAAAACGGAATAAGGTAGAAACAAACTTTTTTTTCTGATGAAAGATGAGAGTCCAATCTTCCATTTGGTAGTATGTGTGTTTCCATAGTCCAAACACATAATTTTCTGTGGACCTTGAAAGATCAGTCAAAATGCTTAAATCGGCTGGCACCCACGGCATCCCTTTTCTGAAAACGTCTGGCAGTCAAAGAGTTAAAGGGAAATCCAGAAGACAATCTGAAACATATACTGTATATTCATACATACTGCACAACACATACGTGTACTCACAAACAAGGCACAAGATGATGCACCATAAACACATCAACTGACGATATAAAGCCCAAAGAGACTGAGCCCAGCAGCGAAGTTGAATGTAGAAATGATTTCAAGATATCAAAAGTGCTGATAGCACAGCGAACGATTTCTTTCCTTATTCTTGGAGTTTAAAAAAAAAGGTCAGTATGCCTTAGGCTATTATGTAAACTAATGGATATTTAAAATTTGTATAATTTAATGTATATAACCAATGCAATTCCCTCCCAAATCAACGACTCCCACAGACTGTGGTAGGTCCCAGAACAAATTTACAATTACTATTTTACAAGTCTTTGATAAAAATGAAGTACAGCTGGGAAGTAAATCAATATTAATATGTATCATGATAAACACGTGATAAATATCAATAGAAAATGCGTCCCATAAAATGTTCAATAGGAAAAAAAACGTGGGAAGAAAATCACGCAGCAAGGGATTCAGGTCTTTTGGGCACATCTCATTTCTCTTTCAGGCAGGTGGCTTTCAAGGATAAAGGAAACAGAAGGTGCGAGGAGAACTGAAATCCACCCTCAGCCACTCAACCGATCGATTCAAAATTTGGATCACAGTTGCACAGTGTGGCCATGTCAGAAATTATAGCCTATTAAAATATTTCTTCATTTCTAAGCAAGCGAGACCCAGCCGGCTACCATGCTGTGCCCTGTCAAGCCATAGAATTACAGTAAATGTTGTGTTTCACCGCAATACTAAACAACATTAGCGGAGCATATGGTTAAAATGTATCAAAGAAATGTTTCGCCATTGTGTCTAACAATTTACTAGTTTGGCAATAGTTTGAATATTTGAAGTGGTTGAAATGTGTTTGATAGTTATTTGTTCAAATGCAGACTTGATATTTCTATATATAGTATATATATGGTTTATATATAGTGTATAAGAATGTCAACCTCAAGATGGTTTCCACGTTTGCAGAATACTTTGTACTATTTAGAAAGACTTTGTTAGACATATTGATTTTTACGCTTGAAGTATTAATATATTAATATATTAATATTCAGATATTCGTTGCATTTTTTTGGTTTAAAAAGTGTTTATTTAATGTATATACTGGCCATTTTGTTTATTTGACTTTTTCAGAGTTGTGTTGATCTCTTATTAAAACTTAAATGTTACATTGCTAAATAAAAGTACCCAAATTCAGCCTTTAGATCCAGGTACTTATTTTGAATATTTGAAAATAATATCAAAAATCAAATCATTATCGATATGAACTGATAGGAAATATTTATATTGTGATACATTTTCCGCCATATCACCCCACCCAAGGATGAAGATTTAGATAACATAATCAAGGTTTGACAACAATTCAGTCACAATTCCTCTCCAGACTTGTAGAGAAAAAAAATTCAATTAATTGATTTTAGACAACGATATTCATAAATCTTCCTAGAGGTAGAGTTAATATGAGGTTTGAAAGATAATCTAGCCAAAGGCATAAATATTTAATTTCATTCACTTTTTCTAATAAAGTTCCACTCACAAAGCTAATTTACAATTTTTTTGGTCGAGTGCAAAACAACATGAAACTGTTGTCATGATATCACAAATCATTCTTCGAGACAGATGCCTTGAACTGGAAGATGAACACAGCTAATCCCCCCATGGAAAATGAATATGAACAATGAAACAAACATCATCCGGTATGCTGAGGCCTCATATTGGAAAATGAAGTGAAGACGCACTTTAAGTGGAGAGGATCTTAACGTGATTAGAAATTAATGAGTCGTTACCAATTTTAAGATACTCAAAGTCTTTCCTGAGAAGTAATCAGGAGCAAGTGAAGAAGAAAGTGGTCAGAAATATTCATGAATAACCATAAGATGATCACTGAGTATGGACTATTGTCTTTTTATACAAGGTTAACTCATTCAATGCCGGACATTTGCACTCAGCATTTTGACAGATTTTTCAAGAGTCACAAAATATTGTGTTCTGTGATAATCTTTATATCTACCAAAAAATCCTTAATGTGGTGAGTAATGATTCATTTATTGGAGCCAAACTCAGTTTCTTCAATACAAGTGATTGGAAGAGATGGCCGGGGATTCCCGATTCAAGATGGCAGCTAAGTCTGCACATCCTCAACCGGTCGAAGCTTCCATAGACGTAAACAAATCTTCACTTCTTCTACACATTGCGCCAATGAATCTCAGTACTGCCACCTGCAGGCAGCGGCGCAATTCTTTCTGCACTCCACCATACACTTTTACTTGCTTTTCTGGCCGACCAGAAAGATTACATATGTCACGCACATTCATTAAATATACTAGACAGACTGTTGAAGGTCAGCATGTGTAGTATGTGATCAAACATGCATGTTGATGATATAAAGAAAAAGAGCCATGTCTCTTGTGTGAAGGCACACACCCATAACTGCCTGCGTCAATTAATTAATTAATTAATTAATTAATTAATGTGTGTGTGGTCGTATGAGGCATGAAAGACGCTATCACTCATTGCAGCCGCTCTTCCCTTTTCACCCATTTATTTGCGATACGCAATGACCAGAAAACTAAAATGGAAACTCATTTCATGTAATCATTATTAGTTGTTTTGTTTTTACTCTTCACTCGGTAACAGGGAGCCTCTGCCTGCCTTGACCACTCGTCCCTGGCATGAAATAGGGACGTTTAGTAAATGTAATATGTGCAAGCTATGCCTACTACAATGTTTCATTGACAAACCGGAAGTCTGTGCTAACTGCTAACATTAGCTTAGCAGTATCAGCCGCTCTACTGCACTACTACTCAATACTAGTGGTGCAACGGATCATCATTGATACGGATCAGGCCCCACAGTTCGGATTTCACATGGTCCGCGGATTGATTGGTAAAAAAAAAACATAAGGGCAAAAGTTTTTTACTTAACTTTTTTTAATGCTGACCTGATGAACGATCCGATCTGTGACTCAAATCTGTGAACTGAACCGAACCTTGGCTTTTGTGATTCGTTCCACCACTAATCAATAGTGGGGTTTACATCCACACATTTTATTCAAATTTTCAAAAAAATAGCGAAAATAAAACGGAATGGAAATGATAGAAATTCGAAAAAGGGCCCGAAATTTGCAAAAACGTTTTTACGCTTGGAGGCGGTGGATTTTGAAGCGTATCGAAAAAAGGAAAAAGCTAATTTTGGCTATGGAATCAGGTTTTGCAAATAAATACTGACAAGACCGGATACACATCGCACATTTTGACCGGATATTACGTCTCACGTACGTTTGTAGTCCCAAAGCAATGGCGGACGTTAAAATAAGGCATGTTTGGGGGGACGAAACGGCAAAAAAAACCGCTATGGTTTATCAAGAATTACAAAAGCAAATTCATACGATGTCATCACACGGCGCAGTCGCTTCCTGTTCTTCTTATTTTAAATTACTGGTGGATCACATCGCTATGGTGTATACTGCCACCTACAGCAGCGGAGTCGCCTCTCAATATTCGCAAAAGAAAAACTGATGAAAACGGGCGTCGCATGTTTGTTTTGTGCATTTTCAGTATGTTCGCTTAAAAAATTTGAAACAATTGGATGAAAACCTGAATAATAACCCACTCTAGTAAATGATTTTATATTAACTAACCGTGTTCAGTCAAGCTTCATTTACATATGGTTACTACATAATGACACTAAAGTTTGTGTGAAAGTCTTGGTGGCCATCTTGGTAACGCCTCCAAGCTCCTGCAGTAATGAGGTGCACTTTCCCAAGGACGTATAAACTTTATTTTAATTAACACAAAAGCGTGATGACCCCTTTCCCCCTGCTGCTAATATCCAGGCTGATGGGCGTTGTTTTTTCCTCCAACATATATTAACCCATCCACTAACCCATCTATTTTCTACTGCTTATGTTGCGGCGTATTTAGTATTCAGTAAATACATATAAAGAAGAGTGAAAGTCAACCGGCCTCCAAGTGAAGATCATGTATTTTTCATGACAGTATGTCATCAAGTATTCAGCACGCTAACAAAGGTCAGAGCAGTGGGATCTTTGTATATTAATCAACAAATGCTTGTCTGACTCAAAATAGTTTGTGGCGCTGCCATCAATGATGTCCTTGAAAGTTCTACTCACCGTTGAAGCTGGAATTGCGGATGTACTTGAGCAAAGTTTTCCCTTCAGCAGACTCCATCTGTGGACAGACGCCAGGATGGTCGGGACACAAGTCCCTCTGCATGTTGTGCAGCGCGTGCGCCATGGCGTAGACAGCATCAATCACAAACTGCACCTTCCCTTCCTGCTCGAACTTGGAGTCGATCCCGATGCGTTCTTGGCCTGTGGGAAGACGACGAAGAGCTAGTAAATGCAGCACCATTAGACGTTACGTCAGCTCTCACTATCGTCTCCACGTCCAATTCCTTCCTCTATTTATCATTTACTGGCAGTACATACGTTCAAGTCTGATTTTGAGGGAATTACACCTAAAAGGAGACAATGCGGCAGAATAAATGAAGACGACCCATTTAATTCCCAAACGCAAAAATTGCCAAACATCGGGCTGTGCTGTTTGTGAGCAAGCCGGCAGATTGCATTAATGTGCTGTTCTACATAGTAATGGACTGCTAACAATGGGTCTCGTTGGTCCCATCTACAAGGTGATAAAAATCACCATGAACTTTAGAGACGCACTTCTCTGCGCTGGCTCCACGCTCACGTAATGCCCTCCACACAGTGCACTACCCTTTCACTATGGCTTGCTGTAAAGGTTTTGCCTCCTGCCGTTTATACACAGCATGAATATTTAAATGGGCAACCTGCTTCTGGATTCTTCTCGTGACCACGTGCCGCTTTTCACTCCGGTGATGGCAATGACATAATGTGACCGACATCAACAAAAAAGGGCCAAACAGATTGCGTGTGCTGTTAGTGGGCACGTTGCGTGGGATTAATGCTACGTTCACAATGCAGGACATTATGCTGTTGTTCAAAATCAAATGCGAGTTGTAATGTGAACAGAATGTGTCCGTCACGTGACGTGCAATACGACGTCAAAAGACGCAGTTTTTTGTCGGAACGAAATATAGTTCTGTATGTAAGGGCTCATCGCTTTTCAGCAGAGTGGCCACAAAATGTACTCAAGTAATAGTAGCGTTACTTCGAAATATTATTACTCAAATTAAAGTAAAAAGTAGTCATTAAAAAAAATCACTCAAGTACAAGTAAAAAAGTATTGGCTGAAAAGAATACTCGAGTAACTGCTTGAAAATGAAGTCTGATTTATATATTTTTTTAAATTTCATCAGACAGACAAAATCATAATTATGGGCAAATGCTAGCATCTTCAAATCATAAAATAAAAAATTATTTATATTTAATGTTTTAAAAATTTATTGGGGTAAAATTTGTATTAAACTTTCAACTGCAATTAATTAATTAATTAATTAATTAAATGATGCCCCCCCTAATGTTATTGTTCAAACTAAAATAATATTAAATATACTTTTTAAAAATAAATAAATAATAATAATGCATCAGATTTATATAGCGCTTTTCTAGACACACAAAGACGCTTTACAATGGAATTGATACATTATTCATGCACTCACACATTCACACTGTGGTGACGGTAAGCTACTTAAGTAGCCACAGCTGCCCTGGGGCAAGCTGACGGAAGCGTGGCTGACAATGTGCGCCTACGGCCCCTCCGACCACCACCAAGCATTCACACCTTCCGTACACCAGTGTGAGTAGCACTGGAGCCAATGTGTGTGAAGTGCCTTGCCCAAGGACACATGACTTGTGGAAAGCGGGGATCGAACAGCCGACCTTCTGGTCGCCACATTAATAAATACATCTAGTTGTTTATGTAGAGTTGTAGAGTTGTAGTAGAGTGGTTCTTGGGCATTTAAGTTTGGTGTAAAGATTTTGAGAACCACTGCAATAAATGATATTTTATGTCAGATTTTATTTTTGGTATTTCCAAAAAATTATGTTTAGAATAACACAAGTGTAAAAGTTCTCATTTTGCCTGAACCACACTAGCACCACTTTAAATGGCACTTTGCCCCAATTTCAAATGTGGTATTTAATGTTGCAAAATCCGCCATTGCAATTTGTCTCGGGTTTGATGAATCCCATTGCGAGTATCATCGGCCACATAGCATAACTGAGCAATATATTGGCAAATATTCTTTGAACTGTGTGGCAATATTGCCTGTTTGTCAACCATGGGTGAGCCACGTTAGTAGATTAGCTTCCACATCAGTTTGTGCAAACCTTTTCTAAATCAGGCACGACGACTACTAGTGCCACAAATTGTACGTGCAATAATAGTATCAAGAATATCTTGTGTGGTACAAACAAAACATTTTCCATTGAGAAAAGAAAACATAAAGCCTCATATACATGATTTTGTTTGACTGGAGATGCTAACAGGACACAGCAGACTTGCTTAACAGAAGGAGGTCAAAAACAATCAATGTTGACATTTGAGTCCATTACTCAGAACTTAGCACATTACAGCCAACAAGCATCAAAGAAATAAGCATAGGGTGACCTATATGCCCGCTCTTTGAATTCACAAGCTTCCTGTTTTGGATTTGACATTCGCAAATAAAACCCGATTTGAGATGTGAAGAAAGAAGCTATCAAAACAGTTGCGCGGCCTTCACAGTTATAAAAGGCATTCTTTGCTGGATGCAGGGAAGATTGAAAGTCATTTATGATAATTTCATGGAGTGTTTGTGGGGTGCGCTGCGTGGACGTGCATCTTTTATCTTTGACACATGACGAAACGCAGCACACGGTACATGGGAAAGCAAAGCAAATCCTTGGGCAAACAATAATTTGTGTCACACTAGCAACAGCGTCAACGTGCACGCAGGCACGATTAATACAGCGTCCCGCATTACCAGCGTCACCCACATAGATAATGAATGCAGCACCATGCCTGTCAAAACTGTTGGCAGCCTGAGTTTAAGTAATACGAGCATGCATCACAACACTACCATTACAGCTAGCACAAAGACGGTAATACAACAAATACGGGGGCATAATAAGCAGTCATTCTGCTCGCTGTCATCGCCACTGTAATTTCAAACCCAAATAAAGCCGACTCCTCCTGCAGAACTCAACTGACTCCATCATGGAGAGGCATAGGGAATAGAATGCGCGCCGCCGAGAAAATTTCAAGACGGATGTTTAGGAAGTAAGTCCTCGGGCGTTAAGCAAAATATTAATGAAAGAGAGGACAGACAGACACACCCTGGGAAATTCGATAGGAATATCTTAAATGAAGCAGAGGAACAAACAACGGGCTGCCGTTGCTGCCGGCTGGCCTGCATATAGAACGGCAGCTTCCGGGGGGCATTACACTATGTTTTCATTAAAGCAGCAGCTATATGAAGTCATTCTATTTCATTACTAACCAGCAACTTGAAAATCATTTATGAATAATAAATGGCGGACTGGCTCATAATGAGGAGATTCCGAAACTCTGTGACTGCCATGGCGACCACAAAATCAACATTAGTCGGGTGTAATATTGTTGGGCCATCCAGGGCGCGTTGTGTTAGCGCAATGCATGTTTTTAATGCGTCTTCTGAAACTTCTGTCTTTGTTCGGAGCGTCTCATCATCAACTTTTCAATAGAGCGACTTCAAAGGAAATTACTCCTCAGCCACAAGGCGTTGGTTCCTTGCTTTTCCTTCATTAGGATATACCGTACGCTGCAAACTCATGACTCACTTTCTCTTTGACATACTAAAGGTGACGTCATTTTGTATTCCACTCCATTCCAATTTTAGCGAGGCAGGTTCCCGCAAGTTCACATTCAGGTCCTCAACTATTCACGCGTCTAAAGGCCGGTTCCTCCTCAATCCACAAGGAGGCAGTGTTGCTGTCTCCATCCGAACGGGAACGAGACGTCTTACGTTTATCGTTTCATTATTTGAAATATAAAAACAAAAAACTAGCCTTTATAGAGTTTTCTATTATGTGCTCATGTTGGGAAACAAAATACCACCCTAATTTGTTTCCCTTAACCCTGGAGAACCCACGGGGTCAAATTTGGCCCCTATAAATTCTGCTACTCAAATAACAAAGACCTTCTTTTTTTTTTTTTTTTTACAAATTTAACTTCAAAAGTCCAGAGTGCCACTTCTGACCCCTGCATGGGGCCATCTAGTGGATGAATATTGCACTTACATGAGCCAGAGTGGTGGTGACAAGATGGCTGGCAACATGCTGTTTTGTTGAGCTGGAAATCAATCCAAACAAAACAATCTTCTCAGCAAACCATCAGATGGTAAAATTGTATTTTTTTTGTTAATCTATTTCATATCATGTTGCAGAATGCCTAGGAGTATGTTTTTTATATATATATTTTGATAAATTATAGCAACTCTGAGCTAGTTCAAAAACAAGGGTTAAAATTGAAAAAACATATTTTGGTGTTCAGTGAACTTATAGCAGTCATTTAATGTATAATTCATAATTTTCCAAAGAAGAAAAGGGTTCTTGGGTTCTCCAGGGTTAAGCTTGCTTTGCCTTCACTGGGAAGACGCTCTTCTTCTATTGCTACCTCTTTGGACACTGCTGCTGTGAGAGGCGTCGAAGAAGAATATCCAATATCCAAAGTAACAACTTGCATTCCTAACCTAAGCATTGCTTGTAAAAATGTGCTTTATTTTGAATAACAGGTCCATAGAACTAATCAACCAATTTTGGCGGGCTACCAGGGGTCGAAATTCTCCATAGGAATGAATGGCCCCATTCATTTTCAATGGCCGGGCTACCAGGGGTCGAAATCTCCCATAGGAAATGAATGGGCCCATGCAAACAAGCGCTGACCCCCGAGGACGCGCATTTATCAGACCCAAAACCCACGCGGGTTCGGCAGGCGGCGGTCCGCGTTCCTCTGTCCACCCCTCCCACCCGACCACCCCGGCGGAAGGAGGAGGGGGGCGGCGGGGCCAATTACATTATATAATCAGTATTTTTAAAGATAAAAGGTTATGGTACACACACAGCTGCATTGACACATACAGGGTTGGGGAGTCCAGATCCAGAAAGTAAAAACCCTGAAACACTTTGGCTTTACTCACAGGTGCTTCAACTCAACATGTGAAGACAAGCTCATTTACCTGCCAGTTGGATTCCCAACCCTGGACATGTATTTTTTAAGATACACACTATTGGAAATGCATTGTGATAACATACATTATATCCGTCTTAATGAATTGCTGAGGTATTGGATCTGACTCAATATCGGCTGATACTCAAATTCAATCATTCGACTGACTCGGGTAAAAAAAATGTGATCAGCATATCCCTACTTCTACCTTCTACCTCTAGATTTACAAGCCTAAAAAAAGGTTATCAGGTACATTTCATTGCATCTTATACAAATGTAAGCATATATAAACCTGAAAATCTTCAAATCCTGACCGAATGCTGAGTTAAAAGAGACATTTTGTGAATGATATCAATTAAAAAATCTTTGCTGTTTTGATGACATTGTAGTGGATTAGAATGTTCTATCTTATTGTAGAAATCTCCAGAATCCTTTAGAATTGTATTTCCTCAAACTATGACCAGGAATATAAAAAACGGTCAGAAATATATATATTTTTTAAAACAACAATAAAAATGGTTAAATAGATGTTTTAAAAATATATTTTAAAAGAATATACAGGGAGTCTTCAAGTTACGTCGGAGTTCCGTTCCTACGCTGGCGATGTAACCCGAATTTCGATTTAAGCCAAATTTCACCGTTCATTTACATAAAAATACTTTGTACAGTAATTTCTAAAAAGATATTTGCGCAACCTGGAAGACACCGGAACCAATGTTTCGTGACGGCAGAGCGGAGCTAAAGGAAACTTAACCACGAAACTGTGAAGCGCCTGATGGCGAGCCGACCTGCTCAATGGACGCCCGTTGCTGGAGGTAACAACACAACTTTAAATAACTTTAAAATGGCGTGATTACTGTGGGAAATTAACGGAAAAGAAGGTGCTATGGACGAGGCACGGGCGCCGTAAAGTCGAAACAACGTGGGTGTCATGTTCCTTGGCCCGCTTGTTTTCTTTTTCTTTTCAGTTATTAGGGGCTGGCCAATGGGTGGAGCTTCCGGGTTATTGTATGTCAATTGCCCACTGCCATAGCCAGACTCCCATTTCCTCGCGTCATCAGTCCTGGGGACTTTTTCAAGTCTTTTCTTTTGCGTAAGTACCTTCTGTCATCGTTACTCTAGTTCTATTTTTTTTTTTTTTTGCTGTTTTGGTTTTGGTTACTTTAGATCTTATCTCAGCTACCCTCAGTTGGAGGGTTTGTTTTTGGTATTTTTGTTTATATCCTGAAGAGGGTCTTCTGCCCAAATTTAGTCATAACTGTTTTAATTTACTTATTTCCTCAATAGACCATTTGTCTGTGGTTGAAGTCAACGTGTTAGTATGATTTCTTTGTAAATCTTATCTTATGCCGGGTGTCGGTTTGTCTGGGGTCCTCCTCTATTTCCACAACAATAGACCATTTGTCTGTGGTCAAAGTCGTGTGTGTATTGAAGGATGTCTGTTTCCTGGGGGGCTTTATGGTACCGCCCTTCAAGATAGTATAAGAATGTTGTAAGTCCTCTGAAATCATCGCACTTGTGAGAGGCTGCAGCCATTCTCTGGAACTCACTTGTGCCCGGAATATTCTGTAGAAATAAGAGCTTCGAAGTGACTTCATCGATCTCCAGCCTGCATTCGGATAACCAACATTCTCACTACCCGAAAGAAAACGAACATTTCCTTCAACAATCCTATTCTTGCGTATTACATGCTCTTTTGTTTGTACTTCGTACTGTACTCATTGTGCTTTGTCTGCTTCTTGGGGTCCTTTAACTAACTCGTAACTCGAGAACTCCCTGTATAGGGTGCATTGTAATAACAAAATACAACAGATATATGCATAGTCACATGCCGACCAAATTCAAATGAATATGTACGCCATCTACAATAAGAGGGCCCAATATGATGTACATCTTCCTGTCCTCTGCGACACACACAAGCAAATAAGACACACTGCGCAATAACTTTTTAAGCAAATCAACTCTGTAATACCCCAAGTGAAACATTGATATAAAGCTGACAGATATCAATTATTCAAAGCACCAAATAATGATAATGTGGATGAACAGTCTGGCGCTGACACGGGGGAACAGAAAGAAAATGGCTATATGAGTTGCAGGATATTTGTTACAGGAGCAGACAGTGTAACTATAGCATGAGCAAAACACGTGACGTGATGTGATGCGTTGCTGTTATTCCAATAATAACTCTGCGTCAACCCGCTGGGCACAAACACCCGCTGTTGGACTTTTTGGCGGCGATGAAAGGGAGCAAACAGAATGTCTCTCGTTTATTTGCACCTTTGAACGCAAAGCAGAGCTTTTGCCTATTTCCTGATATGTTATGAACCAAATTAGTAACTGAGTCAGAATTTATGTTTCTGTTATGTAAAAAAAAACAAAAAACATTTATTAATTTTTTTTTATTGATTTGTTGGGTTTTTAAAAAAAAAAAAAAAAAAAAGGAGAGCAATGATGATGTCAAATCGAATGAACAATACTGAGCTCTCCTGTAAAAAAAAAGAAATGAAAAAAAAATAAAAAAATAATTTATGTTTGTGCAATTTCTACACTGTTAATTTAAAATAATGTAAAAAAAAAATTGTATAAAGGGATGGATTTTTTAATTTTTTTATTTAATTCATTTATTAATCAACAAAATAGCCGACATATTAATCTGCTATTAAAATAATCGTTAACTGCAGGCCTAATTGTGCTCAATATTGTAATTACGATCATTATTCACAATTATTCATCATGTTAAGGAAATCATCTGTATTTTCATCACAAGTAGCGGTTTTAAAATCAACATTAGACTTTATAATAAATGGATGATCATTTTGGCGGCACAGTGGCTGACTGGTTAGCACGTCCGCCTCCTAGTGCAGAGGACGTGAGATCGAGTCCGGGCTTCGGCCTTCCTGGGTGGAGTTTGCATGTTCTCCTCGTGGTTGCGTAGGTTTTCTCCAGATACTCCGGTTTCCTCCCACATTCCAAAGACATGCATGGCAGGTTGATTGGACACTCCAAATTGTCCATAGGTGTGAGTGTGGATGGTTGTTTGTCTCGTCTGTGTGCGCGGACGAAACGTCTCGTCTTTATAGATATCTATGCTTGTTCCTTATATTTAAGTTCCCGCTGTAGTACTTGTTCATGCGTTAATTTAGGCATCTTAAGGAAATCTTAACCATGAGTTTGCCCCCTGGTGGTTGGCTGACTACTTGTTGAAGAAATCATTGATTAAATATGCTGTAGAGCCTGCATTTTAAATGTAAATATCGCTGGTCACATGAATTTCATTGTGGCTGCCAATTTCACGATTAGCCCTACAGCAAAGCCATGCCAAACTCACCAAAAAACAAACAAACACATTCTTAATGAGTCTCTCATTTCAGACAAGCGTTGTTGTGACTGTTATGGAAAGCAAAAGCAGGTACCTGTGCATTTCCGAGTGCTGTCTTCTTTCTTGGATGCACTGAGAAGCCTGCAGTCAAAGTTCTCTTCCCAGAATTCAGCAAACCAAACGTTCCGACGATTGTTCTCTAGGGTGAGCGCAGTAAAGTATTCATCAAACCCTGGGAAGTGAGCAAAAGAAGAGCAAACCTCAGTTCCGGCCCAATTATGGTGCAATTCGAACCTGCAGGAAATGAAGTGCAGCAGCAGCAGTGCGCTTGTGGCCGCCAGGTTTCTGGAAGCTAACCAGCAAGCGCCACCTCATCAAACTTTGACCATGGCAGTGGATTTTTCTTTTTAAGCACTTTTTTGTCTTCTTAGAAATTGCACTAATTAAAAATAAAATAAAATACAGGCTGCATAATGAATAGCACCAGTCTTTTGCCTGGAGCAGGAAAGTCCTGATGGTACTGAGCTGGTTTCTTTACTTCATTGAACTAGCTGGTGGTGGTATGAAAACAGGCACTGCATATTAAAGTTAGGATCATTGTAAAAGGCCTGCTTCAAGCAAAGGGAAGGAAAGACTCCATACAGGATCTTTCTTTCTTTTTTTTTTAGAGCAACTTTTTCCACCTAGTGTGGCTCAAAATCCTAAAACAACTTGATAATTTTCCATCATTTGTATAAAAAAAAACACATTTCTATATTTAATGATAATAATAATTTCATTATTGTGTAATACATCATTTGAATCGTGGGTGGCAACGACTAACAGAGGTTGGATGATTCACATTAATTTCTTTTCAGAAGTCCACTGACTGATGACGCCATGCAGATTGATCATAACCTTACGGAAGGAACCACACGGTGCACATTTGTCTTGGCCAGGCCTCACCTAATTAAGGACGCTGAAATCCAATCATTAGCGGCTCTTATAGATGTAATTTATAATAACACTTGCTGTTCTATTTCTGTGTCAATCTTCTGTCAGAGAAAATAACATAACCTTCATTAGAGGTAGAGTAGAGGTTGGTATAGTGGCACCTATGGCAAGATTACCATTTGTCGGAGAAATAATCACCACAGAATCTCGCCAATGTAGCTAATAATCCACAATGAGGACGATTAAAAACAATCTGTGATGAGGTGAAGATGTAAAAAGTGAACCGTGACATAACGAGTGATGACTGTGTTGCATATTGACCCATTAAGGCTTAAAGTGCCTGGGAAAACATGCCTCTAAAACCTACTGTATGGATGACTTTAGAATCAACCCCGAAAACCTGAAGTTTCCCTGAAAATTCAACAATATTGTCAATGCCTACTAAATAATTGATATCTCAGCTCCTGAAGCAGATAGAAACATAATTCGCAAAACAGGGCTGCACGATAATTATCGGTCACCGATATTGTCATGCATAATTATGTTTCTATCTGCGATCTTCTAGCTGTGATAATTATCGGCAATTATAGGCCAATTTGACGTCATACAGATGAACCCGATAATAAAGAAATCAGATAATAATAGACTCGCCACATTGGTCCGTCTTTCGGGGTTGTGGCTCAAGTTGTGCCCAACTCCTCAACCCTCCCCTTTCCTATAGTAGTGTCACATATTTGTGACACCATCATGCGCGCGACCACGTGTTGACAGAAGATGCATCATGGCGACATGGCAGTCGCCAGTGTGGGCTTTCTTTACTGTGTCGATTTACCGGTCGATCTACGTTCCTACCCTCACCTATGGTCACGAGCTGTGGGTCGTGACCGAAAGAATCCGAAAGATCCCGGATACAAGCGGCCGAAATGAGTTTCCTCCGCAGGGTAACCGGGCTCTCACTTAGAGATAGGGTGCGAAGCTCGGTCATCCGGGGGGGGACTCAGCGTCGAGCCGCTACTCCTCCGCGTTGAGAGGAACCAGTTGAGGTGGCTCGGGCATCTGGTTCGGATGCCTCCTGGACGCCTCCCTGGGGAGGTGTTCCGGGCATGTTCTACCGGCGGGAGGCCCCGGGGACGACCCAGGACACACTGGGGAGACTACATCTCTCGACTGGCCTGGGAACGCCTTGGGATGCCGTCGGAGGAGCTGGCTGAAGTGGCTGGGGAGAGGGAAGTCTGGGCTTCCCTGCTAAAGCTGCTGCCCCCGCGACCCGACCCCGGATAAGCGGAATTGAAGATGGAACGGAACGGAACTTACACTTGTTGCGTTCACACAAACCTAAGTTTATTATTATAAATATTCCCCAAAAAATGTTTTAATCATCAAACAACTGTGTTGCATCTGCGGGTATATTTACCTTCAACACTGGAGTGCAGTTGTAATAGCCTCGGGGAATCGAGTGGTAATTATTCGTTGTCCATTCCATTACAAAGCCGTCGAAATTTTCAACATCCTCATTGTCTCCAAACGTATTTTTTAACAATATGTCACTGGCGACTGGTTACACTGGTTCGAAGTTCTCCCGTGCCGTCGTCAATCACCGTCATTTATTTCATAACTCCCGCGAATCTGCGTCTGCCATGAATGCTCGAATAAAATACCAGGACATGATACAAGGTACACGTCACCCTCATGTTTATATTCTGATGCATTTCATCGGCTAAGATTTGGTCAAAACTCAACAAAATTACGTATCCACTCTCCCCGGCTTTAAAAGGAGAAGAGCGCAGGAGCGATTTGCGGCCTTCATGGGTTAAAGCAACTCTGGCAAGTACAATTTATCCAAAAAGTTATTTACTGTCAGTAGAAGTAACTAAGTAAATGTAACTTGTCACTACGCACCTCATAACTAATATCATTTGATTCATCGGACATGTTAAAGGAACACAACATTTAAACTACACCGTCCAGTGAAAATGGTGGGAAAGCGAAATAATCAAACCGACGAAATAAATGCCCAGCAAAAAAGTTACTCCGATGAGTTTGCTTATCTCATAACGCCCCAGAGAAGCGTCAGTGAGCAACGTGACCTTGGTCTCTCCTCCAAGCTAAATATACAGTATATGCATCAAGGACATGGTTGCAAGGACGTGGTCTCTGAGGACCGTAGAACATCATTGGAAGAAATTGCCGAGTAAAGCAGAAAAGGATGAGACCTGTTTGGCAATCGAGGTTGTCGAGGAGCTAAATCAACATATTGTATTTGATCACAAAGGCTGTCTTAAAATACACGAAACGTCTCGCAATCAATTCTAGCCGTGTAGAGTAATCACATGCTAATGTTTGAGTTTGTGGCGCATGGGTGAGATGATGATCCCAATATGTGATGTCAAGTCAAGCTTTTAAAGCGGCACTACACATGCAATCATATCTTGTAAGCAAACACAGCTTCTCATAAAGCCGACAACACCAGTAAACTTTATGCCACCTTTCAACGGCTTTCGCTGTTTTTACAAGCGGCACGCTGTAAAAAGTACAGTAGCTCGAGAGGCCCCCAAATGTGCTACGTGTGCAATACCAAACATACACTCATGTTGTCATTAGCAACTAGTGAATTGGCTTGTAATGTTGGGAGTGTCCACCAGTGGGCACAAGATTAGATACACATGCCAAATCAAGTAAGATAAAATCAAGTACGTAATATTCTGTCCTTAAAAAGACGATAGAGAGGTTTTTTTCGAGACTTTCAGAGAGGTTTTGATTCAACAATATGCTCTTTGTTTACTACTATTTTTGCAATGTGTCACACTGATGACTGCTTATAACATTTTGACTGGAGATGACGTATGTATGAAGCAGGTAGGATGCACACATATATACTGTATGTATGTATACGTATATATTAGAGATGGCACAAGATACAAATACAGATCAACATGAGATTTTCGCAAAAATTATAATATATAATGTCTAATATAAATTTCCAAGTTTTGAAAATGTTTTCTTTTTACCAAACAGACAGCAAATGATTTATGATTAATCTCTAACGTGCAAATGTAAACAAAAAGGTGAGTCACTTTTGCTATAGGCTTAATTTTCAAATGCTGCTGCAATAAGAACTGAAGTGATATCTTTCCTCTGACTGAATAGTGACTGAAAAAGACTCGCAGCTATCAAATATTTTGGTATTAGGATATCCTACTGAAAATTTGAACGATCGGGTATTTCAATAAAAATAATAAATATATTTTTGCTTTATATATATATATATATATATATATATATATATATATATATATATATATATAGATTTATTTATTTATTTTCACAGTATTTAACTGTATACTGCAATGATTTATGGGTAAAACAAGGAGCATTCTGGGTAAAAATAAGGTACAGTAATGTGCATAATTAGCGGTAAAATACTGTATATTGTACAGCAACTATACTTTGGCATGTCTATATGTGGATTACAGGTAAATACTGTAAAGATTGTTGGATTTTGGCGGGTATCTCTATAGGAGAAGATGCAAATAGCGGACCCTGTATTGTCGCCGGAGCAAGGACAAGAACAATATTTTAGCGCGAGGGCAGCCTGCATTGTCTTCACATCGCATTTCCCCGATAAACAGGCAACATTACAACTAACATTCATGTATGCATGCGGCTGCAGAACGAGGATTAATTTTACAACAAGGGTGGCATAGTGGCTGACTGGTTAGCACATCCGCCTCAGCGCTGAGGGCGTGAGATCGAATCCGGGCTTCGGCCTTCCTGGATGGGGTTTGCATGTTCTCCCCGTGCCTGTGTGGGTTTTCTCCGGGTGCTCATGTCTCCTCCTTCCAAAGACATGCATGGCTGGCTAATTGAGCACTTAAGTTGTCCCTAGGTGTGATTGTGAGTGTGGATGGTTGTTCGTCTCTGTGTGTGCTGCGATTGGCTGGCAACCAGTTCAGGGTGTACCCCGCCTATTGCCCAAAGCCAGCTGGGATAGGCTCCAGCGACTCTTTTGAGGAATAAGCAGTTAAGAAAATGGATGGATGGATTTTACAACGGGGCAGCACGGTGGCTGACTGGTTAGCACGTCCGCCTCCCAGTGCAGAGGACGTGAGATCGAGTCCGGACTTCGGCCTTCCTGGGTGGAGTTTGCATGTTCTCCCCGTGCTTGCGTGGGTTTTCACCGGGTACTCCGGTTTCCTCCCACATTCCAAAAAACATGCATGGCAGGTTAATTGAACACTCTAAATTGTCCCTAGGTGTGAATGTGAGTGTGGTTGTTCGTCTCTGTGTGCCCTGCGATTGGCTGGCAACCAGTTCAGGGTGTACCCCACCTACTGCCCGAAGCCAGCTGGGATAGGCTCCACCACCCCCGCGACCCTTGTGAGGAAAAGCGGCCAAGAAAATGGATGGATGGATGGATGGATGGATTTTACAACGACGTACTGTATTATGTATTTACAGGAATTTACTGGGAACTTTAGTTGCCAGTAAATTCCTGTAAATTACGTAGAACACAAGAAACGCTTGTAAACTAGAATACAGTGAATTGCTGTAAAAGTAAACACAGTAAGTCACTGTAATTTGTATACAGTAAATTTTACATGAATTAGCTAGCAACTTTTTTGCCAGTTATTTCCTGTAAATTCTCCAGTCAATTCGTTACAGTGCAGATCCTTATCCTGTATTTATACAATTTAACAAAAACACTACACGTGTTAATTATTAATGAACAATCAATAAGTGTCGGCTCACTATTTGGCAAGTAATATCAGACTTAAGTTTAAATGAGCCTGAAGACATATTACATCATTAGTACCTAATGAACTTGCAAAAGGGCAAAACAGCAGAGCTAATTTTAGCCTATTTGGCAAGCAGTACATCACTACTTCACATACTTTTAATAGGTCTTAATATAGTGTACACAAACTAATTATGGTCAATCTATAAATCCTTAATAAAGATACTTTGCAAAGTGGTACCTAGAACAGCTATAATTACACCCACCATAATAACCGTGTTGTTAAATTAATAATGTAGCGCTCAGCGTCGGTCGAAAATTAGCAATACTAATTTCTGATACAGCTCATTCATTGAATCTTATTAGTCTTAATGTGGTATTTTGCCACTAAAACTATACCTTATTATAAACTAAAAGCCGGGTTAGCATATATCAATTTCAGAACGTTCAAAAGATTAAAGAAAAAATGGTGCATTACTTTAGATGGATTTGTGGTGAGAACAGGCTCCAGTGTGTATTTGTCAAAGGATGAGAAGCAGACATAATGTAAGGACTTAAATGCTTACAATAGTGCAAACCTCATCTCACATGATAATAATGCCAATTGGAGTATCAACAAGCTAATCTTTCCAAACTTTCTGTGATGATTTCAAATCTCTTGTAATCCTTCAACATTACGCAAATCTCAATTCTTCATTATCTGTAATTAAATAGATAAAAATGGAGGCAGCCGAATGTCCGGCCCCGTCGAGGGTGCACAGTTGAAACATGGCGGCAATAACGACGCATGCCATACCTCTAATGGAGGAGCGCTTGGGCAGGATGGTGATCGCGCCCACTGCTACGTCCTCCAGGTGGTGGATGGGACTGCTTTTGGCACCCCAGCTGTCAGATCCGATCCACAGGAAATGGCCCACTTGATTGGCCCTCTTTGTGGCATTGAGGACTCCCCTGCAACAAGGACATTTTGCTTAGAAAGTGGGCGTGTGTAATTCGACTGTCACCCATCCATCTATTTGTTTTGCTTTGCTGCTTCTTCTCATGTGGGTTGCGGGTGCGACTTTAAGTCTGTAACTTTCATCACAGGTACAATTCAAAAATCCTGGAAATCACATTGTTGGAATTAAGAAGAATGTTTTTGTAAATTAACCCATGGGCAGTATTTTATTTTGAAATGGCTTGGTCAGAACCAACAAAAAGCCAAAAAATGGTCACAATAACGCCTAGGGGTTAAGGTGGCAAATAAGTATTCGATGAGGCTCCATGCAAGCTCTCATCCCGTGGGGCCGAAATGATCATGAAAACGGTTAGCAAAAATCCCAGAAGCACGCAATCCTAGAAGTGACAAAGATTACCAGTAACAATTTGCCGGCAGGCAATCAAATCCTGCAGTGCCAGACATGTCCCCCAGCTTAAGCCAGTTCATGTTCAGGCCATGCCAGAGAACAATTGAATGATCCAGAAATGGACTTGAAAGAATATCATGTGGTCAGATGAGACCAAAATTCTTGGTACAAACTTGAACGACTGATCCAATCCATGTTAAAGAGAAAAATGAATGAAAACCTCCTACCATCAGTGAGCGCAGTGAGGGTGAACATGGCTGGGTCTTCCACACTCTAAAAACAGATTGGTCAAATCTACCAAAAAAGGGTTAAATTTACCAATCTAGCTGGTAGTTATGTGTCCGACAGATCATTTGGTTAAAACAACCACTCTAGGATAGTAGGTGTTTTCAACCGATATATATTGGTGATTGGGCCAACCGTTACAAATTGGTCATTCTGACTAAGATATTGGTTAATTTGTGTTAGAGGCTGACATTTTTTCGGGAATCCCGTGAAAAGAAGTACCACTGATTGTCACACCCACCTAATTGGGGCGAAATGTGTGACCCATCCCCTGAGGGAGTGGAAAGCAGCAGCAGGGGCTGCGTTTGGAAATCATTTGGTGATCCGTCCGTCCGTCCGTCCGTCCGTCTTCTTCCGCTTATCCGGGGTCGGGTCGCGGGGGCAGCAGCTTTAGCAGGGAAGCCCAGACTTCCCTCTCCCCAGCCACTTCAGCCAGCTCATCCGACGGGACCCCAAGGCGTTCCCAGGACAGCCGATAGACATAGTCTCTCCAGCGTGTCCTGGGTCGTCCCCGGGGCCTCCTGCCGGTAGGACATGCCCGGAACACCTCCCCAGGGAGGCGTCCAGGAGGCATCCGAACCAGATGCCCGAGCCACCTCAACTGATTCCTCTCAACGTGGAGGAGCAGCGACTCGACGCTGAGTCCCTCTCGGATGACCGAGCTTCTCACCCTATCTCTAAGGGAGAGCCCGGCTACCCTGCGGAGGAAACTCATTTCGGCCGCTTGTATCCGGGATCTTGTTCTTTCGGTCACGACCCACAGCTCGTGACCATAGGTGAGGGTAGGAACGTAGATCGACCGGTAAATCGAGAGCTTCGCCTTTCGGCTCAGCTCCTTCTTCACCACAACGGACCGATACAGCGTCCGCATCACTGCAGACGCTGCACCGATCCGCCTGTCGATCTCCCGCTCTAACCTACCCTCACTCGTGAACAAGACCCCAAGATACTTGAACTCCTCCACTTGGGGCAGGACCTCCTCCCCGACCCGGAGAGGGCACTCCACCCTTTTCCGACTGAGGACCATGGTCTCGGATTTGGAGGTGCTGATCCTCATCCCAACCGCTTCACACTCGGCTGCGAACCGCTCCAGCGAGAGCTGGAGGTCACGGCTTGAAGAAGCCAACAGCACCACATCATCTGCAAAAAGCAGAGATGCAATGCTGAGGCCACCAAACCGGACCCCCTCAACGCCTCGGCTACGCCTAGAAATTCTGTCCATAAAAGTTATGAACAGAATCGGTGACAAAGGGCAACCTTGGCGGAGTCCAACCCTCACCGGAAACAAATTCGACTTACTGCCGGCAATGCGGACCAGACTCTGACATCGGTCGTACAGGGACCGAATGGCCCGTATCAGGGGGCTCGGTAACCCATACTCCCGAAGCACCCCCCACAGAACTCCCCGAGGTACACGGTCAAACGCCTTCTCCAAGTCCACAAAGCACATGTGGACTGGTTGGGCGAATTCCCACGCACCCTCGAGGATCCTGCTGAGGGTGTAGAGCTGGTCCACTGTTCCACGGCCGGGACGAAAACCACACTGCTCCTCCTGGATCCGAGATTCGACCTCCCGACGGACCCTCCTCTCCAGCACCCCTGAATAGACCTTACCTGGGAGGCTGAGGAGTGTGATCCCTCTAAAGTTGGAACACACCCTCCGGTCCCCCTTCTTAAAAAGGGGAACCACCACCCCGGTCTGCCAATCCAGAGGCACCGTCCCCGATGTCCACGCGATGCTGCAGAGACGTGTCAACCACGACAGCCCCACAACATCCAGAGCCTTCAGGAACTCCGGGCGGATCTCATCCACCCCCGAGGCCCTGCCACCGAGAAGCTTTCCAACCACCTCGGCGACTTCGACCCCAGAGATAGGGGAGCCCACTTCAGAGTCCCCAGACCCTGCTTCCTCAAAGGAAGGCGTGTTGGTGGAATTGAGGAGGTCTTCGAAGTACTCTCCCCACCGGTTCACGACGTCCCGAGTCGAGGTCAACAGCACTCCGTCTCCACTATACACAGTGTTAACGGTGCACTGCTTTCCTCTCCTGAGACGCCGGATGGTGGACCAGAATTTCCTCGAAGCCGTCCGGAAGTCGTTTTCCATGGCCTCACCGAACTCCTCCCATGCCCGAGTTTTTGCCTCAGCGACCGCCAAAGCCACATTCCGCTTGGCCAGCCGGTACCCGTCAGCAGCCTCCGGAGTCCCACAGGCCAAAAAGGCCCGATAGGACTCCTTCTTCAGCTTGACGGCATCCCTTACCGCTGGTGTCCACCAGCGGGTTCGAGGATTGCCGCCACGACAGGCACCAACCACCTTACGGCCACAGCTCCGATCGGCCGCCTCAACAATTGAAGCGCGGAACATGGTCCACTCGGACTCAATGTCCCCCGCCTCCCCCGGGACAATGGAGAAGCTCTGCCGGAGATGGGCGTTGAAACTCTTTCTGACAGGGGATTCTGCCAGACGTTCCCAGCAGACCCTCACAGTACGTTTGGGCCTGCCTGGTCGGACCGGCATCTTACCCCGCCATCGGAGCCAACACACCACCAGGTGGTGATCAGTTGACAGCTCCGCCCCTCTCTTAACCCGAGTGTCCAACACATATGGCCGCAAGTCCGATGACACGACTACAAAGTCGATCATCGAACTACGGCCTAGGGTGTCCTGGTGCCAGGTGCACTTATGGACACTCTTGTGCTTGAACAAGGTGTTCGTTATGGACAGTCCGTGGCGAGCACAGAAGTCCAGTAACAAAACACCACTCGGGTTTCGATCGGGGGGGCCATTCCTCCCAATCACGCCCCTCCAGGTCTCACTGTCATTACCCACGTGAGCGTTGAAGTCCCCCAGTAGAACGAGGGAGTCTCCAGGGGGTGCGCTCTCCAGCACACCCTCCAAGGACTCCAGAAAGGGTGGGTACTCTGAGCTGCTGTTCGGTGCATAAGCACAAACAACAGTCATGACCCGTCCCCCCACCCGAAGGCGGAGGGAGGCTACCCTCTCATTCACCGGGGTAAACCCCAACGTACAGGCGGCTAGCTGGGGGGCAATGAGTATGCCCACACCTGCTCTGCGCCTCTCACCGTGGGCAACTCCAGAGTGGAAGAGGGTCCAGCCCCTCTCGAGAGGATTGGTACCAGAACCCAAGCCGTGTGTGGAGGTGAGTCCGACTATATCTAGTCGGAACTTCTCAGCCTCGCACACCAGTTCGAGCTCCTTCCCTGTCAGAGAGGTGACATTCCATGTCCCCAGAGCTAGCTTCAGTAGCCGGGGGTCAGACCGCCAAGGCCCCCGCCTTTGGCTGCCACCCAACTCACTGCGCACCCGACCCCTTTGGCCCCTTCCACCGATGGTGAGCCCATGGGAAGGGGGACCCACGTTGCCTTTTCGGGCTGTGCCCGGCCGGTCCCCATGGGTATAGGCCCGGCCACCAGACGCTCGCCTTCGAGCCCCACCTCCAGGCCTAGCTCCAGAGGGGGGCCCCATTTGGTGATCCAGCCTCCCAATTCCAACTCATACTGCTGAGTGTCAAGCAGGGAGGCAAATGGGTCCCATTTTCATAGTCTTTGGTATGACCAGGCCAAGGGTTGAACCTACAACCTCTCAGTCACAGGGTAGAGACTCTACCACTAGGCCACGAAGCTGGTCATGCCTAGTGATCTATCTAGACATACATTTCCATGTTTAAACACTATATTATTTTTAATATATCATATATTATAATATATTGTAATTACTTGTAATAATTAATAAATACATTTAGAATACAATTAATTGATACAATAAATCTAGACTTGCTTTCTATTGTAACCAATTTGATTGGTTGTTTGGCTAACCAATAAAATTGGTATGCCTGTAACCACCTGCAATGGTCAATGTCTGACCAATCTATTGGTTAATCAAGCCAATATGACCTTAACCCACTAGATTATTATGTTTTTTAACCAGTCCATTTTTAGAGTGCAGCAAGACAATCATCCCAAACTGGGCAACCAAGGAATGGCTCCCTAAGAAGCATTTCAAAGCCAGACACCAGACCTCAACCCCATAGAAAATAAATTTATGTTGCCAGGTGACAGCCCCCTCCCCCCCAAAAAAAAACAAAAAACAAACAAAGGTTGGATTAAATGGTAAATGGACTGCTTTTTATATAGCGCTTTATCTACACCAGGGTTCAGTGTCTTGCTCAAGGACACTTTGACATAGTTACAAGAGCTGGAGATCGAACCCACAACCCCACGGTTTGGAGACGACCACTCTACCACAGGCCATGCCATGCCCAAAAGTATTACAAAGTATTGAGTTGAACTTTTGTTATTGTCCAAATACTTTTTCTCCCCATCATTTACAAGTGAATTATTTACAAATCCTACAATGTGATTTCCAGGATTTTTTCTCCCCTACAGTGTGCCTCTTACAGTTGAAGAGTACCTATAATGAAAATGACAGACCTCTGTCGTCATTTGAAGTGGGAGAACTTGCACAATCAAAGGCTGGTTAAAGTCTGGACACTTTGAACCGACCGCACCGCTCTGTTATTGATTGAATTTACCGTACGTCACATGCCTGATGGAGGCCATTTTGTGAACCAGTGTTTCCTCTCGGTTTATAGTGCAGGCTTTCCAGGTAAGCTTAGTTTCATAATGTATAATAGGAACTCGGCTTTTGTGTGTGATCTGTAACTGTGGTTACAGAAACCGCTAAACGTAATGATTCAGAAAGGCTTCGTTCAATCAAGCCAAGAGGTAAATGCTCAATCTGATCTTTCAAAACAGTTGACAGATACACAGCTTGTTACACCAACTGGTTAGTTGAATCATTTTGTGCATGAGTGTATACAAATAGCTATCCTCAGACACGGTGACATCTCAGGACAATTTTGGTTCTTTAGTGTGCTGAACATGAATGTTTTTTGGAATGAGGTAAGTACCTGCAGAACCCCCCCGAGTCCGTGTTCAGTCGCCTGTTGACACCTTTGTCACGTTATCACACATTTCTGTGTTGTTCACTTAAAATAAAACAAGTACTATAGTAAATATTTGATTGTGTGCTTTTTTTGTGATGACAACTCCCTACGGGCAAGTATAATTGACACAATATCCGCGTTGCTCTCTTGTGATCCGTATTCCCCGTGTACGCTTTCTTGTGTTTGCCAAGGCATGTTTGTGTAACAGACGTGCCGTGCCGCATGCATGGCAAATCTTTGCCTGTGGCTTGTCTTTGGGAGCTGCCACTCAGAGATTAAAGAGTGGAACACGGCAAGTTATCAGCACGCCTGAGCGGCACCGAGGATGCCACCGTGTACGCCGCCGCTCACCGTATGTCTTCTTCATTGGCGAAGATGACGACTGCCCTGGAGTGTTGAGTTTCCAGCAGTTGTTGAATGGCTTTGTCGTAATCCTCCATCTTGGGGTTGTGCGGGATTTTCAAAGACTGGGCCACGCAGATTCCACCTAATAAATGGAGAGAGTTTAAAAAAACATAAAGCTTCTGCTAGAATCACTACTATTTTGTCACACGTATATAGAGTATGAACGCGCACAAAAAGCCTTGGGGCTACAAGGGCTTCTTATGTGGAATTCCTGCCCTGATAAAAGGGAAGGAAAGCATAAAACAATACTGTAGTAGTCAGGTATTGAAGATCTTATCATGATTCATGATGATTAAACAAAACACACTAAGTCACTTTAGGCACACCAGTCACTGTCATCTAGTGCAAATGTTCACATTCAGTTTTGAAAACAGACAGATGGGCCAGGTCATTTTTGGTGAGATTTAAAAGAAACAAAACAGCATTAAAATATGTAAAACATCACTGGCGTCAGGTGGAATCTTCGTACCATAAATCGCATTTAAAATTTTCAGGAGACCCCCCCCCCAAAAATGGCTCGTGTCCAACCATTAACACTGCATCATCAAAGAGAGCACTTTACTTTACTTTGGTCAACAATTTGTATAAAAAAAAAAAAATCATGCTGCAGACAATATCAGCATGAAATGTCATTAAATGTTATTCAAATGAGGGGTCTTGGGTCGGACTATTCGCAAGCTCCCTTTCAAAGGTAGTGTTCTCTCACTCACACCAAGCCGGTCATCGAACAAGGAAGTCTCGAGTCTCTCGAGAGTGCTCCAGCAGTGGACGGCCAATTTGTCCACTGTCACCAGAACATGTGACTGTGAATGTCTAGTTGCTCGACAACTTCACACAAGTTCCTGTAAACAGCATGATGCACAAATTCTCAGCCTTTGCTGTGGAACGGTCAAGAGTCTCACATAGGCTGACACGTCAATCAACCAATAGGTGAATAGTTCAACTCAAGACACACTCTATTTTATGATGCATTTGAGCATGAAATAAATAAATATGAGAGCAGAGCGCTTTTAAAAAATTGATTTGAAAGTGTATTTATTTCCGCATTTATTTCTATGTTTATTTTTATATTTATTTATTTATGTAGATATATTTGTTGTTTTTATTTCCAATTATATATATTTT
This sequence comes from Vanacampus margaritifer, assembly GCF_051991255.1. NCBI lineage: Eukaryota > Metazoa > Chordata > Actinopteri > Syngnathiformes > Syngnathidae > Vanacampus > Vanacampus margaritifer. The sequence continues at coordinate 7,897,199 of NC_135432.1, read as the reverse complement.
TTTGCATTAGTGCCCTGGATCTTTAAGAACTGCTTTAAACATCGATTCAGAAAGTAATCTACTTTATTTTTTATTTTTATGAATGGTACAAACGTAAAGACGGACTCAATGAAATCCTTTTTTTGCACACAACTTATTTTTTATTTTTTTTATTTTTTAAAGAAGTAGCCTGTTAAATGACGATGGCTAATATACTTTCTCTATTGCTGGATATCTAAAGTATTTGTAACCAAATATTTAGTGCGTGAAAAGAATGCTGATATGATTTTTAAACCAGTTTGTCAGGCCATCACCACTCAGAATCTGAAATCTGACGCTTTTGTCATCCAGTGCAAGAACTGCTGTGCAATTTTTCCATCTGGAATCATGTTCATTATTATGATGATTTTCATTGATGAACACACTGTCAAGAAGGTATTTATCTAACAACATGTTTCTGTGATCAGTGTCACACTTCATCATACTGGAAGTCGTTCCTAATGACTTGGCTCCCGCATGCTAAAAATAAGGCACACATTTTGCAGCGTGATGCAGTGCATGCCAATAACACTGCAAACTACAAATACAATATTGTAATAAACATATTGCTTAAGTAATCATTATTGATCAAGCATAATCGTTCGTACTGTTCTTGTCTTGTTTGTGCAGGTCCATCTAATAAATTGTCTTGTGAGTGATTTTTCTTTCTTTGTCTTTTTTTTTTTTAATCACAGTTTGGCAGTGACCGACAAAGCAGAGCGACATGCAGTAAATCACACACTAGACCTGACTCCATGCCAGGATCTTTTTTGCAGGAGTGAGCGGGATAAACAATATCCGTGACAACAAATCCAATAATCCTCAACAACAGGGACATAAAGTTACAGATTTGATGTTATGGATTTGTCATTGCCTTTTTATGGAAAGACATTATCTGATGTTGTCCTCTCATCGGATCGCCTCGTCCATGCAGCAATCACAAAGAGAATACTAATACTGACAATAAATCATTTTTCGACAGGTCACCGCTAATGAGTTCACACGCGATCAAGGGTATCAACCGCATATGTACAGTAAGTGCTTTGCTAACATGCCGCCATGCATCTGGAAACACACATTGTCACAAATGGCCATTTGTTATGGACTAAAAGAACAATAACGTGTTTATTTAAGGACTTGTAAACAAATAATACAATCACCTGTGGGGTTGCAACACCGCGGCTCCTTTTGGTCAGCAGCTTGCCTTCTGAATGAACATTACCAAAACCAATTAAAATTTCTCCCACTCAAGCAACTTAATAGCCTAGCCAACATCTCCGTTTGCGTTTCTCTGACTAGACAGATAAATGGAAGTAAAGTCCTAATTGCCAGTCTCCTCTGGCTCATTACGTTGATACAAACAGTTTTGGGCTGGCAGAACATGCATCTCCAGTCCTGGTGGCTTTTTTTTTTTGTGTGCAGCGCAATAACAAGATGACACTTTCTGAACTCTTTCCCAACTGCCTCTTTCTAAGAATCAGCGGGCATGTTTTTTTTTTTTCTTAAAGAACAGATTCTGGAAGTGCCTGGAGACCTGTGGGATGACTGCTGTTATCCCCCTAAGTGGACTAAACCTAAACATCGGGAGCCCGCCAATGGGTTTGGCTCTTGCTTAAGGGCTCGCAGCATCCTGTTAAATGGAAACAAGCTTGGTGTCATTTGCGCAGTGAAGTCAGTGTTGTAGGTCTCCCAGGGATGACGCCAAAGCTCGGCTCCCGCAAAAAGATTACAGCCGGAAAGCTCACATTATGACACCAAACGCACTCTACATCTGATCCTGGCGCATTTGTCGCACCTTTCTTGCAAAGGCCAATCTTTCTGCTGGTTGTTATCACGCCCATTCATTCCACAGGCAAAAAACAAAACAAAAACTCATATCATACTGAGAGCTCAGGTCTCATGAAAAAGCATTAAGTCCATAATGACAAAAAACCGACTAGCCCGCAGTGCAGAGTTATGGTGCTATAACAGCCGTGAACCAAAATATATTACAGCTTGCATTGGTCAATAATGCAGAATGAGAGAGATCGCGGCAAGGACTAATGAAGTTTAGAAGCAGATCTCGTCTTTCCAGCGGACTATTGTGGACCAACTGTTGCAAGAAGGCGTCTAAATTATTGAATGGGTGCCTTCATCCGTCTGTCCGTCACTCAAGTAGTCAAGAGAGGCAGGCCTGATGAAAATTCAAGTGCCGTTTCTGTATTTGTAGAGTACTGGGGTGTGTGTTGGACCGCCTCCGCCTGTCACTGCAAAGAGAAAGGGGAACGCGAGTCCCGGGCCCAGGCAGACGGCTGCAAAGAAAAGCTGATGTAAGAAATGTCAACCTTGCCAGCCTCAGGCCGTCCTGCATGTTTTCCTCACCGTCATACTATTTTCAGTCGGCCAGTAATGTCAAATATCAGTCGTAGTTACAGGAAAACAATTAACTAAATATTTTAATAGGGATTCAAAATATCGGACACATTCCAACCAGTTTTCAACTCCCTTAAATTGGGATACCAATTGGGATTTCCTGAAAAAAAATAAAAAAATAAAAATAAAAATAAAAATTGGGATACCATTTTCTTAAGCTAATGCCAAACGCTATCTTGGTTGCCAGTACATCAGTGCTAAACAAAGCATTGCACTCAACCTTTTTTGCTTGCTCCTGACAGCTATTGGAAGCTGGCTGCACCGTTTATCTCATGCCGGTCCTGAATTGTAACATTGGAAATATGCAGCTAGAAAAGCTGTGCCTGCCTTGAGAAGTGCTGGTGACTGCAGTATTAGAATAGCAGGACTACATTTCCCATGATTCTTAGATATGAAAGCAGGAAGTAGTTCTAGTTCCAGTATGACCAAAACACAGCTTCTACCGATTAGCAAACATGAAATTGGGAGTTAATAGGAAGGAATTTAACAGTTACATTCCTTTTTAATGGGTTTATCGTTTGAACCACTATGACAAGTGCGTGATTGACATAAAATCAAAAATCAAACGGAACGGCGGGAGAGGAGTTGATTAATATTGGGACAAAACAATGGGGTTAGCGAAATCCTGGGCCATGGGACCCAAGGCTCAGAATAGGACTATCCCGATCAAAACGAGACATCTGATCATCCTCGCCTATAAGAAAATAAAAGGCCAACTTTTAATTTAAGAAAGACAACCGGGTGCAGTAAATGTCCACATCCGGGTCACAGCAGATAAAAATGGTATGATTGATTTTGGGATAATTGTGGCCAAGTGGTTCAAATCGTTGCCTGTCACTGTGGGGCCCCAGGACGCAGCTGTGCTGTCCTTGAGCGAGTTCCCTGTGTGTTTGCTGGCTTTCTACTGTAATGGGTCAAATGCAAAGGCCACATTTCATGTATAGTGTGTGTGTGTGCATGACAAATAAAGAGGATTATTCTATTCTACCAAACGTGAAGTGGCTATCACTGTGGGCGACAACCGGAGTAAAATAAATACTAGAAAACATGGATCAAAGGCGCTCTTTTATAGTGATTTCACGCTAGGGACTTAAGAAGTAATAATAATCATTGCACAATGTTGTCTATAAGTAAAGTCTGCATGAGTCAAATTCAGCATATCATCCAATACACATTGACTTCAACCCCAGACACTGGCCCATTGATGTGGAAACAGACGAGGCCCCCTCCTCAGACCTCGTTCAATACACACACCAAGCTCTACTGAGGAAATTAAAACAGTTATGACTAAATCTAAACAGTTATAACTAAATCTGGGCAGAAGACTCTCAACACCACTCATCTTCACGTTCCACCTAGCTGGACATTTTGTTGGCTCACGACTCACAACAACTGACGAGGAATCACACTCTGGGAGACGCGTAGTGTTAGCATGAAGTCCTTTTAACAGATGGTTCCAACTGTAACTAAGTACAGTGACCAGTACAAATTGTAAGTCCATGTTTAGAAGAAGAAGTAATATTTAAGTGAGGTTCAAACATTTAAATAAACAAAGTAAAAAAGACGAGAAAAGCTCAATGATGAAATGGAGCTGCTGAAAGAAGCGGCTGCTTTTGCATCCTTAACCACAGATTTATACTTGTATGACCGTTGATAATATTTGTATAAGGGCAACAGTTTTGTTTTTTTTACCAAAAAAAAAATAATCCTAAATCTGAACATATAAGAGCTCTTGTCCATGGCTTTCAAGGTTGAGCTACTTGGTGTACTGAGAGAGGATCCAAAGTCAAGTAAAGCAAAGTTGGCCCTTAAAGAGTCTCAAAGGGCTTCCAAAGCTCACTGTTAACAAAAAAAATCAATACATCCCTTGGTCCAACCCCCCCCCATGCAGCCATCGGAAAAAAATGGCAGAAAACCAGTCTAGGCAAGTGGTTCTCCTCAGGACCTGTCCCGGTTAGCGAATGCTGAATCCTACACAGCAATGCAGTTTGTGTTTCTTGCTTTCAGTACACGGAAGTGCACGGTGCCACGTTTCTCTTCTTTGTTGAAGTCTTTGATGAACAACTCTCTAACTATGTCACACGCACGAAACACAAGCCAGGCTCTGGTTAACTGCTCTGAAACAGTACCATGGAGAGCTGAGCTGAACTGGGATCTTTGGTGGAAAGGATATTTTTAGCTGCACCTTAATCTTATACCTGTGATCGTCAAACAGCCTGACATCAGCACTCCACAGATTGGGCTTCCCAAACCTCTGCTCCCCATTACATGAATATAGACGCTAGTTTAATGATCATAGCTTTTGGAAGTTCTCGGTTTATCTGTCCGTCCTGTAGTGCATCGCCGTCTCAATTATTCATCCTCCGTGCCCTCGGATGTGAAAATGACTCAACTTTCACAATTTTGCTTCTGAAATACAACTCCCTTAAAATTGAAGGCTCTCAATGGATTTGACCTCCCACTTGTCTATTCACCTCCGTAGCCAAACCTCTGTGGGTGCTGTAATTATATTTATCACCTTAAAAGTGGAGAAAAAAGGGCCAGCTTTTTCCTTGCCGTCTCTCATCCTGAATAAATGGGAGCATATCAAATGAGCTGACATGCAGATGGCATCCATGTTCATCCCATCGCGCTATTTCCAGCATGCTGCTCCTCTGCCAGTGCGAGACTTGGCTCCACCACGGGGTCATGCAAAAAATATTGTGCTCCATTTTCAACTATTTTCAGATACATCTGGCTTGCTCCCCAGATCACTGCTAATGCTAACTAACATCCCGCCCCCTTCTTCTCCAGCAAATAGGCCTGCGTGTTGGCAACTTGCGACAATCAATTCCACCGCGATGCTCTGTGGGTGGTTTTCTTCTCATGTAGCCTAGGAAGACAGTAAAAAAATAAAGTCGCACGCACACAAACAAGATATATCTCTGCGAGATTCACCTGCAGCCAGGATGAAAGTCTACAATGAAACAGTGCCTGGACCAGGCACACAATAGAAAAAAAGAATCGGATAAAAACCGAGCAAATCAATACACACTGACCATCACTCTCAACTTGGCTGGGGGAAATGGGCAGCCATATTGCATTAGTTCGCAAGATGGTTCTCCCTTGAAGTGGTGAAGCGAGAATGCTGCTAATGCCTTTGACATTTACAAACAGGGCAGCCACTGAAAACCGTCTCAAGGTCTCATAGCTCAGTGTGCACAGACACGACAACGATATCATAATCCAGAAATTCATGTGTCTTGCGCGCTTATACCGCAAAATACATCAAGTCACTTTCTATAAGAGGTGAGAGCCATATAGTAATGCAATCTTATGATACTATCTTGATTTTATTATTGTCAATGAACGTATGACAAGAACAAAGATTTGTGTTTGTCAAAAATGAACCGACAACGCTACATAGCTGAAGAAGGAAAACATAGAAACAGTCTTCCACCTAAAGCATACAATAATAAGGAAAAAAATGTCTGAAGATAAGCTAATATGATTGATTAACTCATTCATTCACAGCCTTTTTGACTGAAGCAAACCCCTTCTCTCCTGGCTGTTTACTGGATTTTGACTGATTTTGCAAGGTCCACAGAATATTGTGTTCTATTGCTTTAAAAACATGAAACCTACCAAAAGAAAGATTAGCGTCTCTTCTTTCAACAGGAAAAAAGTATATTTCTATCTGTTTCCATTTTACAGCAATTAGCTTTAGAATATAGCTTCAAGTTTCATCATTATTCACAAAACACCGTGGAAAAAAAGCCTTTTAGCAACATGGCCCTGGTTGATCTCTTAAACTCTGCTGCCACCTGGTGGCCGTTTTTGTAATAACTACCATTGCTTTAAACTTTCTCTTCAGTTTAGAGGCTGCATCAAAGCCTTTTGTATGCTCTAGCATAAACAAAAAAAAAAAAAAACGTATAAATATGTTTTTGGGACCATGATAATATTTAAAATAGAACATATTCAGACATTTTGGGAGCAAATGAGTTATTTATTTGCGATTATTTGCATATGTCAATCAGAACCATGACTGACGCTCATATTTGTTGCTTTTGTGACACTAGATTGAGAAAGGGCTTTTGATGGTATCATAATTTATTTACATGCAACTATGAAACGTGCTGTGAATAACCGCATAGCTCGAGTTGAACGGCAGTGACTTTTTTTTGCATGGTGTTTGTTCACTTACTCAATGAACTGTCATCTTTACTTATACTTTCTACCTACCGATTGACACACGCTCTCTTTATACTATACGTATACATACTTTGTCCAAGCGCGAGGTGACTAAACTTGTGTAACTTCGATGTTGGCATTTTACTCTCACTAATATGACAAGTTGCGATGACCCCCTAGTCTTTATCCTCTACTCAAAAGTCAAGTCATGGTAATTTCAAACAGCCGTAGCTGTCATAAAGCGCTTTACAGAAACACATAAAAGCTGTACTGATCTCTAATACAAAATGATGCAATGTCACCATCTACAGGGATCTGTTAGCCATTACAGTGTTTTTTTTTTTAAACTAAATTTCACAGACAAGCTAGATGAGACTTTCTTCCATGCCTACCTGTTGAAAAATGCACTTGATGAATCTACACCAGTGGCAGTCAACAGTTGGATTCCAGTTGACAAATATAAACGTCCACGGCAGTCAATGAGTTTATAATAATTTTACAAACCCATATGTGACTTTCATAGATCATTTGCAGTCACTATACTAGAAATATTTTTTAGAAGGAACTTTGCCTTTTTTATTCAAGGTCAAAATAAAAACTAGAATAATAAAGCTTTTCTTCAGCTTGTTGAGACTTGAGCATTTCATAGCAGACCAGCCGACATATTTTTCAACATATTTTCCTTGCTCATTTTGAAAAGTAGGGTTGACAGTACATGGAAAAGACACGTCGTATTCAAAGGTCAGAAACATCCAAAAGCGTGCAACAGCATGTACAAGGTTCCCATCGGACAGTGACAACACAGTAAACCCTCATCTATCGCAGAGGCTACATTCAAGACCACCCCCACAATACTACCAATGGAATCTTCAAAGTAGCGACCAAGTATTTATGCTATTAGTTACTGCATAAAAAAAAAGATGCTGTTTTTTTTTTTGTTGTTTTTTTCCTGGAGTGCTCAGTATTGTTCATTCGGTAATTTTACCGATTTGACATGTCATCATCATTGCTCTCCTTTTTTTTTTTTTTGTATGTGGGTGATTATGCGTACGTGCGTGCGAGTGTGTGTATTCATTAGTTCACCTAAAACCTATTTAAAAAATCCCACACCGTTCACCTAAACTGAACACTTCCAGCCAGAGTCGTGAGGCTGTCAGGAGACCCGAGGAAGGACCAAAGAAAAGAAAGGAAAATGAAATCCAGCACCGACCAGACATCATCCACCAGGCCACCAACCAGAGTCCTTCACCAACCCCAGAGACATCTAAATTCCAACAAATCAGGGAGACCTCAAGAGACCAAAGGAGAGAATGAGGAAAGGAAGGAAGGACAGACTATAATGCGGTCTGCCCCAACCGATGCCCCCCCCCCCCCCCCCACACAGTTGTGTGGTGCATTAAAATTGGAGGGGAGTTGTAGGGCGAAGACGGTGTTTCCACCCTACCCCCCCCCACCCCAAGTGTGTTATGTGCCCTATATGTCTATAAAAGTGTATTGTGCAAAATTTGTGCAGTGAGTTAAGAGGAGCGACCACCACCCCAACCCCCACCGGGTGAGGGCAGGAGGCGCACCCGCCCACCAAACCTCCATCCACCCCACCGGCACCCCGGCAGGCATATGGGAACCAGCCCGGAAAAAAATGCTGTTAATCCCGACCTCTCCCCATAACCCACTTCGCTGCGTCGCTGTGCATTTTGAGCAGATTGGGTTACTTTTACCTAGCATTGGGTTAATTATTTTGACCTAACAAATTGTTTGAAGATTGGATTGGGTCGGGTTGAAGAGCTCAGGCTTGTTATGGTTTGCAATTTGTTCAAACGAGCAGTATTAGGCTATATTCAATTAACTAGCAATGTTTACTTTACAATAGCAATAAGCGAACCGCCAGGCACAACGGCATTGAAATTTTAACTTACTGTTGATGTATCGCTACTGTAACATAAGAGCCAACAATATGATACATCACAATTTTAGGTTAAGCTGCTACTTGGAATATACCGTGTCAGTGGTAAATAACACTTCGATGTTTACTTCTGTTTTGACTGATTTCGCTGCGCTTTGGTACAAAAGTGTGTGAATGAATCATGAGAAATGCTCTTGCATAATTAATGTGTTTATTAAAGATAAGATGCCTGGGGTACTCTAAAGGGTTTCTTTAAAGCAAATAATTCCCATTTGTATTTGAATACAAAATACGTGAAAATGACTGCTGCTTAGCCGCAAAAGGATGAGTCAACAAGCGCGCTATTATTTAGTTATCTCTTTCCATAGCTGTTTAAGTCACAATAATAATAGTTTATGGCTCTGCGCAATGTATTTAAACAAATCCATAAGAAATGTATGCGAGAAAGCAAGCGGGGAGAAGTCGTGGGGTGTTTATCAGGATCTAGGAGAAAAAACTTTCAAAATATGTCTAGATCAAGAGATTTTTAGTCTCTCTCTCTCTCGCTCTCTCTCTCTCACCCACCCCTTGCTCTTGCTCTTGCTCTAAGTCTGTCGACGTATATTACACGGCCGCAAACAGCTTCTTCAAGTTTTAATGAGTGATCACACTCGATGTGAATGCGCACAACTAAAATATTTATGCATGCTGGACTTCTGATCAGTGCCTGCAGGGTTTTATTACTCCTTTTTTTTTTTCATGTTTGAGGTTTGTGCACATTAGTGTGCTGTAGAAGACGGTGATCTCTCCCTGTAGGATTATAAAATTGGTTGAGATGCACAGAGGTGGAGGTGGGGTGCAACACACTGCAAGCTCTTTTTTGCTGTGCCGGTAAAGCAGCTCTTTGATTTGATGGACAATTGTAGATTATTCAAAGCACCCATCCATCAATGTTTTGCTCTACTTATCCTCACGAGGCTTGCGGGTGAGCTGCAGCCAATCTCAGCAGACTCTGGGTAGGAGGCGCGGTACACCCTGGAGTGGTCAACAGCCAATCGCAGGGAGGATACACATAAACAACCACTTACACTTAAGTGCCTGTAAAATCAACATAATATGCATGTCTTATAATTTCTCATTCATCCATCCAATCAAGGTGGCATCAAGGGGCCATTACCCTGAACGAGTTACTGTGCAACACACCCACACACTTTCCCTTGCAAAGTTGCCTTTTAGTGCCAAACAGTATTTTTTAAACTAATACTACACAGTAAATTCTGTAGAGTCAATTTGACTCTAGAGCAGAGGTGGGCATCGAGGGCCGGAGTCCTGCAGGTTTTGCATGTTGCCCTTCCCCAACACAGCTGATATATGATCAGCTCATCCGCAAGCTCTGCATAAGCCTGAAAATGATCCTGTTGATTGGAATCAGCTTGTGTTGGAAGTGAGAAACCTCCGAAACCTGCAGGACTCCGGCCCTCGAGGACCGAGATTGCCCACCTCTGCTCTAGTGGGACCAAATAGACTCAGTTTTAGAGTAATATTTACACTTGGTAGAGAGTAGAATAAAGAATTTTTAAAAAAGAAACTCACTCAAGGGTTGAGGAACGAACTCGCAACCTTCAGCTTGGGAGACCAAAGCCATACTACCACCTGAGCTATGCCTCTCCTACTGTTTGCTTATATCCAAGAGTTGGATATATATATATACTGTATATATATATATATATATATATATATATATATATATATATATATATATATATATATATATATATATATATATATATATATATTGGAGTTACGAAGATTCCAAAAGAGTCCAAGTACCCTTTTCACACTGCACTTCGTCAAACCCATTCGGTGTGTATGTGCTGTGGCGGCGCAAGGCTGTAATGAATGTAATTGAATGTGTCATGTCGTGACAGTGATGTCAGAAGGCGCATCTAATAGAAGAGCTGGCAGGCTGAATGATTTTAGAGCGTTCACAGCAACAGAACAACCAGCAGAAAAAGCCTCTCTGTAACTTCCTGGCTGGCTACTACACAAGCAGTTCAAAATATGGGCAAGCTAGCACTGTTGTCCTTGCGCAAAGCGAGTACCAAAAAAAAAAAAAGTGCAGTGTGAAAAGGCTTTTAAGTAAGCTGACTTCTTTCAAACTTGGTCTGACTTTTGACACATCCACGGCAATAAGTAAGAATTAATTATACACTCCGACTTTTGTCAAATTTAAATTAAAGGCCGAGCTGGTTCAGCTGGCGTTTGAGAGAAGTAACCCAAACAATTGTAACAAGATAAGTTTGATGCAAATGTTTGCTTCAATATCAAGTGTGGCATTGTTATTGGGGGGGTCAACTAAACTGAGGCAAAACACTGTGCAGGCTATACTGTCAAAGCTTCTGCAACTTCACTCTTATCTCATCCATCTATCCTTTCCATTTTTTACACTACAGTATATACTGCCGATCCTGTGCAGGGTCACAACTCACAGGGACTGAGCACCGGTCAATCAATCACAGCAGTGAAGCACACAGTCGACAGATAACCGTTCGCACCACCACCTTAACTCTATATCCTCCTTCCATCAAATTACACACGCACGCACACACAGGTCATATCTGGACCTGAACTATGATTGTCAAAAAAAAAAAAGTAGTGTGGTGCCTTGACATATGAGTTTAATTCATTATGTGGCCATGCTCGCAATTCAAATTCAAATTTCCGATCGAAATGAATGAAAATGACATTAATCCACTCCAGTTTACCCCCCAAAAATAACAAATAATGTTATGTGTTTTTTTTTTATAATGAGGGAAATAGCACTCTATAACATTCTATAAAACATACATGAAAGACATTTAAGTAAAATTTTAAAGAGTGAAACAGATTTTGTCTTAGCATCAATTGAATGGCCATTGTGCACCTTGGCCACCAGGGGGCAGTTTAGGACAGACTTCATGAACATGCACAGTAGAGACTCAGCTCCTCTCAGCTCTTTGCAGAAGATAGAGAATAAATGACTATGAGTAATGTAATACTGAATGTCTAAATGTGTTATGTCTTTTGTGTTCCAATACCATTTGCTTAGAGGGTTATACATGTTTCCAATTATGTGTTCACATTCACATTAGCATTAAGCTAGTAAACTATAAGCAAAGCTATGTTATTGCTGTTGTGATCTTTTGCTAGTGTTTCTAAATACACAGCTTGCAATTCTCCTTTTTTGATGTAGTTTAAAAGTAAACTTCACAAGAAAGCAACATTAAACAGAATGAAGAATTAAAAAAAAAATTAAAATTAAAAAAAAATAATAATAATTTTTTTTTAATTTATTTGTTTTTTAAAAAAAAAAAAGGAGAGCAATGATGATGTCAAATCGAATGAACAATACTGAGCTCTCCTGAAAAAAAAGAATTAAAAAATAATAACTAAAATAATAATAATGGTTCACAATTAGCCAACGTGCTGCTTATTGTGACTTGAGTTAAGTTCACTGCCACCACAAAACGCTCATACCTCAAGTTTATGCTTACAAGTCAAAGTAAAAAGTCTTACGAATGACGGCTCGTACCTAAAAAAAAACTCATCAGTTGGGTCTCTCCTATCTCAAGGCACCACTGTACTAACAAATTCGGATTACGAATGGAATGTTTGGAGCTGCTGATTGACACCACATTGTACATTTGCTGTTAAACTCGGAATTATGACAATTGCAGTGTAAAATAAAATGATTGATAGATTTGCATTTCTGAAATACCGGTGTATGCTTAACATGCAACAGTTTCATTTTATTTTATTATTGACAAAATATTGTGGCAATATTTTATTATCACTGTGTAATTTCCACCCCCGAGTTCCTACTATGTTTTTGTGTCTTGAAGTGCGTGTTAGTTTCCATATTATTGGGAAAACAATCCAGGCTTGGGTTGAATTTATTTCAAATCTGTCTTCAAGAAATGAGATCCTCGCCAAAAGGAGAGGCCTGCTTCTCGAAAAAGAGGAAAAATCTAAAGGCCTGCTATTTCATAACAGCAACTAAAGTGGTTTGTTGTGCTGGCTGAGCACCAAGATCACTGACTATCATTACCATTCTCTGAGCTGAGCACGCTCAGAAGCTGGGATACACACAAAAAATAAAGAAGAGAGAGAGAGAGAGAGAGAAAGGATGAGGTTGAGCAAAACAGAACAGAACAGCAAGAGGACACTGTAACACAAAAATGTGTTCTCCTCTCGAGTCCAAAGAAAATATTACAGACATTTTCACATAATTCCTCATGTGTTTTGCAGCTAAAAGGCTACAATGGCTGCATTAAAAAATAAAACAAAAAAAGCACTGCTGATTATTGTGATGTGATATTTTCTCTACAAGTCTCTTCTGTGTCTACATCTGCAGTAACACTTTGCAACTCACCGGGGAGCTGAGGCACACGTTGCCAAACATCAATAATTCATCTTCCCAAAACAAGGAACGTTAAGATGAATTGGAAATGCAAAAGAGCATTTTTAGCCGAGTGGAAGAGGCACAAGCGTGTTTTAAATCACACAGATGTGTTTGAGGAAGAAAAAAAACTGCAAAATGAGTGTTGACGGAAAACGAACCTGCTTCTTTGGAGAGTTGCGTGAAGGCCTCCACTCCTTTCTCTCCATAGCTGCCCTCTGAGGCGATGGTGGAGACGTAACTCCAGCCCATCGCTCGAATGATGTCCACCATGGCCTGGGCCTGGAAGGAGTCCGGAGGAACCACTCTGGAGAAGAAGTCGTAGCGCCTGTCATCACTCAACTCCGGAGCTGTTGATGCATAGCTGATCTGCGGGATCTGGAAGAGGAGAAAATTTGAAAGGTTGACTCCAGGAAGGGTCATTAGGTCATTGGAGCTTGACATGATGATAAAACGTGGACTTATGCATTGAACTGATTCTTGGAAGGCACTTCTTTTGAGTCTTTCCTGGTTGCCTGGCAACTGCACCCAAGGTGCTAAAGGTGGGTGGAGCTATATTAGGCAACATTCTCAAGATAACAATGGCGGTATCATTCATCGCAGCTGTTCTCTATTATAATGCAAAGGCTTGAACGACTTCGACATTTTTGTTCTAATTGATGACGTCAATGATATTTTTTTTCACTTGCCAACTCGCACTTCCAAACACAAGCTGTCATTCTATTCAACCCACAGCCGTATTTGATACCATCTCTCACAATTCTCTCCATGACAGACTGGCATCCATTGGCATCACTCGCACCCGGTTCACCTCGTTCACACTCAATACATCAAGCTTTAGTCTCACAAATCAAATTATCTGCCTGTCACAACTGGGGTGCCACAGGGGTCTATCCTGGGGCCCATCTTCTTGGAAATGGAACACTCAATACATCAAGCTTTAGTCTCACAAATCAAAATCTCTGCCTGTCACAACTGGGGTGCCACAGAGGTCTATCCTGGGGCCCATCCTCTTGGAAATGGAACAGTCTTGGAACTCCCTCCCTCTCAACCTTCGCGCCATTTACTACCTACCACTCTTCAAAACTAGACTCAAACCATAGCTGTTCAGCCCGTCCTACCCCATCCACCTGTAACTCAACCATCCAATTTACATGATCTATTTATTTGTACTTTGTCTTATTGATTTTTGTCTCTGTGTTTTAATATGTTTTGTACAAAGATCTTCAAATAAAATGTATTATTATTATTATTATTGTAAACTCACATTACACACGCACAGGGTTTCCACTGGCTCCGGTACGTAATAGTATGCAATTTTAAAAATTACAAGGTGAGAGAGAGGTTTGCAATTATGCATTCTAGCAAACCAGAGTTTTATTGGATCCGACTGTCTAAGGACTGTGAGACCATCAAAGTGTCGAGGATTTCTGATTGAATGATTCAGGAGCGGTGCAGTGGAAGGAGGACGATGATTGCGAGCGTGTTGACTGTGGTACAAAAGCTGGGCCAGCTGTGGCCAGGTGGTTAAGATTGTCACCTGCCACCATGGGGACCCTGTTTCAAGACCGTCCCCAGACGGACGGCTGAGATGACTTTGAGGCAAGACACCAATACCCCAAACTGCTCCCCGGGCATCTAAGCAGAACCCCCCCCCCCCCCTCTGCTCCAGTGGGGGCCACTAACAGTGTGTGTTCGCTGTGATGGCTCAAATGCAGAAATCACATTTCTTGTACATACAACAAAATGATTGAATTTTCTTTTCATTTCTAATGCTGGTTAGATGGGTATTTTTTTTTGACGGCTTCAAACATTCATTTTGAAGTTATTGATTAGCCTCCGCTTTGTTTCATCATCCTCCAAGCAGGAGGTCTTTAATGAATTCACTGACACCTGATGTTTGTCTTTTAAAACAACCGCACAGCTTAGCCTTTTAGTCTACCAGCTGATTGTTCGTGCTAAATGGCTGCACCAGAAAAATGCTTGTTACTGTTTCCACAGTGTGACAAACACTTTTTAAATTCCTTTTAATCGTATTTAATCATGTCATTACTGTACTGTATGTTTTTATAAAGTACAATATTATGGAGAGGTTCTAAACGTTTTTGTTGTGTTTTTGGGGAAGAATCACCATTATTGATTAATGGCAATTCCTTCATTTCAATGGTTACAAACGAAGACGAGATACTTTAGATGCTGATTTTAGATAGTGTTGAGCGACGAGTGTGATCATGGAATTAATTAAACTCATATCTCCAAGCACCATTGTGGAGTTACTAACATATGGAAACATGCCATTTTCATACACCTGAAGTGCCAACCCATCTATCTTTAAAAAAAAAAAAAAAAAAATTATATACATAGCATAAAAACACTGCCCAGTTAACGATCACTATCAAATACTGATCAATCCTCTCAAATTGAAGTTGAAGTGAGAAAAAAATAAAAATTTTAGCAGCGCTGACACTTTCAGCGTGCCGCCATCGGAGAAGGCGAGAATATTGGGTGTGATCAGCAAAAGTATTCCCTCGCCAAGGGTTGCAATACTTCACTCTTGACATCTCATCTTTGAATGTAAAAAGAACGTCCCCTCGGCGATCAATGAGGTATAATAAATAAATACGAGTTTAAATGACAAACAGGCAGAAGGCAGTTGATCATCATGTTCGACAACTTAAGCAAGGCGCCTTGCGCATGTATATCATTTGAACATCAATTATAATCACATGTTTTGCTGCTCCCGGCGGCACAGCCGGAGGACGGCTTGACAAACTGGCCTGCCAATCAAATGATCAATTCCGTACTTTGCTACATCAATCATATGAGCTTGTCCAGAATATTCCTGATGTAAGTAAGGACAGCAAATGTGGCTGTTGTCAAATTCTTGCCAGGAAGTAAAGCTGCACAGTTTCACAAGCACTCATTGAAAGCAAGGCCGTACGTCTCCGGAGATTCTCGGTCTTCAACACCACACCAAGGATCACATTGAAAAGTCAAAAGGACTCATGTAATGGCTTTGCTGATTTTCTGAGATGTGTTTTTCCCTGCATTATTATGCATTGAAAGGCACTCTTTCTAACTGGCCCACAAAGGGCTTCACGTGTCTCTTACAGCGGGAGAATGATGGAGAACGATATAACTTTCCACAAGAATTCAACGGAATTTTTTCTTCCACGGACAGAAGCCGATTAGAAGGCGTAGCAGCAGGATATAAAGACATTTTTGCTTGTTGGTTCAGTAGGATCTCACTTCAGGTATTAAAAATCCCTGGAAAGTGAAAATGAATATGTCTTAAAAATTTGGCATGCCACATAAAAGAGTTTTGTGAACAACCCTACCAAATTTGAATGATAAATAAAATATCCAAGTTCATAAAACGGAGCTTCACAATCCTGAAGAATCAAGCTATTGAATTGTCTGCTGAATGCACTGAAATCACACCTCGCTCAACTGTCAATCAAATACAACTACTTATATCTGACAAATGGATGCTACTTCGTCTAGCATAAAATCCCGACGTGTTAAAGACATGAAAATAGGTCCGCTTAAAGCCTCAGTGGCTGCAATTATATCCAGAGCCCGCTACCCATCTGCGACGTCGAGAGGTGTTAGCCATTGGCTAGCTCGCGAGATAACCGGGGCGCTAATCGGCTAGTGGACACGCGG
Source organism: Vanacampus margaritifer (assembly GCF_051991255.1). Classification (NCBI taxonomy): domain Eukaryota; kingdom Metazoa; phylum Chordata; class Actinopteri; order Syngnathiformes; family Syngnathidae; genus Vanacampus; species Vanacampus margaritifer. Next base: position 7,880,610 of record NC_135432.1, on the reverse strand, counting down.
CGGGTTCCTCGCCCCCTCCTCACTTGAGAAATAACAACCACAAGATGTTCTGGCATTTAGGTAAGATACATTTTATGGATGTGTAGCCATGGCTTGTTACTGCAGTGGTAGAAATTGGCCTAGTAATAGTAACTAGTAATTCACAATTTAGATTACAGATAGATAGATAGCTAGATAGATAGATAGATAGATAGATAGATAGACGGACAAACAGACAGACAGATAGATAGATAGACAGACAGATAGACGGATAGACAGATAGATAGATAGAAAGAGGACTATATATGATATACTATATAAGGGTATATTCTAGACCAGGGGTGGGCACGGAGTCCTGCAGGTTTTGGATGTCTCCCTTCTCCAACGCAGCTGATATATGATCAGCTCATCAAGCAAGCTCTGCGCAAGCATGATAACGACCCTGTTGATTGGAATCAGCTGCGTTGGAGCAGGGAAACATCCAAAACCTGCAGGACTCCGGCCCTCGAGGACCGCGTTTGCCCACCACTGTTCTAGACACTAAAGCGCATCGCTGAACGCCATTTAAGCCACACCCCAAACATCAGGGAAACTGAAATTGTGAAATACAGTTCAATACTATGGCTTATTTTTGTGCAAGTCGAATGCAAAGTGCAGTCTAACTGTGCGTATGGATGGAATTTTCTTTAGTTTGGCATTTTTGTGGACAAGCGCAGGTAGGAATACGCATTTGTGCCGTTGCGGGATTCTAAAATGTAATCAATCAGAATTGTTCATTTCTGGAGAGATACAAAAAACGTTAACAACTCGACAGATTTGTAGCTTTTAACCACCGTCATGCATGACTTCGTGCTCAGGGAGCTTTTTCAGAGTCAGGATGAACTCCATTCATGTGATTGTTGGGGCGGTGATACCCCTTACGGAGCACACTACTTTAAAAACGCACACACAAAAAACAAGTTGTTATGGCGGCGAAAGTTAATTATTTCCTCTGGAAAAAAATACAGTTCAGGTCGCGCGACTTGAGGACTTTAAGTTACGTCGAATTCCTAACAAGGACATCAATGTTCACTTTTCTCCTCACCGGCTTTTGCGAGCATTTTGTGAAAGGACGTGCTAACAGTTGCTGTCCTCCTTAACAACGGCTTTTTAATCACGCTCATTTATCACGCTCAACCAACTGCTGATACTGTCAACTCAGCACTGTGCATGTAAATCCCCCGAATGATCTCATTTTGTAAAAGGCTAAATCCATCAAAGTGTCACAAAAATGCAACATAATACATTTCCAACCTAAATATTCCCAGAATATCTTTTTTTGTGCCTTTATGCAGGCCTGTTGTGGTTTTCAGCTGTATTTGCCAATGTCTCAAAATTAAACAGGTATCATTTTACAATCAAAGCTGAATTGCTCATTTTTCTCCCTGCACTGTGAATCATCACTGAATCAAAACACAGCCAAGCGTAGGCGGAAGGGCTGATGTCGGCTTTCACCCGCAGAGACGACAGCTGGCCCCATTTCTGATTAGAATCAATCAGGAGTTCACCTTTGATTAGGATCAAGAACACCTCCAACCAACTTGTCCAAGACTGGTCTAGTCGACAAGATTTCAACTATACCGGAACAATGTAGCACGTAGAATCCTCCATTCTGTTAAAGCAGAAAATTTCAAGACTCTGGAATACTAATGAGAATTTGATTATTTTACAACAGCAGATGCTACACAGTCTGTGTTGTTATGTAGGACCTGTTTTGAATCATTGAAAATAATTGTTCAACAGGTGAGTACGGAAAAGGATTAGGGCCAGTGAAGAAAAAAAAAAATTGTTGGCAGGATTCTGACTTTATTTTATTGTTAAAGTCAGCATTCGGAGAATAAAGTGAGAATTGTGACTTTATTCTCAGAATTCTCACTTTAAAGTCAGAATTCTGAGATTAAAGTCAGCATTCTGAGAATAAAGTCAGAATTCTCACTTTAAAGTCAGAATTCTCACTTTAAAGTTGGAATTCTGAGATTAACGTCAGCATTCTGAGAATAAAGTCCGAATTCTGACTTCTGAGATTAAAGTCAGCATTCTGAGAATAAAGTCAGAATTCTGACTTTAAAGTGAGAATTCTGAGATTAAAGTCAGCATTCTGAGAATAAAGTCAGAATTCTCACTTTAAAGTCGGAATTCTGAGATTAAAGTCAGCATTCTGAGAATAAAGTCAGAATTCTCACTTTAAAGTCAGAATTCTCACTTTAAAGTCGGAATTCTGAGATTAACGTCAGCATTCTGAGAATAAAGTCCAAATTCTGACTTCTGAGATTAAAGTCAGCATTCTGAGAATAAAGTCAGAATTTTCACTTTAAAGTCAGAATTCTCACTTTAAAGTCGGAATTCTGAGATTAACGTCAGCATTCTGAGAATAAAGTCCAAATTCTGACTTCTGAGATTAAAGTCAGCATTCTGAGAATAAAGTCAGAATTCTGACTTTAAAGTGAGAATTCTGAGATTAAAGTCAACATTCTGAGAATAAAGTCAACATTCTGAGAATAAAGTCAGAATTCTCACTTTAAAGTCAGAATTCTGACTTTAAAGTCAGAAACCTACTGGCCCTAATCCTCTTCCGTAGGTAAAGGTTACATAAAGCAGAAGAAGAAAGTTGGCCTGTTAAGAAATTAAATACATTTCTTAAAAAAAAAAAAGCATCAATCTTGAAAATTGCAGACAGCATGTTTTCATATTTCCAGAAGCGCGTATTGAATTCTCCTGGATATTTTGTCACATGCTGACACTTGCTGACAATTTTTCAATCAATGCTGTCAAGAAAAGACTTTCATCCATCTCTCTTACGTCTACTTGCAGTGATGGCTAAATATGGCGGTGGACGCACAAAGCGTGATTTATGAGAGAGGGCCGCGACTCGTCTGGGATCAAAATGCCCGCCTCCCTGAAGACGTTGGATGCACAAACATCAATTCCTCTTCAACCAAGTGGAGTAACTCATCATGCGCTCTAATCAAAGCGCTGTATGAAAGCCATCCATTTGTGTTAGAGTGATCAAAAGCAGCCGGACACTGGAGAAACACAGGAATGAGGACACGGCAACCGGCTAATGGGATGGCTTCAACTTGCAGAGTGTGAGTTATAGCTTTGACCCACAACGCAAAGCGGGTCAAGCGCACATAGCTGACAAATTGAGAAGCAAGACCATCTCAAACTAAAGATTACTCAATGCCTTTCAAGCAACGCACCCGCTGAAAGGTCACATGCATATGTGCTTTTTTTTTTTTTCGTAGGGTGGACTGATTCAAAGAGGGAGCGCGGTAGCAACACGGGTGATTTGCATTTAAAAGGACTCACCTTTCCGAAATGCGAAACATCAATTTGATGCAAGTGGTCGTAATGCTGTGGAGGAATCAGGTTTGTCGGATCTAACGTGGCTTGGGCTCACTTGCCTCTCTGGAATCGCTTGAGATGTGGGCCCTCTTGCTTTGTTCTGGCAATGCGCCCCCATTGATACCGTTCTCGTCCCCTCGCTTCTTATCCCCTCGGAATCGCAGCACAAACATTCATGTTATCAGCGCCTTCGTTCAAATTACCGCTTTGACCTCGGGCTAATAAAATTGGCCAGCCTTGATTGTGAAAGGACTGATATGTAAGAATGAAAACTCTTCAGGTGGACTCAAAAGAGATGTGATTACAATCAAACACCTTCGGACGTGTCTGGCAGCTAATGTGCAACTGCTAATCCTTGTGTGCCAAACGAGATTTAAATCAAATTTCTCTGATATTTTTCTCATTATGTTGATTATCTCTTGGGATTATTAGCTAGAAAGCTATCAACTAAACACTTGTTAAAAAATAATTGATGGCGATTTGAATGGCTTGTGGAGGAAGAGGAAAATACTGCAGTCATTAAATCAGTCCTGTGTTTCCATATCACAGTTTGGTGTTGCCACAAAAAAAGGACAAAACCCTACGGCAACAGACAGTCAGCACTGCTGGGGGGGAAAAAAATCATTGGTACCCTCTTGGGGACTTGCACGCTGCAAGAACCAAGAAAAGGGGCAGGCATCCTGGTCACCACCTCTTCCAGTTCTTGCCCTCGGGTAGCCGCTATCAAACTATTAAAACCGGAAGCTTCTTCCCTCTTGCTGTCAATTTCCTTTTTGTTTTGTTTTTTTGTTCTGGAGAGCTCAGTATTGTTCATTCGGTAATTTTACCGATTTGACATGTCATCATCATTGCTCTCCTTTTTTTTCTTTCTTTTTTTTTTGTATGTGGGTGACAATGTGTATGTGCGTGCGTGCGTGCGAGTGTGTGTGTATTTATTAGTTCACCTAAAACCTATTAAAAAATCCCATACCGTTCACCTAAACCGAACACTTCCAGCCAGAGTCGTGAGGCCGTCAGGAGACCCGAGGAAGGACCAAAGAAAAGAAAGTTTCCTAAACAGCCGACTCAAAATCCTTGCAACCGTTAGTCAAATTTTCACATTATTTTCTGTCGAAAAAATGCCATCGTGTATGACATACGGTTGTACAAATAAGTCTGGGAGGAGCGCAACATGCACATTTCATCGCTAAGCATATGATTTTTAATCTTCTCTAATATGGTACAGTATAACTCGTCTGCATCATGTTGGGAGAATATCAACAATCAAATGAAAGTAGAGCCCATTACAGGTAAAAAAAAAAAATCACAGTGAAACGTAAACCTGACCTCTGTGAGTCACGATTCACAATACTGAGATGGTATAGACGGAATGGTCGATGCAAAAAGTGAAGTTGGCTCTTTGAAAGGCTCTCATGAATCCATGCAGGGATTCTAGCATAAAACACGCACTGATAACAGCGTTTTCATCGGGGAAAAAAATTGAGGTTGTCAGTAAAAGTGGCAACGTAAAATGTCTGCCTTCAGCCGCGATGGGCCTATTGATCGTTCATTTACATAAAAGTGTGCATTGGTACTTCAGCCAGCGCAAATGTTAGCCTTACATTTCATAATGACTCTTTGATGTCATGTCTTTGTTTGTCATAATTGTTTGTTACTGCAATACTTTTGTTGCTCATACTACCGAATTCATTGTGTGACATTCCGCATGCTCGGTCAGAAGATGGAATGTCACACAGTAGAAAGCTTTATGAAAAAAATAAAATAAAATACATGTTTATATTCTTTTATTTGAAATGTTAAACCACAAATCAGGTAGCAATCTGTTGCACTGTCTTGGATCCAAAAGAATTGCCTTTACTTCCTTTTAGCGATTAAGATCCTAGATTATAACCCTCGACTCATTGATTTCACTGGTGACAAATGTTTCAGCCTTAGGGGAGGTCCGCATGCTTTGAGACTTTTTGTTGTTCATTATGGAATGGAAAAGGTTGCAATAACAAACCCAACTATTTTCAAATACTGACAAAATAATACAATGTGACTGATTCCCATGTCAAAATACACAATTTCCATTGCAAACTGTTTGTAATGTCACTGCGGCATGCGCACGATGCTCACAAAAAAACGCACATTTAGAATGTAATACAGAAATACGGAGCTCAAGACATGACAAACTGTGGCTACAATGTAGATGCTCATTTGTGGCCGCAGAATACTTATGTGGCCATGAAATGTGTCTAACGTGCACACAAAATACGTATTTGTGGATTTTTTAGGGCCCGACCGATTAAATCAGCCAATTATGGTACATCAAAAATCGGCTTAAATCATCAGCCAAATTATTGTTTGTACCTTTATGTGGTCTTATCCATTTACAGCAGTTGTACACAATTCTGGTCTCATTATTTATTACGCAGAAATATATATATTATAACCTTGTATTTTTAAACATATAAAATGAAATTTGTTGATAAGGTCATTCCATGAACCTGTCATTACAAATAAAGTAACTCACATACGTCACTGTGAATTTTTTTTTTTTTAAAGTAAATATGGTATAAATGTCTTAAATATGACTACTAATCAACTACTGATAACACAAACAAGGATTAACAACCTTAGAACATTATACCTTATTTTTGGATTAATTCTCTGGTAATTGGTAATCATAATTTTTTTCAGCCAAACATCGGCATCTGCCTCAAAAAATACACATCATCTAATATGTCAGAGTGCGATAGTTTAACTCTCCCACCCCACTAGTGACGCCGTCTATAGAAAACGTTCGTCCCCAATGACCGTCAACAAGGTGCCGGCGTGACCGCGGCGCCCGCAGACAGCCCACGTTGCACGTCCACTTCACTTTCCATGACCCAATCACGGGCAAACGAGTGGACGCCAAGACAACAGGATTAACAATCCCCCCTTTCAGCATAACAATTACCCACATCTGAAGTCTGGCACCTGTCATCTGCTGTATAGATCAAAGTTTGGACTGCTGAGGGTAATCGCCTGCCTTGCTCTTCAATGTATCCGCCCTGACAGGATCGATGGGAGGAAAACACAAAGGTCTCTTATAGGGGACACTGTTGTATTGATTTACCAGCGCAAAGTGCTGCAGCTGCCCGGAATAAAAATTTGTTAGTAAAGCCTAAAGTGGGAAAGATCTAAAAAAAAAAAAAAAAATGGCGGTGAGGTGGGAGGCGTAGTTTGTAATATGCTTGGTGACATTAAATGACAATTTCAAGCTGAGCGTTTGCAGAGAGGTGATGAAGCGAGGTTGTGTAAAGGTTACGCATCTCAATGAGTAGGAATGCTGAGTGAAGTTAATTAGTACGCTTTGGCCTTTCTGTTGCATTTCAACATACGGCCGCCCGCAAGCACCGCAGTCTGCTCTAAAGGCAGGTGAGACACGAATCGTGCTTGTGCTTAAACATCCCCTCTTGTGCTAATATGGTAGTGATGAGTGTACATACACGGACCACATCCACACTTGGAGATGCATCTGGCTGCTTCTCCTTTTGGCTCAGATGCCTCATACAGAAAAAACAACAACAATGTTACTTGAAGAGAAATGGGGAACATATGGGACAACACGAGTTCTTGTTGGAGGAAGTGGTGGGTGGAGGGGGAACGGCAAGCATCTTCCACTCACCATCTGAGAACCGGAAAGTGTGCAGATGCGACAAGACAGGCTGTCTCCATAAAAAAGAGAGCACGATAACAATGCAGACACCAAACACAAAGAGCATCTTTCAAAGATTTCAAAGAGTCTTCTTGCTGACGAAAGCCAACAACACCAAGAGCCTCGTCTGATTCTGCTTTTTGCTTACAGGAATTTTCCTTTCCTATCTGAGTGAAGGTGCTTCATGCAACCTTTAACCCACCCTTGAGCATTGTATATTCCTGACCGACCTTTAGAAAAGGAAGGGAGATATAGATCAGTTACCCATAATGCTTTACAGCAGCAATATTTCAAACAGTGGTTCTTAACCTCACCAGTTTCCTATGCATCCTTCTTTATTCAAACATCGACTATGATTTTTTTTTTTTTCAAATTCAAGGCATATAGGGTTTAGTGGTGAACAAAATGAACAGGGAGAGTAGCCTTTTCATTGAATCTTGTTCTCTTCACCTTCAGAAAGTGAGATGGAACGCAGGGGGGGGCAGATACAATTTAAAACAACAGAGGCCCCAGAATTGAACCCTGTGGAACACCGTACGTTCTGTTATACATATTGCAAATATTTATCTGACCATTTTTTTTCTTTTTTTGCTTGACTTAGTATGAAGGAATTACAATAATAATAAAAAAAATCACACAGCGTACCTTCACTGCAGCTACTAGCTGGCTACTGAGCGCACCAAATTCCCTGCAGCACTGATAGGCCAAACAATGTAGTCTGCTTCCAATGATGGCCAAGCGGGGCGTATCATCACAAATCATTCAACAAACCCCTAGGGTTCACTCAAACCCAGGTTAAGAATCACTGATTTAAAACAAAACAAGATTACCATCTCTATGGGAAGACGCTCGAGAATACAGAAGCAAAATAATATAAAATATGATGAATCACGAGTACCATATTTTTGGACTATAAGTCACTGCCCCCCCCCCCCCCCCCCCCTTCCCAGAGTTTGGCTGGTCCAGTATTTAACACTCTATATATTAAAATCAGAGCTCGGACTGGCACCCAAAATCCCTGTTCCATAATTGTGTTGACTTTCTGTGCATTACCGCCACCTTCTTTCCACTAGCGGTAATGCAGCAAAAATATTTGCCAACCGCCAAAAGAAAGCAGAAGAAGAAATGGAAGTACGTAGAAGACAAAGTGTAGTCATGGTAACGAATGTGGGAAGTATCGCTAGTTCAGCATTCGGCTTTCTCATGCCACATCAAGGATTTAAAGCAGCAAAAGGTGCAATAGGATTCCAACCAGGATTCTACCTTTGGCCACAATTGTTTGCTGCCGTCAACACGGGGTACATTCAGAAATACACTCTGACGCCCTAACTGAGACTATGCACATTCAGAGAGGCAGGGCATGTCTCACGTTCATTTCCCAACACAGCCTACATTAAAAACTACTCCGCATGTCAGTGGGTCTCTGTTTTTGTAAAATAAATTTCCCCCAAAATGTGACTTCTACTACGACGTGACTTATACATCGATGTCTTCTTAAAGTAATTGCCTAAGTCGTTTTTTTTTCCAGATTTTTCAGAAAACACAAAAAAATAACCATTTGCATCATGAGAAGATGATGTAGGCAAAAAAAAAATTGTTTTTGTTCTCTTCACCTTCAGAAAGTGAGATGGAACCCAGGGGCGGTAGATACAATAAAAACAACAGAGGCCCCAGAATTAAACCCTGTGGAACACCATACGTTCTGTTAAGTAAATAAGTCACCCTCTTAAACAATTGTCTTTTCTTTTTGCAAAAAAAATAACCATTTGCATCATGAGAAGATGACGTAGGCAAAAAAAAAAAATTTGCAAAAAGAAAAGACAATTGTTTAAGAGGGTGACAATATGGGTTTTTCCTCAAAACTTATTTTTTTTTACTGGTGCAATTTATATTCTGAAACGGCTTCTTGTGTGAGAAATATGGCAAGTTACTGCGATCCTTACAAAATGTGAATTTAGGATGATATTAGACAACTTCATAATTCTTATATTCATCCTCCATGGTTAAGGCTTTACATCTAAGAAACTGTGAATTTCCACATCAAACACTCAACCTGTTAGTGATTCTCACTGTTGACGACAACCTGATTGAAACAAATACGACAAACACGCTTGCATCGAAGAATGACTTTTTAGCGTTCCATTTTCAGAAAAGTTTTTTTTTCCGCCAGAGACGTATGTGAGCAATACTCGCTGTCACGTGATGACATTGTTTCGGAGTGGAATGAATCCCTTTGAAAAAACGTGCTGTCTTGGCGATGTGACTGATGTCAAGAATTCAGCCCAGAAAAGCAGACACTCATTTAGCCTGGATCCGGTTTACACCAGAAACAATGCAGGAGACGGTTCCAACAGAACTGTCGGGGGCGGAACCGAGATGTTTCCCCGAAGCGCCAGGAGCTGGAGCCAGCGGTGCAGGACTCTTTTTGCCTTCATTTGCTGCATGATTAGCCTCTGAGCGTATCGTGTCACCAGTCAGCTTCTCTTCTCTGATTCGTTTCGCAGTTGGGCAAAACGACAGCATGGGGTTCTGCGAGAATCCCGTGCTGCCTTTGCACAGATTGTCCTCATGACACCCGCACAATGACACATACACACTGTAAGTAGGATCTTTATAATGTTGCCAAGGAGCCATCTTGTGAAAGCATTTTATAAGCGTTCCCATCCTGCCTATCATGGATTGTATTGCATCTTTATGAAGGAAGATTTATTTGAGGCGCAGTTGTTAAAAAGTAGTCAATATCGTGTACTATAAGAATGCTAGTGTTGGATAATAAATACACGGTTAAGGGCAGTACTAAACAGCATGTTAGACGTCGATGAGGGAGTTTGGATTCAGTCAGCAGTTGTTGGTCAGATGGTCCGAGGTAATGGTTGTGTCCATACATGCGACCTCCGGCTGAGCTTTGCTAATCTCTGCACAGAGCACGGCACTGCCAACGCGTTGGAGGAGCCGGCTGAGTGGGGGGGGGGGGGGGGGGTGTCACAAGCTGACAGCTTTGCCTCCTCCATCTCCGTCACTCTCGCCCCCTCCTTTCTCGCCCATCTGTGTCTCTCGCTCCAATTTACCTTTTGCTACATTTCATCACTGTACCCTTACACAACCTATGACTTTCAGAGTCACTTCTGCCTTTCCTCGCTGCCTCTCTGAGGGGCTCGTTTACGCAGCACTGTTTGCCACTGAGTACAAAATTGGGGTTGACTTGGTTATTTTCATCCAAGTGACACAAATCCCATGCTATTGTATTTTACTGTGGCTGTCTTGTTGGGTATATTTTTACCTATGGCAAGGCGAGGCCATTTTACTTACATAGCACTTTTCATATGTTCGTCACACAATGTCTAAAAGCATAAACAAACAGAACAACTGAAGACATTGGCAAAGCAAAGAGAAAAACAGTAGCTTTTTTTAAATTACTACACAGAATGTACATTGATTGGCTCCTGCTAACCTTGTCTGTTTAGCAGCAGAATGCGAAATACTGACTCGGCAGCTGTGAGTTTTTAGCCAGGGAAGCTAGCTAACTGCTAGCCTAAAAAAAACTGCATGGCTAAATCAGTAGCAGAATTTGTATAGGACATTAATTGCAGTATTTTGGTGATATCCTATTACCGTAAATATTGAATGCAGCTTCTTTCTTTCTTTGTTCTTTCTTTTTTACATTTGTAAATAGTTTGCCTTGTAGGTCCGAGCAGCTCACTCTCCTAATTTGCGTGCAGGCAGCATGAGCTTCAGCTTCTACTCAGGAACAAAGTAAACGGTTGTCTGTCTCATGTACCCTTTTTGTTGCCTGGCGATCATTCCAAGACCATTCGCCCCAATGTCATCTGAGACAGGCTCCAGGTTCCAGCTTACCTCGGACCCTGAACAAAGTAAGCTTCATACTAAATGGATGATTGATTAGTAGATATCAGTAAGAGTATTCACTCAACGAGTACTCAACAATGCCGATTACCAGTACCTCGAGTACTTTTGACATGTAAAATGTCCTTTAACAGAACGGCAAAAAAAATTGGTGAACAATGACCTTTCTTTCTGACGAAGATGATGATTCGCTGATGTGTCAAAGTTGCCACACCATAACGCCAACTACTACTGAGGAGGACTTTTTTTTTTTTTTGCCTTATCGTATAGCAGCCTCCAACGAGTACCCAATGCAACGCCCATCCCATTTGATTTGTCTTGTTTTGTATGTCTTTTGTTCTTACATGCCCAAAATATAAACTAACCCTAACCCTAAGCAATACTGAATCAATATGCTATGTCCATATAAAATGTCTACACACCCCTGTTCAATTGTTATTTTGTGGCCAGGTCATACATGTACAACTCAAATTAAAAAAAAAAAGGGGGAGGGGGGAATCAAGCAAAAAGTAGAAAAACAACTGAGACAATATGGTTGCACAAGTTCAAATGTTCCAGTAGGCTTTCCTAACATTTTCGTAGTCACATCTTACAGCACAAGTCAAAGTCCACAGGGAGCTTCAGAAACATGAGAGGGATCCCGCGGTTATCCGTTGGGAGAAGGTTACAAAATAATTTCCAAGACGTGGAATACAGTGAGGACAATCATCATCGAGTAGAGAAAATATTGCACAATAGTGGTATTACCAAGAGCTGGGCATGCATCCAAAATTCATAAAAAGACGGGGTTCAGGGAGCTGCCAAGAGGTTGATAGCAACATCAAAGGCGCTGCAGGAATTTCTGGCAAGTAAAGACTGGATGCTGAGTACATGTGACAACAATTTCCCATCGTCTTCAAAAGTCGGGGCTATAGGGAAGAGTGGCTTTTTACATTTTTTGCAAACACACACACTTGAAATCTCCTAAACACATTCAGGAAAATGTTTAATTCCAAAACACATTGCCTCAAACACAACAGCGCTCATCACAAAAGAACGCCAGACCGACAGTGAAGCATGGTGGTGCCAGCATCAAGAGCAGAGGTTGCTTTTCTTCAAACTTCAGGCTTCTGCTAGAAAGCAATATCCAAACAAAAGTCAGGAAAAGTCTACAGCTGAACTTTATTCGAGGAACATATAACAACAGACCATATAACAATACTCACAGGCATATATTTTTATCTTCTACGAAGAGTGACTGAAATGATAAGCAACATGGCAAGTGGCCGCCATCTTTTGTGGCCTTTACTAAAATAAAATAAAACATGGAATGAGCTACAGTCATTTTCACAGAATGTATGAGCCCTATGAGTTTATTAGTAGATATTCTTAACTTAAACGTTCTAGACAATCAGAAAAGAGGTTTCCTTAGTAGCAGACAAGGTTCAAAGAGAAATGTGGAGAAATTTGGAGACGTTCAATTGTTTTACTCTAATTTGAAGGTGCTTTTTGGACAGATTTCCCACAGGCAATATAACGTACCCCAAAAAAAAAAAAAAAACACACCAAAAATTTAATTCTCGAGAACCCATCATTCGATTTTCAAAATTGTTGTTGCATTGTACTCAGGTGGAAGTCAACGCTCCAACCAGAATGCCATTTTGGAGTGGGCTGAGTCTCCAGTCCAGTACATCTGTATTTGTGTCTTACACTGCCTCCAGGTGACTAATCCAATCCACTTTATTGTTATAGCACATTTTATAAACAAGCTTTTTCAAAGTGCTGCACATTGAGATCCGCACACTATCATACACATGAAATCTAGTAAAACCAACTATAAAAAAAAACTGTCAATAAAATACTAAAATAAAATAGGTAAAATAAATAAATAAAAACATAAAAAATCATTTAAAAACTAAATAAATAAAAAATAATAATAATTTTAGAAAAAAACACTAATAAGGTGTGCACAACAAAATGAGCAGCACAATATGCATTGAAGGAAAACAAAAACAGTTAAATTATTTTTTATTTTATTTAATAATGCAATTACTGTATGTTTTGTATTAATTATAATATTACAGAGTGCTATTTTTCCTCTTTAAAATAACTGATTTTTTTGTGGGGGTGCTGGAATAGCCCTTCCCCTTCATTTGAGTGCTGAAACATGATCTGAAATAAAAATGTATAAACTCTTATCTCAAGGCTCCACTCTACTGTGTAATGGTTAATGAGTGTTTGATCTTAGCTGAGGAGAGACGAGTCTAATTTTGCTCCCTCCTCCCCGGCCCATCAGTCTACTCGCAGACGCACCCGCACAGATGATCAGCATGCACTTCCTGCCCAGCGTGGTCTGCAGGCTGCCAGTTTCCCCCTACACAATCTGCCCTCAGTGCTTTGCTCTCATAGCAGCCAACTTCTCCTGTCTACTGTCATTGGTCTTTTCCACCTCCTACTGTATCTTCTTTTCAATCTGTCATGTGCATCTAATCGGGTTGATTGCATTGGGGGGGATACGCAGTGTCTGGGAGCTGATATACAGGACACTGTCAAACAATTTCCCATCCAGTAGCCATTGATGGTAACTACAACATTATGAATTTGGTTATTTAAACAAGGAGCAGACGGGAATCAGCAGCACTGGCATGTATTTTGAGTGAGTCCCACCAGCTGCCACAAGAATGCAAATCCTTTGTGGCTGAATGTAGTCACATACTGCTTTAAAAGAGACCATTGGATTCCGTTCAAAGAGTGGCCAGCCCACAGGAAGACGTGACGACCATGCCAAATTCACTTGATATTTACCAACTGCGGGAGGTGGAGATGTCGTTGTTTTCACTGTGGTAAATTCCAATCCTGGCAAACAGCTTGCTGTGATGGGAATCACCAAAGAGGCAGTGCAGAGTGCCTCGACGTGTATTTGTGTGAGGGGTGGGGAGCTTTTATCACAGAGGCTCGGTCACATTCACAAAAGATGCTGGGATACAACCTTGCAGGGCGACGACAGCATTTACATCAACATTCCTTTAAGGCTTTAAGCAGCAGCCTTGTTGTCAATGGATCGCTGGAGGATTGTATTTTCAAGACACCTCAGCTCGGTGTTGCGCAACCTTTAGCCAAGTCACTTGAGAAAAATCTCCACCAAACAAAAATGTATGACAACTGTTAGAAGACTATCTTTGTCTTCCGCGTGTTCGTTGTTGTTCGGGTAGAGAGAATGTTGATTTTCTGAATACAGACTGGATATCGGTGAACAGGTCCTTCGAAGGATTTATTTTACAGAATATTCCGGACACAAGCAAGTTTACAGACAAATGGCTGCAGTTCCTCTCGCAAGTGTGTAGTTACAGCGGACTCACAGTATTCTTATACTATCATGAAAAAACCCCAGGAAACAGCCCCCAGCCCTGAGTTCAATACACACGACGACGGCCGGAAGTAGATAAGACTTTTACAGCATATCATCCAATACACATTGACTTCAAGTCAGACACTGGCCCAATTGATGTGGAAACAGACGAGGTCCTTCAGACATGACGACACAAGCAGAAATTGCGACAGCACTTACAAAGACACATCCACGGATAAAAGTTCTACTGAGGAAATAAGTCAATTAAAACAGTTATAACTAAATCTATGCAAAAGACCCTCTTCACAACTTAAAATATTGTTCATCTCGTCTCAATTTACTCACAAATCAAAAGGGTGTGAAATGCGGGGCTTGCTTAATGTAACAGAAAGCAGATTTTCTCATAATTTCTGGTGTACGAAGGCAAAAGGTGAAACGCAGGTTTATTATACTTTTTGCCAGCCAGTGAAGAACACTAAATTGTTGTGAGAGTCACTATACATCACTGGCAGGGGTGCGGTGGCCAACGGGAATTTCAGCAATTTCACAAACGCCCCCCCCAACTCCTTCTTCAGTAACGGCGAACAAGGCACCGACACGAAGAAAAACTTGCCAAAACCAAAGAACTCGAGGATAACATTTTGTCCAAAATCTGACTCGATACCGATCCAGCGGATTGGACCAACCATCCCTCGTTCTAAGATCGCAAACATGATGCTATTCGCAAGTAGCTCTACATGTTTTGCATTGTTTGTTACACAGCAAATCAATCAGTGTTAAATTTCCACTGTTTGATCAAATATGCAGTAAGCAGCGTTATTTAACACTGTGAGAGTAAATTTCCTTGAGTGTTAGGGTGGATGTTGGGTGTAACCTAAATAGCACTACGTTGCATGTTAAATCAACCACACCCTCATTTCCGGTGAAGGTTCGACAACTCTATAGCAATACATCCAGTTGATGATGTTGTTGGGGCGGCGTGGCTTAGTGGTAGAGTGTTCCTCTTCCTACCCTGAGAGTGTGGGTTCAATCCCAGGCCAGTGTGACTATGTTAAAGTATCCTTGAGCAAGATACTGAACCCCCAGTTGCTCCCGATGCCGTGTCATCAGTAGTCAAAACCTGTAGCACTTTGAGGAAAAACACTAAGTAAAGTACCATTTACCAGAGTAAAGTACAGTTTGAGTTAAATTTTTAACACTGACACGAGTGCATTACACTCATAAGTTTACTAGTGTAGATTTTTAAGACAATACAGTGTTGGAGTAACACTGGTTAAGTGTGAAAAAAGTAACACTTTGAAAAGTGTCAGATTTACACTCATTGGTGTGGACACATATATTTGACACTCTCAGTGTTAATATAAGACTGGTGATTTTGCTGTGTAGCATAAACTCTTTGACTGCCAGACGTTTTCAGAAACGCTATGTCGCCAGTGCCAGCCGATTTAAGCATTTTGACTGATCTTTCAAGGTCCACAGAAAATGTTGTGTTTAGACTATGGAAACACACATACTACCAAATGAAAGATTGAACTCTCATCTTTCATCAGAAAAAGTTTGTTTCTACCTTATTCCGTTCTTCAGTAATCAACAATAGAAAATGGTTAGTTTCACCGAAATGCTCTGTTTTCAAACAAAAAGCGGAGAAAAAGAGCTTTTTGTGAAACGATGTTATTTCATGCACTCTAGTGAATTGTACACTTCTTTTTGTCCATGAATGATGCCACAAACACCTAAATAGTGCTTTACTTCTGTAATACACCACCACCAACAATGAAAAAGTGTTTTTAGATTGCAAAATACGTTTATTTCCATTCAACAGTGTAACAATTTGACAAAACAATTTCGCAAACTATTTACAAATGTGTGCAACTGTGGTACTACTTACAATTATGTGGATGTTTCAAATACAGTTTTCCTTTTTGTATCACTGCCCTGCGTGCAAGGAGAGGGAGCAGGATTTGCACAACAGAGTAGTTTCACTTCGATTGTCCGTTTCGCGTGCAGACGTTACACTTTCTTGACGGCCTTTTTTTCCGGGGAATAGCAAGTAGCAGATTGTACCCACTCCTCCGATGAATATGCATTGGACTCGGGGCACTCTTCGTCGTCCGATTGAACGTCCGCCTGAGCGTGCTCGATTGTGCTCCGCGTTTTCCGGTGTTAGCATCGCTAGCCCGTGAACCTTTATGACGTCGTCATAGCCGCCGCGTCAGCGCTTCCAACTTCGGCGTCAACCTCGGAGTCACCTTCATCATCATCGATGATGATCATCGTCGTCATCAATGTGCTCTTTAGCGTTGGTCGATGCCTTTCGTCTTTGAAAAAAAAATCCCAAGCGTGAGCTGCTTGCAACCGGTCGCCATGTTCTCTTCCCTTCCCCAGCCATTGTCCCCTCTAGCTCCGCCTCACGTCTTCTACTGACGCCTACCCAATCTTGTCAAAAGAGAGTCATTGCTACCATCTAGGGGCCAAAAATAGTCATTAGGCTAACTAGATCTGCTTGAAACTTTCACCACAGCTGGCCAAGGCTTTCCTCCACCCGTTTCCCCAAAAAATAAAAAATAAATTGGAGGACGTCTTTTAACGTCCTTGGCGGCCCTCCGTAGGTTTTTACTAAACGTCATTTAACGTTTTTGGCAGTCAAAGAGTTAAGCTAAATGGACTTTTATGTTACCAATACTTCCAGACTATTTTTTGCTGACGCGCAATTTGATTTGTTTTTATTTAATCTTAGATCAAATCAAATCAATTCATCTTAAATCAAATGCTAAGTAATCTATTCTCCAGAAATATGAACTGAGAATACACTAGTATCATTCATGTAGTATCTTTTAGTATTTAAATGTCGGTCCTTTAAAAGACATGTGGTTCTTTCAAACACACGTATAAATTCTCTTTGTTGTTTATTTTGACAGAAAACTTCACCTGGGAATGGCCAAAAACAGACGAAGCCTCTATTTTGAAGATTTGCTCACTTTACCCGCTAAAGTGTTGCCTGTTGTCAAGTAAGTTATGTTGCGCTGAGTGCCAGCATACAGTGTTTGTATCTCATCAAAGCAAATCATCGGTTAGTTGGGCCACTAGTATCTCAAGGCGCCGCTGTCGTTGATTGAATAGTAGCAATTACAGCTGCAATCAATTTCTGAGGTGAACAATAGGTCGTACGCAACTTGATAGGTTGGACACGGACCGCTCGAGGAGCACTCTTGTGTTGATGAGTGAGTACTCAAACGGTTCCAATGTCAACAACTTGCCATTGCGGCTGCTGTGGGCCAATCAGAACTTGGCGTGGATTGCGATTACTGAGATTTGTGGCGTGCGGCTGCGGCATCTTTTTCCCAACCAGGAATCACAAAACAATCTGCCTTTAGAGTTGCCTACTGTGGATCTCACTCTGCTTCGTCTGTCCTTCCTTCCTTTCCTCAGTCTCTCCTTTGGTCTCTTGAGGTCTCCCTGATTTGTTGGAATTTAGATGTTTCTGGGGTTGGTGAAGGACTCTGGTTGGTGGCCCGGTGGGTGGTGTCTGGACGGTGCTGGATTTCACTTTCCTTTCTGTTCTTTGGTCCTTCCTCGGGTCTCCTGACAGCCTCACGACTCTGGCTGGAAGTGTTCGGTTTCGGTCAACGGTATGGGATTTTTTAATAGGTTTAGGTGAACTAATGAATATACACTCACACGCACACACCCACATACAAATACTCACCCACATACAAAATAAATAAATAAAAGTTAAAAAATGTATTAAAAAAAGAGAGAGCAATGATGATGACATGTCAAATCGGTAAAATTACCGAATGAACAATACTGAACTCTCCAGGAAAAATAAATAAATAAATAAATAAAATAAAAATTAAAAAAAAGAGTTGCCTACACTGACTTACGTGACAAAAAGTTAGGCTTGCATAATCTTTTATCGAACGCGACTTTGCACCGTCTCCATCTTTCTGCCCACTGTCAGCTCCCTCGCATACCGTCGCTCCCGCTCATTCCGAGCCTTTCCCATGGGCCGCTCCAGTGCTGGATGCCGGGCTGAGCTTCTGCGAGGTTGCCCCGCCAGTGTGTATTTTCAGCCGGCCGGCATGTTTCTCCATGAAGCGAGGTATGACTCACAAATCCGATATTTGACCAGGAGAGCCACGGAGTAGAGTCGAGCCGAAGCGTGGGAGGAAAGTGTGGATAGCTCACAAAGGGAGCACGGCTGACCTCGATCTTTCCATCTGGTAAACAGACTGCTATTTCAACTCCGTTGCTATTTCAAAGAAAGAATTGTTTTTCCCAACACCGCGCCGAGCTTGACTGGAGGACAGTTTGTACCGGCGGCGTGAGGGTGCGAGTATGTCGTTCTTACAAATGGGACTGTGACTTGAAGTTTCAGGTGGGCATGATAGCCGAGCTTTTATTTTGTCATTCTTGAGAGTGATTATGTAGCAAGGAGGCAATTTGAGCTGGTGCTTTGGAAAGCGCCTTTTATCACGCGCACAAAGCAAGTCCCCGCAGAGACCAGAAGAGCCTTGAACACCCCGACTGCGTTGTGAGCTCACACCAGGTATGACAGGAGCTCAACCCATGCTAGGAAGAAAGTGTAGCCCACAGCTTTATGACTAAGTGTTAGCAAATGTTTTCCTTTAGATGCACAAGATCTCACATTACAAATGGCTGTATTGATTTTTCCGTGCTGCAAAGTGCACTAGATTTCTCGCCAGCGTTTTTAGTTGTCTGCAAGATGACTTTATTTTTGTTCTCTGTGTTGCCTTTTTCCGTATGAATAAGTTCATAGCTTTAAATAATAAGGTCAAAACTATTTCCACAAGATGGATAATCACAATTTTATTCATGTTTAAAAAACAGTATTAGTAGTAAAAAGAAAAGTATTATTGCTAAAGACACTTCTGGTGTCCAATGACGTATTTCCGGTCTCTGGTTCCGGTTTCTGGTTTGCCAGCTTTTCGCCGCAGACCGTTGCCACTTTTACTGACAACTTCTGATATTTTTTGTTTGATGAAAACACTCTATGGTCCGTATCCCACTGAGCTGCGAACATCGTCAAACGTTGCGAATGTTGAATTCCCAAAATATGAAGTTGTCGTCCCTGCCATTTTGCGACCTATCTGCGAGGTATTTGCAATGTAAAAGCGGCAATTGAGACAATGCGCGAATTAACCTGAAATTTTAGTCATATTGATGAATTAGCCACTTTGGCAACGTTTGCCAATGTTCACAACTCAGTGGGATAAGGGGCTTTACCAATGTGCGTTTTACACTAGGATCCCAATATAGAGAGCTTGCCAAAGGGCGAACTTCCCTGTTTGCATCGACCATTCAGAGTATATTATCTTAAAATATTCCTCCAGACTACTATATGTGATGCAAGTGGAATCTTTGCAAGGGAGGCAGAAAATATAGTGAAAACTCAACGAAGAAATGAATGCCTTCAAGTTAGGCGTGGCAAAGTATGATGGCCGCCGGTAGCTTCTCCCAACGGCAAGTAAGCGGCTTTTACAGTCCATTCATATGTAAGTCTGTGGCTTTTGCAACAATACAAAATGCCTACCATCACCGAGCAGTATGGAAATGTTATCCACTGCCATCCACTTTGAATTATCAGGGAGGAATGCCGTTTCATTCGATTATACTTACTGCATACCTATTTGCGTCGAATTGTTGTCAATAATTCAATACACTTTGTGTTTGTTTGCAAAATGTAGAGATTGACATTATTTTTGTATTTACAGTTTCACTACATGCTTATGAAGAATATTAAATACACTGAAACTGAACTCCAGGGTCTTCATTTGTGGTTTATTTCGGTGTTCCCAACATCTTCATTGAGAACTCTCAGTGAAATATATAACGCATTTTGTATGCTGAATGTTAGAGGAAAATAATTTGAATCAAAATGTGTGTGACGTCACTTGAGTTGTTTGTGTGTGTGCGTCACATCTTTACTTATCTGCTTTGCCACACATTGCACTGTCTACTTGTAATCTGACGATGATACATCGTTCACTAAAGAGCGAGCATGGATGCATGTTTTTTTCCCCCCCCACCTACACCTGGAGCATGGAAGGTCTGACACATTCATTATCAGTGGTGCACCTGCAACACTCTGACCTGCATCCCAATGATTCGCTCTCCCCCATCGCCCATCTCTCCCCTCACACTCCACAGAGCCTCGTGGCCAGGCCCATTTCTCCCCTAATGGTGCAGAGAATGCAGGCGCTCCTCCTCAATCCCGGCTCACCTCTCAGTCTGCTCCTGATAACCAATTGCCAAGCACGGCGCTGGCTCGAGATGCGTGACCCGACATACGAACGTTTTGACATATGAGCCGTCGTTTTTTTTTTTTTGCTTTGACTTGCGAGCTCCGGTTGTAGCAGTTTGGCAAATAGAGAACAATTCATCCAAATTGAGACTTCAAGGTGTTGAATGCCACTCCCAGTTGAAGTACAAATAAAGAAAATACAAACCAAACAACTGCCCAAAAAAGGCCAAGCTAACCTAGTGCTAACATACAATGAAAAATGCTGTTGGCAAGCTAACAAATATCGATAGTAAAAGCAATGAATATTTGAATGCAAATGGTTGACAGGAATATATACTTTATGATGTACAAAAAATACTAATAGTCACATCTTACTGAGTCAGTGAGTGAAAATATTCTTCTTTTGTGTCTGCATGTCTGTATAATACTGCCCCCTGGTGGTGGTCAAGGCACGATAACAGAAATTGTAGCACAATGAATTGAAGCATTAAGTAATCATGCACAAAAAGTTAAATTCTTTACATTCCATTTAATTATGTTATTATGCTTTTTTTTTTTTTTTTTACAAAAAGTACAATATTAAAGATTGGTATTTACTTTTTTTCTTTTTTTTGGGGGGGGGGTTGCTGGAATGGATTAATGATATTTCCATTCTTCTCAATGAGGAACAATGATTTGAGAGTCAAGTGTTTTGAGTTACGAAGGTGGTAATCTCATCTCTCACCACCACCACTCTAAAGCAACACGACAAGTGGCCGCCATCTTTATGGGATGTAATTTTAAAAAACAAAAAAAACATGGCACTTTCTCCAAAATCTCTCATGTATAAATTCACCACCCTAAAATTGACTGCTTACGTACATAGCCGATTCTACTGTCTACACTGCTTTTCTCACCAATAATAATCTTCCTTCTGTGCGAGTGAACTTGCGTTTTTAGGGCAAGTGTCAGCATTTGCAGCGTGACGCGAATTTTTAAACGTTGGTGTCTCAGATATTTGCTCTGCCTGAAAAATTGCTGGATATTTTTAACTGAAACTTGTCAGCCAATCGGAGACGGGTGTTTCATGAGTAGAAGAAAGAATACGCTTCATTCACTTCCTGTTTCCTGTTTCTGACTTAAACTTTTATCTTTCTTGTTTGGCGGAAAGCGAGTGGAGCAACAAGTGGCATCGTAATTTAACTTGAATTCATTTGTTTTTGAGCAGATCAAGCAATATGACATCTTCAAAAAATAGCAATATATTGTAACAAACGATCATAAAATAGTCATAGCAAGAAAAAAGAAAAGAAAAAAACATCATGTATACCAGTGGCAATAAAGAAAGCTCAACATGTGCTATTCAAAAAAGAGTGGGAAGAAGATAACTTATTAAATCCCAACCCCAATAGGGAAAATTTTCCCCACACATAAAAAGCTAAATTTTCCCCAGAATGCTTCATCCGATTTTCAAAATTCTTCCTGCCTTGTACTCGGGTTGAAGTTGGCCTTCATTTTGTCCGATTTTCATTTTTGGGAGAAATCCTATCACGTTGCTACTGCAATTGGAGACGGATCACGACAGGTACTAACTATTTCCGATATGCCATTTCTTCTGCTCCTTGATGCTAAAACCTTTCAGCTCATATGAGCTGATTCAGGAAATACTATTTTAAACTAAAGGTGCATTTTCATGAGCACCTGCATTGAAAACAAATCCCAATTTACCGCGCTTCTGTGTATGAAGAAGAGAAAAACATTTGGTGAAAATGATTGCATTTATCGTCATAGGATGTGTGAAGAAGAATTTGTGTAACAGCAGCAACAGCTGAAATTTAAAGTGTCACGCACATTAGCAACATTGGGTAACTGGCATTACACCGATGAGATGAAAAGACGTGCATGGCTTTGTCTAAAAAAAGCCGAAAAATCAATGGATGCACAAATGCATAGACTAGCTCAAGTACTTTCAATGCCGCTGGTTTAATACAAATCATCCTGCACTTAGCGTCACAATATGCTGTAGCCTTCAAGCAAATTTGTCCTCCCTCAGCGCGGCTGAACTCGTGCTCCTCACACAGACGCTCTGTAATCCAAAACATTGCAACGGTGGTGGGGTTTTTTTTTTGGTGCACACAAGCCAGGATATCGCCGATAGATTTCAGACGGCAATGGCGTTCACCTTTTCTCTCTTGTGTCTACACAGAGGCCAAGCAGAGCAGTCAGGAGATTTCCGGCTGCTGCGGGTGACTCATGGGGATATAAAAGTCCTACCGGGAAACGGGTCCGAATCGCTAAAGGAAATTTATTGTCAATTATTTGTAGCTAATGAGTTGATGCTCAAATTAATGGTGTGGTGCCGATAAACCTACGGTTCCACATCTACAAGCAACCTCGGTCTCTCTTAGATAAATGTTGCCGTCTGATATACAGACACTTTATTGAGTTAATCTGTTATCAACTGCGACGACCACGTGTTTTTTATAGTATTAGCTCTATGACAGTGACAATCAAAATAAAGCGTTAGCATTACAAATGACACCGGTCAAGTATTGGATGTATTTCAATTCTGCAGTGTTTTGACTTGAAAATATTCTCTTTCATATCACCTGAAATCTGTTGCTGATGAACAACCACAAGTGAGGATCATATCACGCTATTCCATTTTTAGAATGTAATATTCACGCAAACACAATGTGCCTTGCAAAAGCCTCGACCTGATGCATCAAGAGTCCGCCCGGAGAGCTGCACGGAAACTCTCTGTCGGAAACGGTAAAGGCCTTATAATGAGATGATGCGATTTCTGTAGAAATTATCTGTGATTGCTGAAAAGCTGAAGCTGAAATGCTGTGGAATTAAATGTGGAATAGTAGTGGAACTTGGGAATTTGGAATTTATGGAATGTGGAAAATGTTTTGTAGTTGGAATGGTCTGAATTGGTTCAGTCATTTTGAAGGAGGAGGAAATCATGTACAATGTGTAAATGTGTTCCTTTTAATGTGATAAATATGCATCTTTACTGAATAAAGAGTGCATTCTTAGTGGATTTGGCCCGGACTTTTTGTGGTTGAAATGGTCTGAATCGGTCAAGAAAAACTGACTGGAATAACGCAGAAAATATCTAAATGTGGATATTTTAACTTGGAATTTTGGGAAAGTGGGGATTTTTGTAATATGGAAAATATTTTGTCGCTGAAATGGTTCGAATCAGTTACAGTAAATCATCAAGTAGAAATTGTGGAATTTTTGGAATGTGGAAAATAGGTGAAATATTATATTATATATATTATATATATATATATATATATATATTATATATATTATATATATATTATATCAAATTTAGAAATGTTAAATGTCTAGGGTTGGTGAAGGACTCTGGTTGGTGGCCTGGTGGGGGGGGGGGGGGGTGTCTGGTCAGTGCTGGATTTCACTTTCCTTTCTTTTCTTTGGTCCTTCCTCGGGTCTCCTGACGGCCTCACGACTCTGGCTGGAAGTGTTCGGTTTAGGTGAACGGTATGGGATTTTTTAATAGGTTTTAGGTGAACTCATGAATACACACACACTCGCACACACACATGCACATACTCACCCACGCACACACTCACCCACATACAAAGAAAAAAAAAAGAGAGCAATGATGATGACATGTTAAATCAGTAAAATTACCGAATGAACAATACTGAGCTCTAGGGGGGAAAAAAAAGGTTAAATGTTGAAAAAACTTTTAGGACACTGAAAATAGTTTTCAGGTTATTTGAATGTTCTGACTAATGAATTTTGAATGGGAGAGATGTGGAACTTTCTTGTTAAATTGGAAGTACCGGAGGTTAAGTGTCAAAAAGGTGGAGACTAATCGTTTTAAAAGTTTTATGGTGTAAAATAGCACATGTGCCTTCACCATACACGTAGTTATCATGTAGTCATTTGTTTACACGAATACTGCAGCGGTTGAACATGGCCGATTAGATGCTTATTAAACCATATGGTGTGTTGGGAATATGTGGGCGCTTTGCTGTTGGAGAGTGGGAGGTTTTCTGGCAAGATAGCTCATCAGTGACTCTTTTGAAAGGACAAATGCTATTGATAAAAAAAGTGTCCCTAATTGCCAATTAAGAATAAAAGCTCACACAATTTCTGGCTAAGTACATACAAAGAAACCTAGAGGGATGAAATGTAATTGTTATGATTACATATCTAACTATAATTCAGTCATTTGGCTTGTCACAATCCTATTCGAACATAACTACTTTAATTACAGCTAAAAATCCAATCAATTGTAAAGTGGTGTATTTTAGCTCTCACATTATCAGGACACTAAAAGCAAAGTTTTCTTTAACAAGCTTTGAATTTGATTTGTCTGTGAAAAAAAATCTCCTTGCTGATTTTTTTGCAGGTGGCTGCATATATACTGACGAGCCAACTTCAAACGCTACATTTATCGATTCAAGTGCCTTGCAAGGCATCATCCATCCTCTTTTCCTGTTCAGGGTCACAGGGAAGCTGGGATCGAGATAACTTCCTTCGTGGACTAACCATCTGTCAGGGCATGTGCATGTCTTTTGACTGCGGGAGGGTTCTGGAGTGTCCAACGTGAATGCCACACAAGCCAAACCTTTTTTTTTTTTTCTTCCTGGAGAGCTCATTCGGTAATTTTACCGATTTGACATGTCATCATCATTGCTCTTTTTTTTTTTTTTGTATGTGGGTGAGTGTGTGCGTGCGTGCGTGCGAGTGTGTGTGTATTCATTAGTTCACCTAAAACCTATTTTAAAAAATCCCATACCGTTCACGTAAACCGAACACTTCCAGCCAGAGTCGTGAGGCCGTCAGGAGACCCGAGGAAGGACCAAAGAAAAGAAAGGAAACTGAAGCCAAACCATCTTGATATGAGTCTACTGTTGCACCATGCTTGAGGAAAAATATAGAGATACTCGTGCAGGTTTTATGCTGTAAGCATCAAATGCGGCTATATTGACAAGAATACTTTTCAAGCTTGAAGCTGATGAACTTGTGTAGGGCACCATACAACCATTTTGTATAATTGTGTTATATAAAGGCTTAAGGCATGCGCATATGTTACTATTTTTTATTTTATCCCAGTTTTTTGACGCGCTTCTCTTTCTACATAATTCAACATCTTCAAATTATTCCAATATCAACACATTCCAAAAAATCACCCCATGGGGGCTCCCATTTTTTTTCTATTCCAAAAATTCACGTTTTTCCCATAATTCAATATTTTTCCACCTAAAAATTCCCCGGTCAATTCAATTGAGGCCAAGTTTCCCTTAATACTTCTTTAACATATATTTCCGTTGGCGCATTCAAAATAACAGATTCAAATAGTTCCCATTTGAATCATTATAAATATTTAATTCACCTTACGAACCATTTTCAACATGCCCAAAAAATAATAATTACACAAAAAATTCCCGTATTAAAGAGTATTCTTACATTCTTCACTCTTCTCTCAATGTTACTTGAATAATTCAAACGATCCCAACTTCAACATGTGCAGATTATTCAAGTTATCTCATTTATTACTCCCACTCACAAAACTTTCGAAATCCCCAAATTTCAAATACGTACATATTCACCTCCACTTTTATCAGAATTTCGCACCACTATGAGAGTCAGCAGCACAGTGCACGAGTGGTAATCCCATCAGCCCCGCAATTCTGACACTTAGGGTTCAAATGCAGGCTTCGGCCTCCCTGTGTGAAGTTTGCATGTTCTCCCCGTGCCTATGTGGGGTTCTATGAGCATCTCCGCTTCCTCCCACATTCCAAAAAAACAGCTTTTTGAGACATGCAGGCCAAAAGCAACTCAAGTGGACCATGGCAAAAAATAAACAAAGCCTGCAAATGTTACTCTAATTAATTGTATTAAGGATTTAATCAAATGCAATTTTGTTTCATTTTTTAACCTTGAGTCTTGGTCTTCCATGCTTGACTTTTTTGTCCCGTGTCTTGCCGCGCTGCGCTGCGCTCGGGTCCTCCACCACATCACCAGCAAATGCGTGACAAACAGCACTAAAGGCTTCTCTTAATCAAAGGGATGATTAGAAAATAAAAAAACAGCTTTCAAATTCCCAATGAACGCTTGCACGTGACTTGTTCGTTTAGATGTCTGTCCTTGAACAGATTTTGAAAAAAAAAAAAAGATTTATGGAGGGCGCAAAAGGGCATGTAGTATTTTTCTTTTTCAGACAAAAACGTTCCAGCAGGCAATTATGATCTTGCAATTATTTCTGTATGGCTCAAAGCAAGTGCTGGTATCGTGTTACCGAAGCCCGGCGCCGACGTTTGCCAGAGCCGCCGTTTGATGAATAGCTCAGTCAAGCACACTTGTATGGAGCTTTAATAGTGAAAAAAGAGGTACAACGTTTCTGCTGCCGCATTGACTTGAAACATTAAGAAAAGGTAATACGGCTTTGCGCTCGCTTGAATGATGACGCCTGCAGCGGAGCTTTGTAAAATTGGAAAAAGCTACCAAGTCAAGCTCATTAGAGTCTCTGTATGGCTTTCCTCAAACCCGACGGGCCACTCCGATGACGGATCCCGCATCCCTTCACGACCCGACCACCTGTGGGCTCTCCGCTCTGACGTCGTGTATCATTGAGGCAGCTGACCTGTTGGGTTTCCTCGGCAACACGTCGGCTCCTCTGCGGGGCCAGAACAAAGGGATATTGTCTTCTCGGTTGACAGAAGAAGCTTTTGTCCCGACACCGAACCGAATAGCCTGAAGTGGACACTCTATATGAAGCTGCTGCGTGTAAATGCATTCTCATTCTCCCCGAGATCTCCCCGAGATCATGATTTATCAGACTGTCTGGACTAATGGGCCGAGGAGATTAATGTGCAATGTGTTTTCCCAGCGCACTCATTTCGCATCTCTTCGACTCGCACAACTTTCAGGAGGATGCACACTGACAAGTATTTCAGAGCCACAAAGCAGAGACGTGCAACAGATGCCAAAGCGCACAATTAACCTCATACCAGCCAGATGAAACGGGATTGAGCCAGGAATAACACAAGTGGAAAACAGTTTCATGCATGTGTGACCTGACATACAGGAAGGAAGTGTAATTGCACATCCGTCACAGTAGGTGGCAGTGATGCTCTCATTTACAGTATTTCCCGACCGATTCAAACCACTCCAACTTCAGCATGTTCCTGTTCACTTCGTGGGCCATTCTTTTTCTCCGTCCGTCTTCAATTCCGCTTATCCGGGGTCGGGTCGCGGGGGCAGCAGCTTTAGCAGGGAAGCCCAGACTTCCCTCTCCCCAGCCACTTCGCCCAGCTCCTCCGACGGGATCCCAAGGCGTTCCCAGGCCAGCCGAGAGACGTAGTCTCTCCAGCGTGTCCTGGGTCGTCCCCGGGGACTCCCGCCGGTAGAACATGCCCGGAACACCTCCCCAAGGGAGGCGTCCAGGAGGCATCCGAACCAGATGCCCGAGCCACCTCAACGTGGAGGAGTAGCGGTCCCTCCCAGATGACCAAGCTTCTCACCCTATCTCTAAGGGAGATTCTTTTTCTCGTTTCATACATTCACAGTTTACACACAATTCAACATTTTTCACTCATTCATTTCCAATGAGACATTCAACAATTGACTCCTATTTCAACTGTTCAACTCATTCAATTCACCTTTGGATCAATTTTCAACATTCTTTCAATTCCACAACGTTCTCTAAATACTGCACATTTTTGACCGACAAAATTAATCACTATTTTCGAGGAAATGGGTTTGGGTTAGAGTTTAGGTTTAGGGTTCCTATCATTCTTATTCAAAATTCAATATCATTTCTACTCAAAATTCATTCGATTCCCACATACCAAAAAATTCAAAAAAAATTCTCTGACATATCACATACACATTTTCAACAATATCATCTCACCTAATTAAATATAATTGAACATCATTCACATCGTTCACATTTTCACCACTACCTTTCAAGATCATTCTACATTGCTCAATAAAATGTATTATCATTCAAAAACCATTTGGCAGATTTCCATCTTTCAACATTACACCTCATTTTTTTTCCTCATTTAGCATTCACAAGCAATTTCTCCAGAAATGGCTTTTTATTATTTCGCAGATGTCAAATATATTTTTGTGACAAGACTAAAAAAACATGTTTGTTGTAAGTTGATCTATTTGTTTTTGTTAACGTTAAGTAATGCTACAATGTTATGCGGAGGTGTTCTTACATCAATTTTATAGACAAATGATGTTATTTATGGTTGTGGCAGAGAGTTGGGGGTGGGCACAAAGAAAAAAGGGAGTAAGAGAAAATAATTGAGAAGCGCTGCTCTAGTGACAATATGTGAGGACAAACAAAAGCTAATGTACATGCAGCAGATCTTTATCTGAAATTATGAATCCATGTGAATCTTAACTAGTGAGAGAATATTTGAGTAAAATGCTCATGCAGCTGATCCTAATCGCAAGGCAAGCTTGAGCTGATGCTTTTCCAGCAGCAATATTGAAGCACAAACCTTAAGACTAACACAACCTTCAAAAGTGCACCTTTTAGCTATCCCGAGCCATCTGTGCTGCGATCAATGCATTTGAGTGCATTTGGCTTATTTCTGTCTTTACGTACTTCAACACTGTAGCACTTCAAATCGTAAACTCTTTTCAGCCTGGTTTCTCCAAATAAAAAAGGTGTGTTGTGTCTCCAACTGTGCACAATTACCGTGAAAAGGCAAGCGCAATGTGAGTGTGACGTTCGGACCCCTTAGGAACACACACCCACACACCACCAATGTGTCTTGACACTTAAGATGACATTGCATTGACTCATAGAGACTCCCTCGGGGTGTCCTCAAACCCGAGCTGCGACCGCATCGCGCTTCACCTCAATCCTCATCCCTTTCGGTCACATTCGACTGGTTAGCCCTTACGAAGTTGAGCTTTTTGTCTCCCAGGCCGGGGACGGAGTTTAAAGGTTTATTCCAAAATAGACCACTTTTCCAGCTATTGGTTTGACTTGAACCAGGAAGCAAATAACAACTCTGCAATCTGATGTTAACCTTGTGACAAATCTACAACACACAATACACAAACAATATGAATCTTTCTTAGAAGCCTTAGAAAAACTTTCCGCTATTTTGGACTGTAGGATACCTTTATCTCCAAACTTGTGTTTGCTAGGTGACCTAACAACAACTGACTTACCACATAAACAATTTCAATCTACACTTGTAGCCCTTACTATCGCAAAAAAAAACAATTCTTGTTAACTGGAAAAAATAAACAAACTCTGAATATCGACCAACGGTCTAACCTCCTCATAAATCACATTTTAATGGAAAAAATATCTGCCTCAAATAAAAACCAAATATCAAAATTTATAGAAACATGGTCTACGTATATAGAATTTTTTAACCTAATTCTGGTTACTTAATTCTGTCTGTTAGCGAGAGCCACGACATCGTGATAACTTACATTGATGTTTCTGCATTTGGCAATTTATTATTATATTATATTATTAGTATGGGATTTTTTTTAATAGGTTTTAGGTGAACTAATGAAAACACACACGCTCGCACGCACGCACACACACACGCACATACACATACTCACCCACATACAAAAAATAAATAAATATATATATATAAAAAATAATAAAAAAAATTAAAAAGGAGAGCAATGATGACATGTCAAATCGAATGAACAATACTGAGCTCTCCATAGAAAAAGAAGAAAAAAAACAATATGAATCTTTCGCTTTCTTAAAACAGTCTTCTAAAAGCGTGACGATGGATGCTAGTCGTTAGCATGTGAATGGTGTCTTCCTTTGTATGTTAGCATTAAGCTAGCAGGGCCTTTTCCATCAGGAGCTGTTTAGTTGTTTTAACTACAATACATGTAACTCTATGTTTATCGATTGACAGTCATCTTCATCTGGGAGTGACAAAAAAAACTTTTAAAAGCCTCTTTTTCTTTTTTTTAAAGTGGAAGTCCATCACAGGGGGCGGCCATTTTGCCATTTTACCACCTGCTGTTGACTGAAGATGACATCAATGTTTCTCAGGGCTCAGGCAACGACCAATCAAAGATCACCTGTTTTCTGACGTTGAGCTGTGATTGGTTGTCACCTGAGACCAGAGCAACATTAACGCCATCTTCAGTCGACAGCTGAGAAGGATAAAAAAACGACTGGATTTTTGCTGCTTAACTTATATTTCACAAATGTAACATTAATCAGAATGTCATGTTTAGCCTAGTGAGGTCACATAAAACACATTATTGCCAAGAATTGCTCACAACCTGCCAAAATGAGTTCAACAGGACTCGTATCAAAGCAAAAAAACCTGCAAAAACTCGTAATATGTCCGATCACTCGTATCTCAAGGTACCACTGTATATTTTCCGATTAGCAGGGTATATGACATCTGATTGGCCTTCAACCTTCGGGGTACAGACGCATGACAGCTCTGCGCATAATCTGCTGAGAAATGACATGCTTAGTGAAGCTTCTGGCCACATTCCGGCCAACATGAGAGTGCTGCAAAACCGATAAGGCCGTTAGAAAGCGCTATATTCTGTCTTCAAAAGCCCCCCTGTCCTGTCGCCGATTGTACTTTAAGCAACTCAATTTGAATGGAAAGCTTTCCTAATTTGAAAGCTGTCAATGGTGATTGAGGTCTTCCCCTTAATCAATGTAACTGTCAAATACGGGCCTTCCAAGAGCTCTTGAAATCCTCCAGGATTTGCATCTGAAAACACTAATCCTGTCAGATGATTTTTTTTTTTTCATACATGCTCTGGCGCCGCATGCTCAAAAGAATACACACACACACACAAGCACACTCTAATTGCACTTCATCTCTGCATCAGCACAGCCAGCCACGAGAGAGAGAGAGAGAGAGAGAGAGAGAGAGAGAGAGAGAGAGAGAGCGCCAGGCTCATCTCCAGAGAGAAAGAGAGCAAATGAAATTAAAGCTAATGAAACGCCACAGTTGTTCATGAATGTTTACATATAAAATCAACACATACTTTGCAATAACTGCCCAAGGTCCATTCTCATTTATTTTCCAATAAAAGGTCCACGCTGTGCTGGCAAATAAAATGTGCCCATATTACAATGTGCTGATGGGAAGCATCTTGATGCCCCCTCGGGCCCTGCTGGAACGCTCAAAACCAAATGACACTTTATATACTGCAAAGCAGAGTCAAACAAACCAATGTTGAAGCTTATTACAGTATTTTGACATTACATATTACTTAATATAACTTAATATATTCATGTGGTCATTCTGTTTGACGCATTTATACTGTACCGATTTCTATATATTTTTGTTGAGATAGACATGAAATGTAACTTGCTTAAACGTTGTCACACTGCATGAATTTGTCGTCTAGTTTCTCCTGTACTTTTTCCCTCCAATCATTACTAAAGCCTAATGATGTGAATAGATGATTCCAATTGTTTTAAAGTGGAAGTCAACTTTAAACATTTCGTAACAATAGTAAGTTATATGAGACCTCGCTAGTCTAAACATGACATTCTGATTACTATTACATTTGTGGAATATGAATTATCAAGCAAAATCCAGCCGTTTTTGTCCATCTCAGGGGGCGGCCATTTTGCCACTTGCTGTCGACTGAAGATGACATCACATTTGCTCTGTGCTCAGGCAATGACCAATCACAGCTCACCAGTTTTCTGAAGCTGTGCTGTGATTGGTTGTTACCTGAGCCCTGAGCAACATTGATGTCATCTTTAGTGGACAGCAAGTGGAAAAATGGCCGCCGCCTGAGATGGACAAAAACTGATTTTGCTTCATAACTCATACTCCACAAATGTAATATTAATCCGAATCACAGAATGTCATGTTTAGACTAGCATACTTAACATAAATAACATATTATCAATATTTTGGGGGGTGTTAACTTTCTCTTTAAAAAAGTCAAATCTGTCAATTTATTGAATGAGCCGAAAGTGTCAGCAAACAGCAAGCGAGGAGATTTTTATAAAAGACGAAATGAGAAAATACAATCTAATCGGGCCTCTGTGTTCACATGCAATTTTTTCTGGCATGCGGTAAGACTATTTCTATTTCTTGCTACAGATCCTGACATGCCCATCTCCATTCAGAGCGCTCACATCGGCATCCAGTCCTAATAAAGTTGAGCGAGCTGCAGCAGCGGCGAGAGAACCTCCTGTCACTTTCAACTTGAATAATCTATTGCGTGTTCATCGCATTTGTTTTCTTGCTTACATGGAAGCTTGATTCAAAATCTATTTTCCTCATGAACACATCTTACATGCGTGCATCATATTTGACCCCTGCTGTTCACATATCACAGCCAACGCAGCAAGCTCATCCTGCACAGTGGAAGCTCGCTTTAGGAATTTGTTTTGCTCCGTGACTCCGTGCATGAGCCAATTTCATGTTCCCCAATGAAATGAATAGAAATAGAAATAGCTCAGTCAAATTAAAAAAAATTTTATCCCTGTGTAGCAAAAAAATAAATACTGTACAGTGAAAATACACCTTTTCTGGAAGATATAAGTTTGTTAGAAAACACTGTGAAACATCTTAGCCTTTTTGCATACAATACTGCTTATGTTCACCGTTGATACTGCTTGCTCAAAATGGCCGCCACATCCCACATATATCTTATACATCCTCATAATAACATGTTTGCTAACAAGCAAAATAAAGTAAATTTTGGGGGGGAAATAGTTATTTTTATGCACAAATCACGTACCAAAACTGAACCGAATCCGTGGCCGAAAATCTGAGGTACAGACCGGACCGTAGGCTACCTGTATCGTTTCACCCCTAGTACTGCTTATGTTCACTGTTGATACTGCATGCACAAAATGGCCGCCACATCCCATATATAACTTATCTATCCTCATAATAAAATTTTTGCTAACAAGCAAAATAAAGTGAATTTTGGGGGGGAAATAGTTCTTTTTATGCACAAATCACGTACCAAAACTGAACCGAATCCGTGGCTGAAAATCTGTGGCACTGCTTGCTCAAAATGGCCGCCACATCCCATATATAACTTATCCATCCTCATAATATAATGTTTGCTAACAAGCAAAAGAAGTAGAGTTTGGGGGGGAAATAGTTCTTTTTACGCACAAATCACGTACCAAAACTGAACCGAATCCGTGGCCGAAAATCTGAGGTACAGACCGGACCGTAGGCTACCTGTATCGTTTCACCCCTAGTACTGCTTATGTTCACTGTTGATACTGCTTGCTCAAAATGGCCGCCACATCCCATATATAACTTATCCATCCTCGTAATAAAATTTTTGCTAACAAGCAAAATAAAGTGAATTTTGTGGGGGAAATAGTTCTTTTTATGCACAAATCACGTACCAAAACTGAACGGAATCCGTGGCCGAAAATCTGAGGTACAGACCGGACCGTAGGCTACCTGTATCGTTTCACCCCTAGTACTGCTTATGTTCACTGTTGATACTGTTTGCTCAAAATGGCCGCCACATCCCATATATAACTTACCCATCCTCATAATAAAATGTTTGCTAACAAGCAAAAGAAGTAGCGTTTGGGGGGGAAATAGTTCTTTTTACGCACAAATCACGTACCAAAACTGAAACGAATCTGTGGCCGAAAATCTGTGGTACTGCTTGCTCAAAATGGCCGCCACATCCCATATATAACTTATCCATCCTCATAATGAAATTTTTGCTAACAAGCAAAAAAAAAGTGAATTTTAGGGGAAAAATAGTTATTTTAACGCACAAATCACGTACCAAAACTGAACCGAATCCGTGGCCGAAAATCTGAGGTACAGACCGGACCGTAGGCTACCTGTATCGTTTCACCCCTAGTACTGTTTATGTTCACTGTTGATACTGCTTGCTCAAAATGGCCGCCACATCCCACATATATCTTATACATCCTCATAATAAAATGTTTGCTAACAAGCAAAATAAAGTAAATTTTGGGGGGGAAATATTTATTTTTATGCACAAATCACGTACCAAAACTGAACCGAATTTGTGGCCGAAAATCTGAGGTACGGACGGTACCATAGGCTACCTGTATCGTTTCACCCCTAGTACTGTTTATGTTCACTGTTGATACGGCTTGCTCAAAATGGCCGCCACATCCCATATATAACTTATCCATCCTCATAATAAAATGTTTGTTAACAAGCAAAAGAAGTAGCGTTTGGGGGGGAAATTGTTCTTTTTACGCACAAATCACGTACCAAAACTGAAACGAATCTGTGGCCGAAAATCTGTGGTACTGCTTGCTCAAAATGGCCGCCACATCCCATATATAACTTATCCATCCTCATAATGAAATTTTTGCTAACAAGCAAAAAAAAGTGAATTTTAGGGGAAAAATAGTTATTTTAACGCACAAATCACGTACCAAAACTGAACCGAATCCGTGGCCAAAAATCTGAGGTACGAACCGTACCGTAGGCTACCTGTATCGTTTCACCCCTAGTACTGTTTACGTTCACTGTTGATACTGCTTGCTCAAAATGGCCGCCACATCCCATATATAACTTATCCATCCTCGTAATAAAATTTTTGCTAACAAGCAAAATAAAGTGAATTTTGGGGGGGAAATAGTTATTTTTATGCACAAATCACGTACCAAAACTGAACCGAATCCGTGGCCGAAAATCTGTGGTACTGCTTGCTCAAAATGGCCGCCACATCCCACATATATCTTATACATCCTCATATTAAAAATATAACAGTGCAAATGGTACACCATTTTCATGCTTAGTTATCAATTCCTTGCTGTTCTCAAACATGTGACCCATAGTTGTGAACTCTTCT
Source organism: Vanacampus margaritifer (assembly GCF_051991255.1). Classification (NCBI taxonomy): domain Eukaryota; kingdom Metazoa; phylum Chordata; class Actinopteri; order Syngnathiformes; family Syngnathidae; genus Vanacampus; species Vanacampus margaritifer. The sequence goes on along the minus strand of NC_135432.1, from coordinate 7,845,321 downwards.
TTGTTTGTCTGTCTGCCTCTCACAAACTGATTCATTCACTACATTGTATTTAATGATGTTATGATTATAATTTTGTTTTAATAAAGTGCAATGTTAAAGAGTGTACAAAAAGGGACTGACGCAATCTTTTTAGTATATTAGATGCAACTTCCTCAATTTTTGGTGTTATTTTGTACAAAATGACTCATCTAAAAAAAAAAAATCCCCCTGGTACAAAGCGACCCATTTTTTGTGCTTTTTTTTGGTCCAAAACAACCCAGAATGTTGGCTGTTTTTAACGTGCTTATGCTCTCTGCTACCAAAACAGTGTCACATACAGTGTTAGTAATACTCCATAACAGTGTTTCACAAATGGGGGTACGTGTACCCCTGGGGGTACGTGAAGGTACTCCAGGGGGTACGTGAGATTTTAAATGAATAATTAAAACGTAGCATCCATGCAAAAATGCTTTAAAAATAATGATTCATTTATGGAAATACTTCAGCAAAATGTAAGTTCATAAAATAAATGTTTTTCAACTTCGTTTTCCTAAAGAAAAAAAAATGGAGTCTCCGCCTGTCGTTTCAAAACTTTATTTAAAATTAAGATAGTTATGTATTTTTGAGAACAGATCTTTACGATGACCCCAAAGGAAAACAGTCAATGGTGATCATTTTTGTGTGCACAAATATATAATTAACTTAATTCAGTTTTCTTTTATTTTTTTAGTAACATCATTTCATTTCTAGAAAAGTCCAAGAGATTAATAAAAATGAAGTACCAAAATTTTGTAAATTAGACAATGAGGGCACAACACTCCATTTTAAGGATTTTCTCGACCAAAAATGTTTTGTTTTGTTTTTCTGGAGAGCTCAGTATTGTTCATTCGGTAATTTTACCGATTTGACCATGTCATCATTGCTCTCTTTTTTTTTTTTTTTTGTATGTGTGTGCGTGTGTGTGTGTGCGTGTGTGCGTGCGTGTGTGTGTGTGTGCGTGCGTGCGTGCCTATTAAACCTATTAAAAAATCCCATACCGTTCACCTAAACCGAACAAATGTTTTTTGCTGTTAGGGTGTACTTGGCTAAAAAAGTATTTTACAGGAGGTACATCATTGAAAAAAAGGTTGAGAAGCACTGCACATTGTACAACCTTGTTTAACATTGTCCCTTTTGATCCAACTGTTTTATTATTTAGAGTATAGCATGCATGCAAAGACCTAATACTCGTAATGAGAACAATGCAAATACTGCACTCTGTAATAAGCATCTCGATACGGTACTCGTAAACATGGATGTGTTTGCATGCTGGCTAAGAAGCTTTTTTTGCTCAAGAAATAATGTGCCGAACCAGAGCCTGAAAAAGCTGCCGCTGCACTGTCTTACTGCTGCCCTCTTAAAATGCGCCATCTTTCATGTATTGCGAGGGAATTCTCCCTGACAGGTAGATCCATGGGATTAGTCTTAAGTGCAGTATAATTTCCACGGTGCCATGTGATTTCAAGAGCTGGCCAGGGGAGAGGAGCGAACGATAGATAAAAACAGAGCACAAAGCCCAGAACAGAACCCAGATCCAAGAGGAGCCCTGATGCATGCACGGTTTTCAAGGAGCAGACACTCGCAGGCGGCACTAAAAGCCCGCGTTTAACAAATTCGTTTGGGCCATTTAGCAGGATTTGAAGAGCTGGTGGCTTTGTGAAATCGGGAGTCTCAAATGTTGGAAAGTGATCATAGTCAAAAAGTCAGTCGTGGCTTTGCCACATTTCCCACTTGGTTTGGTCAAGCAGACCGGACGGAATCCGTCAGCTTGTTTGCTTGTTTGTCCTTCGTGATGCGCACATCCCAGATTAGTGCGACTACAATGAGCGCCGCGATAATGCCTCTCAACACACACTGCATCGTTTCAGGCTGCAGCAATGGGGACCGTTTTTTTTTTTTTTTTTTTTGAAAGCAAAAGGCCTGCTAGCATTGAGCACAGACCTCCTCACTCATCCCTATAAGAGGATCGGACGTAATGGGGTTTCCTCGCTCTCTCTCTCTCTTCAACTCAACTACTGAAAACTTCCTCCAAAATCCAAAGCGTGCCCTGGTGGTCACATTTTACAGTCATTGCGACAATGTATTTTATAGGAACACCGGCGTGACCTCGGTGGGAGCCCGGCTAAGCTTTTAAGTAGCTGCCTTTGCCCCTCCCTCGAGTGCGCCGGGGAGAAAAATGGGAGTAATAACCCAGCCTAGAAAGTTACGCAGCTGCGCTTCTTCTTCCAGCAAAAGCCCCGATATCCGAGTGTTAATATGGGATGGCACCTCATTAAATTTTGCGATTCGGTGCTTAGCTACAAGTTGAGACGTAAGTGCAGAAAAAATGTTTGAACACATAAGGTACAGGCGACGTTTTCATTGCTTTCCACAGCTATTATGTTGTGGAATAATAAAGTGAAGACTCGTGGGACCCGCCACCGAGACCCGGGTTTGAGCTTTCCCAACAGTCGTGCGCTTGCTGACCTGGTGACCTCATGTCACCGTCAATGAAAATGCGTCTGACACAGGCGGGATCTTTTATTTATTTGATTAATATTGCATCAGTTGTACACACTGCAACATGTTTGTGTGTGCGTGCGTGGACATGATGGCGTATCCTTGCACCAGTGAACACCAGCACAACAGTGTTGCTTATTTCCCCGGCAGGCTCCCAGGGTTTTTCTTTCTGCGGTTTAATTACAGCCTCTGCAGGTCCGAATCCAATTTTCCCTGCAACTATTTAAAACATTCTCCTGGCGTGTTCTTCTGAAAAGGTTTGGCCTCATTTTGTAAACATCCCCAATTCAGTGGGAAAATAATGACTTTTCTTGAAATCTTACCCCCGTTTCTTTCCCTTCCAAGCATTGATATGAAATCTGAAAAACGACGTTAGCGCTTGAAAAGATGAGCCGTCTTCTTCCCTCGACTCTGCCTGGGAGCGCTTCTTGCGTTTCTGTCCAAGCTCATATCTCAAGGCCCGCGCGTTGGCTTGCCTCCCGGGTCCGATGCATCGGGCCGCTTCAGGTAGAGTGAGACGCATTCCCGTCTTGACATGGATTGATCCAGCTTTGCTTGCTTCACTTCTGTCTAATTGAACTCCGACCCGCAAACCGGTAACACTCAAGTCCGGGCAATTTGACAGAGCGGGCGGGATTGACCTGCCCTTAAGTAAGTATCGATTGTTTGCATCCTTGTTTGTATAGATGTATGCTTAAAGAGAAAAGGGGTCTATCCTTTGTCTCTGAGAAAAAGTACAAGGACAAGATGATAAGGCGCTCAATGAAAGGCGTGTAATTCTCACTTTATGGAATGTTACAGTCAGCCTGTTGGCCCCGTTACAAACAGCAGCGGCAGTTTATTTTTGTAGCTCGGCCCGCACTACATTCTGTCTCATCTGCTTTTTGCCACAGCCTGTGAATGGGTTTCACCTTGTCAGCTGTGATCTGGACCGTAAGTCAGCATCTGATTACAGGCAACAACCAAACAGGCAGGCAGGCCTCTCCTAAGGACCGTGAAGGAACTCAGCGGGTCCACAACAACATACGAGACAGGACAACGCGTTGGAAGTAGGTGTGGGCGATATACTTGTACATCGGCATCGCTATTATTGTCATTATTGCTTTCAGGGTGCAATTTTACATTAACGGGGATTAATTGGAAAAAAAAGTGCATCGTCTTCTGGTCCGTTGTGGTAAAGAAAGAACTCAACTGAAAGGCGAAGCTTTCTATTTACGTCTGTCCATCTACGTTCCTACTAGTGTTGTTCCGATACCGATACCGGTATCGGCAGAGGCCCCCGATGCTGCATTAAAACAGTGGTATCGGCATCGGTGAGTACTAACATGCCGATACCATTATTTACGACACTAATATAGGGCTTCACCGATGTGTGACATGTTCACTGCATGCTGAGCCAAGATATCCTATTGGCCCTTGAATACTCTGAACCAATGGCAGGACAGCTTTTTCATGTTGAGAAAAAAAAACGATCTTAGGTATCGGTACAACAAAGCTGGGTATTGGAATCGGTATCGGGGGCCCAAAAAACGGTATCGGAACAACACTAGTTTCTACCCTCACCTTTGGTCACGAGCTGTGGGTCTTGACCGAAACAACAAGATCCCGAATACAAGCAGCCGAAATGAGTTTCCTCCAAAGGGTGTCCGGGCTCTCACTTAGGGTGAGAAGTTCGACCATGCGGGAGGGACATTAAAAGGAGCCAGCTCGGGCATCTGGTTCGGATGCCTACTGGTCTGGACGTGTCCCTTGAGAGGTGTTCCGGGCATGTCCCATTAAAGGGAAGCCCCTTGGACGACCTGGGACACTCTGGAGAGATTATGTCTCTCAGCTGGCCTGGGAACATCTTGGGATCCTACCGGAGGAGCAAGACGAAGTGGCTGGGGAGAAGGAAGTCTGGGCTTCCCTGTTAAAGCTGTTGCCCCCTCGACCCAACCCTGGAAAAGTAATAGATAATGGATGGATGGATGCAAAATTAGGGGGGAAAAATGAACGTGTCCATTGATTAATTGGGCTGCAAAATAAGAGCATTCGGCGAATCAACGTGTGTGGACGGGACCAGCTGATCGGAAGACAGCATTGTTTCAAATTGAGGAAATGGACTTTCATCTTAGCATCTAATTTAATAGCAAGACCTAAGCGCACTACCGTAACCTGGAAATGATTCGGGGTTCACAAGACTGACACGAGCCAAGATACATTGCCGTGAAGAGCAATGGCCGACCCTTCTGCTCCACATTGGACAATCGGAACGATTACAAGTAAACCCTCGCCGAGTTGAGCCAACATCGTACCGGTGCCAAAGCAAGTCAACATTAGTGAGAAATCGCTTACACCGCGATCCACCTACAATATGCGAGCGGGTAAATGTTTGCCGGAAGTTTGATATTTGCTTAATATTTAGCTCTTATGATATCATAGCTACATTTGCGACTATATCACGTGCGTATGTATCGGACAATTTCAGAAACTGTCAAAAGATGGCGGCTAAATTTGTTGTCACTACAAATGGGTGACATATGTGGCACAATATATCAAATAAAATAATTATTTTTATTTTTATTCTGACTACTGTACTGTAGTAAACACTTCTCATTTTGATAGCTGTAATAGTTGGCAGTGGTAGACTATTACTTACTGCAGCTTAAAATGTGACAATATTTGTCATTATGGAAAGGACATGATTTAAGTGATGACATTAAAAAAAAAAATTTTTTTAACTCTTCTTCATTGTGAAATATTGCTGTAGAATATTGTTGTCTCAGATTTACAGTATTTTTCTTAGTACATCGTCAAATTATTATTATTATCATTTTTTTAAATATATATATATATATATATATATATATATATATATATATATATATATATATATATATATATATATATATATATATATATATATATTTGGGCCTATATTGCCTACCCCTAGTTGGAAGTTGGTGCAACAAGCCAGTTTCTGCTTAAAGTTTAATTAGGTTTTGTTTATGGTTTCATAATTTCATACAGTTTAATTGAGGTGTAAAGTAGGGTGCCCCCCGTAGTGCTAACCCCCCAAGCATAGGCTGCCTCTGCCTCATTTTTGGGAGGCTGACAGGGGACCTTTTTGTAGCATCTGTCTCCACTGTCAACTTCCCAGCGAATTAAGGGCACACATACAACACTGCCAACATCCTCTTCATTGCAACGCTTCAATTGCCTGCCATCGATTTGCATGAAAAGTAAGATTCTTCCAAACGTCTTTAATAATCACTTAAAACTCTTTTAGATACTGAATATGTGTAAGTGGTATTATAAAATATATTCCATTAGCGATTGCCAAAATTGAATATTTGACCACTTTGCTCTGTTCACACTGCAGGGAATGATGTCCAATTCATTTTTTTATTTTTTGTTAAATACAATACTTTTACGTTTTTTTTTTTTGTTTGTTTATTTTACTTATTTCTAATGTGAACGGAATATCTCCGTGAAGTGTCACATGCACACAAAAATCGATGTGATACGGCACCGTGTTTACAGAAGTGAAGATGTCCCCGCGTGTAGGTCTCAATCTCGTCACATTTGTAGCAATTTCAAGGATTTTGTGCTTGACCTGAGCAACCCTCAAACCATCCCACCCAGCCCCTATATATTTATGAGTTGAAAGACAGCATCTTCTTTTTACCACCTGTCTGTTATGTCAACCAAAAACCGAATCGGCCTGCAGTATGAACATAGCCAACGTAAAAAATAAATAAATTAACAAACAAATAAATAACAAAAGATGTCTGTGTTACCGCAGTTCATTCATCAGTATAATTAATTACAATTGCTCTTTAGTGAAAATGTCCAAAATTAATAAACAAATTATACTTAGACACCAGACACACACGTGATGTTCAAAGTTAATTTTGAGTATTACGTATGAGTCAACACAAAATTCTGCCTAGAAACTATAATCATTTTACAAACACAACACCCGGAACCATGTGGTTGTTTTAAAGTAAATACTGGTAAGGTCAAAAATAAAGTTTTATGTCATCCTATTGTACTTAAGGAAACTTTTTTTCCCTAAAACCTATTAAAAAAATCCCATACCGTTCACATAAACCGAACACTTCCGGCCAGAGTCGTGAGGCCGTCGGGAGACCCGAGGAAGGACCAAAGAAAAGAAAGGAAAGTGAAATCCAGCACCGACCAGACACCACCCACCGGGCCACCAACCAGAGTCCTTCACCAACCCCAGAGACATCGAAATTCCAACAAATCAGGGAGACCTCAAGAGACCAAAGGAGAGACTGAGGACTGATTTGTTTCGTTTTGTTTTACTCATTGCCTAATGTAATTAGCTACCATTGCTCGTTAGAACACACTTGATAGTGTTTGTAGATTAAATGACGCTTGTGTGAGTGCCCGTTTTTAAACACAACACGCAGCTCACGGTTTGGTGCTTTTGAAGTCAACTAGCGCTAAACAAGCTTAAGCCTCGTCACAATACGTCACGTCGCTACTTTACAGGAGCAAAGCTTTTTTTTCACTAAATCTTTGTGCCCGGTTAAAATTGTCTTGGTTCAAGTTAAAGCTTCTCCAGCTAACTTAGGTTAGCATGCTAATCAAGGGCTGGATGGTTAAAAAGTTGATCACAATGTAAGTATTTCAGTAATGATATTCCGTGATCCACGCCCCCCCCCCCCTCCCTTCTTGGAGCGCATGCATTACAGATGATCATTTTAGGTCTAATTTAACGTGTTAGTCGGTTCATTATGAGGGTTTAGAGCCGGGTAAAAACACTGGAGCTAGCGGGCCAAAAATAGGGAACAGCTTGACTTCAACACCGTGTATCCATCCGGATGTGTTAGTTTGCACAATTTGGATTGAGGCGACTGGTCATTTATTTGGAGAAAGTTAAGCCACGCTTTCATTTAACGTGTGCACGCCACACGTATGTACTTTGTTGGTTCGAGCGGCTTTTTCCTCGGGTAGGCACTCGGCAGATGATGCAAAGACGTGCCTTTTTTTGCTCAAAATGATCATTTTAATACTGTAGCTTCTGCCTACAGCACACAGAATGCAAAAGTCGGTTTTTGTTTCTGATTATTTTTTTTATCAAACATTTTGGCAAACACATTTTTATTGATATTGGTCAGATACATAACTTATTGATATTGAATTATTGCCCAGCCCTAGGCTAATACGAAGCACGACTCTTATTCACACAACCGTAAGAATTGATCGAATGCGAGTGTAACGCGACATGAATATTGTGGGAAATGTGTACAAAAAAATAAATAAAAAGCATGCGAGCGTGACAGTCGCAGCGGGATCTTTATTTTTTTTCACTTCACGTCCATTGCCAGCCACCTAGCGGAGCAGATATTAACGGCTGCGAGAACCAACAAGAGAACACCAGAAGCTCCCTGGTTTATACGAAAATTAAGATGAAAATGTTGTTTACTTCCAAGTTAGCATAGTGTTAATGTACCATATATCAACATATACCATGGAACTATTACATCTTTGGTGAACATAAAGAGATAATTAACTCAATGAGCCTTTTTCAGCAGTAAGAAGTTATATTTTGTCTGTTTGTTTGATCATTAATTTTATAACTTCATTGTTTTTCATGTATAATTAATACCTTTAAAAACACATTTTGCCACTTGCTGTTAAGTGAAAATGCCATCACGCGTGGTCAGGACGCAGGTAATGACCAATCATGGATCACCTGTTTTCTGGGGTTTGGTCATGTGACATTCACAAACTGAGCCCCGATTGGTAACAGATTAACTTTTTATTGCTGAAAATGGCTAAATCCCTTTAAGTGTTACTTATCACAGACTGACATTTTGGAGGGAAAAAAAGTCAACGTGGCGGCGGTTGGGATACGAGGAAAATTGATGCCAAATTGATTTCAAACAAGTTTTGTTGGTGACAGGCCTGCTCAGAGGCACTGACTTTGGCATTTAAATTACTTCACTTAAAAATATTTCACATTGAATATTTTACTGAAATTAGTGAAGAGGGTACCTTACAGATTGGTTTCAAAACTGTATTTGACAAAATTATTGGCTTCCATAAAAACATATGCATCCTTTAAACATGTGCATTTTTTATTTATTGAGGTAAGCAACTCAACCCAAAAAAAAGTGTCAATATTGTGCTGAGTGTATCATTACCAGAAGGTCAGCCCAAGCCCTAATCCCCTCCGTGCCATCCATCCCCACCATTAAGCTTTCTGAAACATCTCCTGAGGGTGTGGCAATTAGCTGCATGACGACAGCGTGGAAACGTATTTGCAAATGTCTCTACGGAACCCTGATGCTGCCGGCCGTTACTTTTTCAAACATGGCTAACATCGCACAACCTGCAACAACAACCTTTTTTGCTTACTAAAACTAAACATGAAACAAAGACAATTACAAGTTGCGTATTCTACCCAACACCACTTGTGAAATCCAGCTAGCTTAATGCTAAAACAGAACGCAAAGCACCATTGAGTGGCTAACAAAACTAGCATCAATGCTGCAAACTCCTTTTCAGCAACAGATACGCACAAACAATACAACACATGATGTAGACAGACTGTAGAACAATACTCACGGGCACATATTTTTTATCCTCTGTAAAAATAAAAATAAAATAAAAAACTATCACAGCAGCTTAGTTAGCAGTTGTGACCATCTTCCTGTGTATTATACTGCCCCTTTGTGGCCAAGACACACACACCAGAAGGCGCTACACAATGAAATTATGTTGCAAAAATAGTTTAATTCTTTATATTCTAACGTTGAAGAGCTAAATATATATATTTTTTAAAGTATAAAACACTTTTCATAGACAATCTAGGTGTGCCTAATGTTGTGGCCAGACAGCAAAACCACAATCGAGCGCTACATGTCGTAAGAAACAATCGCATGAAATAACAAGGGAATAAACAGACAGCATAATATTGACAGGTTAATGTTTTGCACGATAATTATAAGAAAGTAATTCCCTTAACAGTCGACGGCGAAGTGATTTATACTGATCCCGACTTGAAGGGCTGTGTTGGCGCCATGTTGTTTCAAGAGAAGCGTCAAATTAGTTGCCAGAGTGCGTTTTACTCCCAAGCTTGTCCATATTTCACAACGTGTGTGCCACTCTAAGAATAGATGGTAATTAGCAAGCGGTAGAGAGAGAAAGTACACGAGTCAAAACCGCTGGCGTGGATCATGAAAAATCCATGAGGTGCTGTTTTGTCTTTCCATTCTTTCATCCAGAGAGAAAGAGCTCTTTGTCTGCGGGTATTTCAATTCGCATGGCAAGATGTACGTCAATTAAAGACCTTAAGAACGGTCAATTGAGACCCTCGTTGTTGGCCCTGGGTGCATGTGTGTCATACCTGAAATAATGAATTTTGATTGATCTTGAAATTGCAATGAATAAAAAAATATTCATTGATTTCAAAAATTTTGGATTGAGTCAAGTTCCAAAATGCGACAACTCAAAAGTATTGTGATAGCCTCATGCATACATTTTATTCTTGAACTTGCTATTCTTGTAAATATCTTGTGAATTTCAAGCCTCTTGCATTTTCATTCCGCTGCATTCACACCTTTGCTGTAGTGCATCCTTGTCCACATTCAAACCTTGAATAAGCATCTCCTTTATCTTTTTATGATTTTTATTTTATCTTATTTCCTTCTTGTATGTTTAGTTCCACAAATCTTGGGACTTACTGAAATAACTTGGAACCTCGGGTGTCGTATTTATCGTGCCACATCATGTGGCAATGTGTGTTGATACTTGAATCCTTGAAAACTCACCTTAACTATAACTTGAAAAAAACAATATATAATAATAAACATAAATAAATTAGTACATAATAAATAGCTGAAACTTAACTACTACTACAACGTCAGGAATTGGCACACACACACCACTGTTGATCAAAATCTTTGTAATGTTTTTAAGATTGAGAGAAGCCAAAATCCTATGAGGAGCGGGGAATTTCTTTTCTTCTTTTTTTAAAACTTATGTGAAAGCTAGCGAATGGATGAGGGCTTTGGGGTGGTGTGTCTCCCTTAGAGTGCCTCATAGCAGTGTGAAAAAGCCCCGCCATCACCCAGGGGGATATATTCCAGTCACAAGTGGCTTCAAACAAAATTTTTTCAGCGGCTCAAACGTGTGGATCAGATATTTGCCTAACATCAATGGTTCGTGTGAATGCTACAACCTCCAGACAGCAGAGGGCGTTGGTGAGGGGGAGAAGCAGATTAACAGCAGAGCCAAGCAGTGTTGCCAATTTGGCAATTTTCTTGCTAAATCTTTTTTTTTTTTTTTTGGGGGGGGGGCGGGGGGGGGGGGGTCAAAGGAGACTAGCGACAAATTTAGCAACCTTTTTTGGGGTGTAGTTTAGTTTTTTTTTTGTCATTTTTTGCCATTATATATTATTCATCTCCCCTACGGCTTCCAATACTATTTACATGCAAATTAACAATTATGCAAATTTGGCGATGACATCATTTAGCGATTTATAGCGACTTATAGGCAGCCTATAGCTACTTTCCTTACTGGGAAGCTGGCGACCATGGAGCCGAGATGTATTGATGTGTCCCCTTGTCTGTACATATGATGAAGCCAAGTGATACGTATGCCTTCTTCCACAAAGTAATGATTTGGTTATTGAGAACCCACAGCGAGAACATCTATTTTTCTCAGATTTAGTGGTAGGTTGTTTTTTTTATTATTATAATTTTTTTTTAATTATTATTATTATTATTTTTTTATTATTATTTTTTTTTTAATTAACAGTTGAGCAAAGTGTGGTTTCAGCGGACACGCCGACATCATCCAGGAGTGCAGAAAGTGCATAACTTTTTAGTTCAAATGTGTGTCAAATCTAGACATTTCATCTGTGTCAACCTAGACGACATTTATTTTCACTTTACAGGGACATTAATTCAGGGCTGGGTTCAAAGTAAGATTTCACAAATAGTGTACTTGCCGGTGTGCATGAAAAGCAAACGCAATGTCCTCACAGTGTGTGTGCATTGAATATTTAGCATTCCAAGCATGCCTGTCACAGCAGAGTCGGCAATGGCTTTTATTAATTGAGCCGGTACATGCATGAGAACGAGTTGTGTTTATAAAAGCGGAAATATTAAAAACCGTTTCAAAGGCGCGGCAGCGCAGGTACACAGACGACTTTCATATTCTTTTTGGTATGCTCTTTGGCGTGCGTCTTTACCACCGTCCTCTGAATAGATCAGGCTACCAGCTTTCAGTCTCCTTCATCAATCACGGTGATGATTCTGTGAGAAAGGAGAGATAAAAAGCCAACTGGAGCCTGTCAGGAGCATGTGAGCAGAGGACGCCAATGCCTCATTTAGACAGCAGGTCTGAAGTGGCTTCTTCCCCAGACAGGAGGACAACAAAGAGTTCACCTGCATTAAATAAAAAAAAAGTTTTGCTTGTGTCGTCGCGAAAAGAGATGCGAGAGGACAGCAAGCATCACTCTGATCTCATCTAGATGGATACGAGTGAGATTAAGACTGACAAAAAGGACAAAGTTACACAGTCCTCTCCACTCGAGTGCATTCAGAGGACATTCTTTTTTTCTCCCACAGTGTTTTCCGTTGAGCAATTTCAGGATGGGTTTGTTTTTTTTCATAAGGTGCTTAGAAACAATTTAAAAGTTTGATTGATTTTCTTCTCTCTCCACTTGTGGTTTTCTTGTCTTTTTTTCTCCAACGCAGCGTGGAAAGAAGGTGAAATAAAAACATCTTCACAGCAAATCGGCTTCACCATAGCAACACTATTGATCAACTCTGCTGGGTCTTCGCAAAAATCCATCGCTCATGTCAATTCCGCCAGTATTAAGACTTCAGCGGCTACTCATGTCTTCAATTGACACGCATGATATTTAGGGTCAGGCCGTCAGACCTACAATCGCTATTTTGCTTCCTTGATGGTTCACTTACTGCAGAGGTGGGGGGGGGGGGGGGGTTCATTGAGATAAAAAAAAAAAAAAACGCAAGTGGGCTAAATAAGGACGGCTCGGGGAATCGACATTTTCTGCATGCTAAAACTGTGCAGCAGGAGATTCACACTCAAAGTTCATTCAGAGTTTATTACCGCTGGACCTTTACAGTAAAGCCGAAAAATGATTCATACGCAGCACAGATTTGGAGTCCAAGTGAGCCCCAAATGGGATTCCGCTTTTTCTTTGTGGAATGTCGTCTGTCTGGAAAAATGAGTAGAAACGGACTATGAAAGAGTTGTGTTGGGACATTATTCCCCGTTTACCACTTTTTACAAATGCATTCATATACCTCACATATAGGACAGTTTTGAGGAAAGACACTATTTTACATCATTTTAACCCTGGAGAACCCAAGAACCCTTTTCTTCTTTGGAAAATTATGAATTATACATTAAATGACTGCTAGATCACTGAACACCAAAATATATGTTTTTTCAATTTTAACCCTTTATTCCCTAATTTAGGATTAGGGCGAAATTTGACCCTTTTGGGATTGAGGGGTATCATTTCGAAAAATCTGAATAACAAAAACTGTCAGTAAACTATTTAGAATTTAAGAAAATAATACATTGAACAATATAATTTTTTTGTTTTAATTTTTGCATTTTAGAACTGGATTTTGAATGTACAAACACACTTTGGCCAATGGACACAAGAACACAGGGACAAAATCACTGCTGGGAAAAAAAAGAAGGTCTTTGTTATTTGAGTAGCAGAATTTATAGGGGCCAAATTTGACCCCGTGGGTTCTCCAGGGTTAAAGCAACTTTCTAAAAAAATAGCTGACATGATATTTTCGAAAAGTTTGGTGACCCAAGTTCAGTAAGACCACAGGAACTTTTGGCATAATTCCAATCAACTTTTAGGGCAAATTGTAAGAAAATAAATAAATGAATGAATAAATAAGTTAATTGTTTATTTTCTTGATTATCTGTAACTTCTTAAAAGGGAAGTCAAGTCAAAAAATGATTTACAATAATATGTTCTATGCGCGCCCACTCGTCTAAACATGGCGTTCTGATGAATATTGCGTTTTTGGATTATGAATTCATCAGAATAATCCAGCAGTTTTTATCAATCCCTTGGGGCGGCCATTTTGCCACTTGCCGACTGAAAATGGCTTTAGCGCTGCCGAAGGTTTCAGATAACAACCAACCACGGCTCACCTGTTTTCGGGATTTGGTCATGTTGTGTTCGCAATCTTTGGAACTGTGATGTCAAAGGTAAAGTCAAGTCCCAATTTTTTTTTTTTACAATAACATGTATTCGCTCCACTAGTCTAAATACGGCATTCTAATTAATATTGTGTTTGTGGAATATGAGTTAAGCAAAAAATCCACTCAGACTTATTGCAGATGTTGTCACCGAACCAAATGTCAAAAATGCACAGCCCGAAATAAAAACACAGAATAAAAAAACTGAACAGTAAATAAAATAAATAATAAGATAAAATAAAACCTTAAATTCAAAATAACAATACAATTGTCCTTCAAGGTGCGGCCATTTTGTTACTTGCTGTTGACTGAAAATGACAGTGCCTAATGGTTCAGCTTGCAGATGTCAGGTAACCACACCCAGAAATCAGATAAAGTCTTTAAAACACTCAAATACAGGTGAGCTGTGATTGGTCGTTACCTGAACCCTGAGCAACTGTGATGTCATTTTCAGATGACTGCAAGTGGCAAAATGGCCGCCTCTTGTTATCGATAAAAACGGGTGGCTTTTGCTGCTTGATTCGTATTTTACAAACACAATCGATGTTAATCAGAGTGCCATGTTTAGACTAGTGGGAGCGCACAGAACATATTATTGTCAAAAAATTTGGAAGTTTGAAAGTTTTCGCCACATTTTTGTGTCATTACAATAGTAAACAAATCCATTCAATACACAAATTCACTTGAATCCCTTTAGGTTTAACTATATATAGTCAACAACAATGACTTCCGCTTTTTGCTTGTTTTTCAAAATCATAAAAGGAGGCGACTGATAGTGCTTTTGAACACGTGCAATTATAGGGCTTTGGCTTGCGATCATTTGATATATGGCCGCATTGCTCTTGAGAACATTCCAAGAAACAAAACATGACATGACATGAGCGAGAACAAACCCTGTGAGAGCCGAGAAAAAGTAGGGGGGGGAATAAATTAAAACCATGCGTAGCTCTCCCCTTTCAAGTCGCATGTTAATGTTTCATAGACGCATCAAAGTATAACTCCAGGGTTTTACCAACTTCAAACTATTTTTTGAAAAAAAATTGATTTTTCCCAGTGTGTTGAGTTTGACAGCTGCGGTTTTAATCCTTCGCCTAATTGTCCAGCCAATTGAGCCACAAAAGCCCAGAGGATGAATGTTGTGGACTTGACTGGGGGGGAGAAAAAAAAACAGTGGCGCTAAAAGCATGTTAAGCACTATGATGGTCACTTTCCGCTAAACAACCATTTGCAGTCCAGCCCATCATCATGTTTCTAATTGAACAGAAGTGCTACAGTGAGCAACAACAGCAAATCACAAGCAGTAACACTGCATTCTCTGTTTTAGAGGCAGACGCAAATCCGGCACGTAGCTCAGCGTAAATCTGCGTGGAGGCGGGTTAGACCAGGTGTTGGTAATTTCGCAAGCCGGAATATTTAAATAATGGCATTG
Organism: Vanacampus margaritifer; assembly: GCF_051991255.1. NCBI lineage: Eukaryota > Metazoa > Chordata > Actinopteri > Syngnathiformes > Syngnathidae > Vanacampus > Vanacampus margaritifer. The sequence goes on along the minus strand of NC_135432.1, from coordinate 7,830,155 downwards.
TGGGTGTGAACACAGTTGACTCCATTTGCTGCAAATCAAAGTGGCTCCTCTCGTTCACTACTTATGTGGTGGACGGACGCACATCTCACATGGACAAATCTCTATGCGGAAAAGGACGCGGCGGATTGGAGCGTTGTCGTTGACTGTGCTTGGCCGATTTGACAACAGACAACGCGCATAAGAGGGCAACCTGGTGATAGCCACTGATGACTTAAATATGTCCGCAGACCTCATGTGTCTATCCCCATCCCCAAACATAATAATAATAATAATAATAATAATAATAATATGTTAATTTCTACGATAATTCAGAGGGTTTGGTGCCTTCTGATGTCATATTTCTTTTTTTTTCTTTTCTTTTTTTCTGGAGAGCTCAGAATTGTTCATTAGGTAATTTTACCGATTTGACATGTCATCATCATTTCTCTTTATTTTTTATTTTTATTATTATTATTTTGTTAGTGGGTGAGTATGTGTATGTGCATGTGTGCGTGTGTGCGTGCATGTGAGTGTGTGTGTATTTATTAGTTCACCTAAAACCTATTAAAAAATCCCATACCGTTCACCTAAACCGAACACTTCCGGCCAGAGTCGTGAGGCCGTCAGGAGACCCGAGGAAGGACCAAAGAAAAGAAAGGAAAGTGAAATCCAGCACCGACCAGACACCACCCACCAGTCCTTCACCAACCCCAGAGACATCTAAATTCCAACAAATCAGGGCGACCTCAAGAGACCAAAGGAGAGACTGAGAAAAGGAAGGAAGGACAGACGAAGCAGAGTGAGATCCACAGACACCAGCCTCCACCGATTCAATGACCTGAGGAAGATTGTGTCTGAGTTTCAATAGATGCTGGTGTGGTGGATCTGGCATGCATGAAAATCTCCACCAAAGAGGGGAGCCGTCAACCCCCGCCAGGACAGAGCAAGCGCAACACTGATGTCATATTTCTGAAAGAAATACAATGTCATCAAATTCATCAAAATCACATTAGACAACCTGCGCCACTATTTAGACGTAGTCCGAGGAAGCGACAGGCGTAACTTTAAAGCGACTGTCCGCCACCAGACTGTCATTCTGCTGCTTTCAAGGACACACTTTCACCAGGCCAGAACGTCCAGCATGGCGCGGCGCGGTCAGCCAAATTGGCAAACGGGTACAGAGAACCTTGCGCCTGCACAAAAACCAGACAGGCCAACATTTCTGCCCTTCCAACTCTTTTTGGTCCTGCGCATTTGCAACGGCATCCGTGTGATATTTCAAGCCATTAGATATTTTGTTATATGGAGATGTGTTTTAAATAATTAATGGGCTGTACCGGAGCCCTGCTGCGGTCCTCGTTCCACTGCAGCAGTACGCTCCCTCAGCCAACAGGCAGAAGAGATACGCTCACACAAAACAAACGCTAACACTCTTTGAAATCACTGGTGCAAACTCATTTCATTTGGCGCCCAGTTTAGGGTGCCAACATTTTGAGTGGAAATTGACAAGTGTGCGCCTCGATTCGCAAGTTGATAAAAGCAAGGTGGATTACCCATCAATCACGGCAATGTGGTTGAAAATACTCGGTTTCAAAAATCTGCAGTTTTTCAATCCAAAAGGTCCTCGTAACCGCGTGCAATTACGTAAACGGCGTGACTGAATGTGAGGCCGCTAGTTGCTTCCAGCTATCCCCGCAGCGCTTCCGTTGCCGTTTCTCAACAAAGGCAACACGCTGGGCATAGCTAATCATCACTCATCTTTGATTGAAGGGAGGATGGATTCAACGTGACCAAACCCAAATATTACCCGGCACGAAATGTCTGAACGATTGCCTCAAACTACCAACAAGTCACACTGCAGACAAATAATATGGGCAGATTTTAGTGCACTCATAAAAAAAAAAGCAACATAAAAACAACCAATTCTCCCTTCTGCAAGGCAGTGACTCCACATTTTACCTTTTTAGCACATTTCCGAATTAAAGCAGGAAGAAATTAACTTCTGCCATTAATCTTGGAAAGACCATTACTGGATGTCAGTGCCATTAGCTATGTTATGCTAATGTTGTTCTTTCGCAAAATAGCCTTTCATTTATCTGACTGCTAAACGTCACGTTGGCTCCGTGCAACTCTCAGCCCCATATTTTTCATGCCACGAGCTCTCGTTGGACTCATTTTTTGGCTCCGACTGGCGAGCAAAAATGAAAGACACGAACTCTGTATGGTGGCAGTGAACGCAACTCGACTCACTTGATGACAAGCAGCAGTTTGGCAGTCAACAATTATGCAAAAAAAGAAGAAGCTTCAAGCTGTGTCAGGCCAATTCCAGCTGAGGTTTAATGCCAAATTGTGCTGTAACTATTATTTAGTAATCAAGTAATAATTGATTACTTTTTTTTTTTTTTTTTATTAATTTCCTTCCCAGTATACCAAAATAGGAGAATTATTTCAAATTGACAGTCCAGAAAATGCACAATGACGTGATTATGATTCAGTTACTAGTTTGGTTCAAAACATGTCCGAAAATTGTAAAACTTGTTGATTTTTGTTTTCCAAGGAAAAAACAAAAGTTGGCAAATATATTATTTTGATTTAACACAAAGATAATCTGTCTGCTTTCATGGAGGACTTCAGAGATAAGAGGCTGAAATTTCGAGGATTTGGACAATTTTCAGTTAGTTAAACAATGACTCTAAATGATCAATCGATTCTCAAAATACTAGTCAATTAATTGGTAATTGAGAATGTGTCAATAAATTGATTACTTGTTGCACCTCTACTTTTAAAATTACATAAAACAAAGAATTACATGTGTGTTTAAAACGACACCACTTCCACTAGCTTAATGCTAACACACTATGCAAAACACAATAGACAGGCTAACAAATAGCATCTACTGTACGTGGTGGAGGTGGTGATATAATGCTATGTAGCGCAAACTGTTTTAATTATATTTATGTTCTTATTATATGTTTTATTGAGTACAATATTACACAATGCCCGTATCTTAAAAAACAAATGACAAAAAAATGTGTTTTTCTTTGGGGGAGGCTGGAACAGATTAATGACATTTCCATTCATTTCAATGCAGGAGAGCTTTGAGATACAAATGTAGTGATATCAAATTAAGCAATTGAGTATCTCATGGCACCACCATATTTGTTAATTGTTATTTTCTTGTTGTAAAAACTTGTATGAGGGAACATTGCACAACTTTTAATGCCAACTCGTATACAAGTGATTAATAATGATGGCCAGTGAGGCGAAAATAATAATAGTAAAAACAACATTTTATGCGAATAATAAAGAATAAAGAAGCATATGTTTATGAGAAAAGCACTTTACAGTTGTTTTGGACTGCATTGCTCTTACTACTTGGTAATTAGCAGTCTCATCATAATTATAATTTTATATAGTCAGCTCTTGCGTATATATTTGTCATATGCAAATTTTCCACCTACAGGACTAATTATCTGATCTTACAGTCTCTTATGAAAGTTATTATTGCTGTACTTCTGTGCCCACAAATATTGCAGGACTTTATGGTGATAAATGTATTTTTTTATCTGATTTATAAACTACAGAATCAACTTGAAAAACATTTTCACAGAATTTCTTCTGAGCACATTTCTCCTTCAATCGTCTGTTTTTAAAAACAATTTCAAAACGTGTTGCAAGGCTGATGAAAAATTTCACGTCCGAGAATTTTGCAAACATATCAAAGTGGCTTCCGACATCCAAATAATTCATTACTGCGTGCGCATGTTGCTGCTTTTGATCATCTTTATGTATGAAGTTGATAAATATCTGCCATGTTAACAAGTCTTTTTCTGCTCTCCCGTGTCGTTCCCGCTCTCACTGCAGGAAGGAAATAAAAAAAAATAATAAAAAAACGCATATCAAGTCTGGCTGAACATATAGCTGAAATTAACTCGGCACCGTTTGTTACACACTAATAAGGAGAAGCAGAACGCAAAATGGATGGATGGATGGATGGATGGGTTATTCATAGTTCAGGATTCCACTGTATAAGCATGTTCCCGAAAATGGAAAGTTACCTAAAGTCACTCTCGTTCTCTCTTTCTGTTTTCAATGTCTTGCATTAGTTTGCAGATTATGCAAGCAGTGATTTCCATGAAAATGTGGAGAAGGGGGGTGGGGTGGGGGGGGCTGCCACAGATAACATCAAATTGTTGTTGCAAACTTTCTGTCCTCTTTTTCTCAACGCACGACTACGAGTCTTAATGATCAACTTTTGGCATCTGCAGATAATGATTAGCTGGCAGTGAAAAGATTTTTGCTGCTGATCCAAACTACAGCATTGTCCGGCCTTGGTGGAGGTCAGCGCTCTGCTGAGTGTCATTATTCTATAATAAGCATCTACTGTATTTCTCGACTCTCTTGCCACTCCGAGAATTCTCTTGCAGATTTGGCCGCGCTCAGGACGAGTGGGCCTGTCAGGGGCCATCCATCAGCAGCTGGAGCGGGACTCCTTGCAACAGGAGCTGTTCCTTCAGCGCCGCAGTGGGCGAGCAACACTCCTACAGTGGAAAACAGGGGTGTGCAAACTTTTGCCACCGAGGGGTCCAAAACACAGGCCTGGCCAGCAAAGATGGAATAGTCTCCAGGGATGGGCGATACCGACATCGGGTATCGTATCGGGCCGATATCGGCGTTATGTAAGGTATCGGGACTTTTGGATTCAAGTTTGTGAAAACGCATTTAAAATGACAAAACACACAAATTTACAACTTATCCAATATAAAATTATTCACAGAACATACATTACTCAATATATGATGAAGAAAATGGGACTCTCAGACTCCGACATTTGTCTCCAATGCTTACAAAACACTACAGACACTTATGTTCATGCTTTATGGTTATGTACTCCGGTTATGTATTTCTGGACTAAAGTCTTAGAAAAACTTTCCGCTATTTTGGACTGTAGGATACCTTTATCTCCAAACTTGTGTTTGCTAGGTGACCTAACAACAACTGACTTACCACATAAACAATTTCAATCTACACTTGTAGCCCTAACTATCGCTAAAAAAACAATTCTTGTTAACTGGAAAAATAAACAAACTCTGAATATCGACCAATGGTCTAACCTCCTCATAAATCACATTTTAATGGAAAAAATATCTGCCTCAAATAAAAACCAAATATCAAAATTTATAGAAACATGGTCTACGTATATAGAATTTTTTAACCTAATTCTGGTTACTTAATTCTGTCTGTTAGCGAGAGCCACTACATCGTGATAACTTACATTGATGTTTCTGCATTTGGCAATTTATTATTATATTATATTATTAGTATGGGATTTTTTTTAATGGGCTTTAGGTGAACTGATGAATACACACACGCACGCACGCACGCACACGCACACGCACATACACACCCACATACAAAAATATGTATATATATTTAAAAAAAAAAAAACATTTATTAAAATTTTTTTAATTTATTTGTTTTTAAAAAAAAAGGAGAGCAATGATGATGTCAAATCGAATGAACAATACTGAGCTCTCCTGGAAAAAAAAAGGTATCGGGTACTCATGGAGGCTGCCAATACCAGCTGGTGGCAAAAAAAAAATTGAACTCGACCAAGTCTCCCGTGGCAGTCGTTGGAGCTATGGCTGACACTATCGAACATATTTATGCATTTATATATTAATCAATTCGTTTTGACAGCTTTAATTGGAGCAGTTTAACACATGGGTGAATCATCACCATCTGCGTCAGAAAGAAAGGTCTTGGTTCACAATGTTTTGTCATTGTTTGAAATGAAATTTGATCGTACTAGAGGTATCCGTACTCTGTAATCGTGAGCCTGTTGCTGTCATTAATCACATTTTGTTCATAACATTAGGAAAAACATGTTGTTTTTTATTGTACTACTTTTCAAAAAACAATATGTAAAAAAAAAAGTGGTTGAAATGTAAATAAATCATAAATGACAAATCAATCACATTTATCATGATGATCCTCATTTCAAATTTTTGTTGTACTTAGTTTGGTATTTAGGCAGCTTTAACCAGCCAGCTTAACCAAGTGTTCGCCCCCTGGTGGTCGGCTGAGGAAGTGCTTGATTAGACCTGCAGCCCAGTCTGCATTTTAAATCTAAATGTTGCAGACAATCAAATTGATTTAATCGTGGCAGCCAAAATTGTACTCGTGATTAAAATGCAATTAATTGTGCAGCCCTGGAAGCCGCAATTTTTTTCCCCCCCAATCAAAACCACCAGAGACGAGAAAACAAATCACAACGAACATCAAGCCAGATGAATCTTTTTCAAGTGTGTCTCTCCCACACTTTGATGTTTTCAACCAGTGATTCCCAACTGCCGTGCTGCGCCACATTGGTGAGTCAGCAGAGAAATTATCCAACCATCCATTTTGTATACCGCTTGTCCTCATTAGGGCGGTGGGTGACTTTAAATCATCAGATATGCCACAACAGGGCAGGCAACCCGAGCATTGGGCCCAAAGCTGAAGGGGGGCCCACAGGAACGACATCACTCTGGGAATCCTCCACACAGGGCCCCTTACTCAGTACTCACTGTTTTTAGCTGGTAGCTAGCAGCCAACCTGAGTGAAAGTCAGTATCAACAACCCCAACCCAACCATAACTGGTAACTAGCATAAACTGTTGTGACATCATACACGAGCTTACACGTATGATGTTTACAATTATCTCTTTGACTCAAACATTTAATGGATAAACCGAATATAACATACCGTGTGCGCCTTGTAACTCAGTAGTAGATAAATTCAAGATAAATTTCATCATAAGACAATGTTGAGGTTTTTCTCGCTCTATTGGTGACTATTTGGCAAATTGCTGCTTTTTCTGAATTGATATGTCAAGTTTTTGCTCACAAGAAGGGATGTAATACATGGAAAATTGATTTAAACTGCTTAAAATATGCATTGATTTACAAATAAATTAAGTAAATTTACAAAAAGTTACTGTTAGGACATAATGCAGATGTTAAAAACATATTTTGGTTATAAAAGGAGTCATTCATTTTGTAAAAATAAATAAAGAAATGAATAAATAAATAAATAAAATAGAATAAATTCAAAAGATTTAAAATATCGAATCGAATCAAAATCGGGAACTGAAAATCAAAGATCCAATCGAACCCGGGCATGAGTGAATCGTTACATCCCTACTGGCAATGCCAAGCTAAATAAATTAGGCCAAATAATATATATATTCTAAATAGTATTTAATAATAAAACATCTTTGTTTAGCTATTTTCCTGTTTCGTTTTGTTCATGGGGGGGTTCAATGGTCAGTCTTGCTTTGGGCCCCCAGGGAGTCTAGAATCGCCCCTGAGCGGGCTATACTTTGTTTTGTTTATTATCTATTTCCAACGTTCTCCGTCTTCGTGAAAGGTCGTAAAAGGCGGTTTCCATGCAAGCAAACGTGTATTCTGCACTTGCCTGGAAGAGGCGTAGGATGTTGGCAACCATGATCGATACCGAGCTCGCCGAGGCTCCGATGACTCCCACCACTTTTTCAGGCTTGACGAAAACCGGCGGCTCCCCGTTGGTGCACCTCACATCCGACGTGTCCTTGGTGATGAGGGCCTGCACGAAAGTTAGAGACTGCTCCAGCGCGTACGTATCCCTCGAACAAGTGTCCAGAACCCGAGCTCCCAGGGTGATGTTGGGCAAGAGTTGCTCGTCCTGGTTGATCTGGTCCAGAGCGTACATCATCGCTTCGAGCCGCTGGATGCCGTTCTCCTTCTTCAGGTCCCCGCACGGCGCGCCGTCCACCCCCCTGGCGTGCACCGGGAAAAGTCCGCCGAGGGTCAGGTGGCCCTCGGTCCGAATGGAATGCGGCGCGTAGGTCTCCTGAGCCAGCGCCACATCCAGCGCGGTCCGCAGGAGGCAAAGCAACCTCCACGCGCAGCCCAGCTCGGCCAGCAGAAGGCGACGAGCCATGTTTGAACTTTCGCAAATCGACAAGATTGAAGGCTGAGATCACGACAAGTTGCTCAAGGCGAAGCCATCGTCGGCTCGCTCGTCACCGCCGAGGAGATTCAACAAGCTGGGCAAGACTGCAAGCAAGACGCGGTCCGTGCACGAGGCTCGCTGCGCCCATCGCCTCCTCGCCGCCAGCTTGTTGAATGGCGAAGCCTCTCGCGCAAATTCACTTCAATGCAGAATACGATCTCGCGAAATAAAAAAAATAAAAAAACAAGTCAACGCAGGCGGGGAAGAGCAGCAGATGCGGTCAATACTTGAAGCTGAGCTCCGGCAGAAGTCGGTGACATTCTTGTTGTGGAGCAACTCGTGCACGGAGGTGCATCATCTCCTCTGCTTCCCACTGGCTCCAGACAGCCGAGGGAGGGGAGAGAAGGAAGAAAAAAAAAAAGAAAGAAAAGACGAGTGCGCGCTCGCGACGTCCACTGAGCGGCGGGAAAAGAAAAACGCAGCTAATTAAAGCTTTTCGTCCGTCGCTGCAACCGGTCGCGAATGAGTCACAGGCAGCCTCGCGCAGTTTTTTTTTTGTTTTTCCCTTTCCCGCGGAGGACGTCACTTGGCGATTCGAACGGCGAGTGTAGCCTGTCACTTCACGGTTTTTCGGAAGTAAGCAAACAAGACGACGAGCTGAATAATTGCTCCTCCCGACATGCAATCGCGCTCCGCACTTGCCCCGCCCTCTTTTATTGCCACGCTAGCACGCAAAGTCCATTTGATGCTGACATCGTGATGACAATGAGGGGGCTTGCCTGCATCCCCTCCACTACTTTTCCATTCATTACGGTGTACCTTTAAAAAATAGGAGCGGGGGAGGGGGGGGGGTGTTTGGCGTTTGGAGGGGGTCCAGCCTGGTCTCCACGGCAACGCATTTTTCACAAGACATCCCTGATTCATCCTCCGCACACAAACGCACAGTGGAAGGAATTAAGCACAGCTTTAGGAGTGAGAAGCCCCTCAAAAAACGCCGTCCTCACTGAAAAGTGCACAGATGGTGATTTTACAAACCTGACCGATTTCCCAGCAATTTCATGCGCAAGCATTAGTCAGGGAGTTTCTTGGCAGAGGCAGCCGGTGCATTCTAAAAAGTAACTGTTATTCAAAGTAGACGGCAAATCCAAAGCCTTTGTTGCTAGGGTCTATTTCAGAAGTGTTTCCCAAGCATTATTGAGGCAAGAAACCACCAAGCAAAAATATTGGAATAATGACAAACTCATCTCGATTTCGGTGTGAAATCAATGTGGGCCTTTTAATTGAACTTATATCAAATGTAATAATCGCAATTTATTTATGTACCTTCTGCCATCTAATAGAAGAGCAATATTCTGCTTGCCACTATATGTAGCTAGCATAGATCCATCATCAATGATATATCTGTAGTAAATTTGTGGCTATAGATGTCAAAAATTCATTTGAACTATTTCTGTTAGTTTAACATTTTTTTCCACTTTTGTTAACAAGAGTATGAAAACCTATAAAAAAAAAAATGATTGTACATTTAGAACAGATATAAAATTTGTGATTAATCGCGAGTTAACTAGTGAAGTCATGCGATTAATTACGATTACAAATTTTAATCACCCGACGCTCCTAATTTTTAACTCTTTGACTGCCATGGACGTTAAAAGACGTCAAGTAAAAACCTACGGAGGGCCGCCAATGACGTTAAAAGACGTCATCCAATTTAAAAAAAAAAAAATTGAAACGGGTGGAGGAAAGCCTTGGCCAGCTGCTGTGAAAGTTTCAAGCAGATCTAGTTAGCCTAATGACTATTTTTGGCCCCTAGATGGCAGCAATGACTCTCTTTTGATAAGATTGGGTAGGCGTCAGTAGAAGACGTGAGGCGGAGCTAGAGGGGACAATGGCTGGGGAAGGGAAGAGAACATGGCGACCGGTTGCAAGCAGCTCACGCTCGGGAATTTTTTTCAAAGACGAAAGGCATCGACCAACGCTAAAGAGCACATTGATGACGACGATGATCATCATCGATGATGATGATGGTGACTCCGAGGTTGAGTCTGAAGTTGCAAGCGTTGACGCGGCGGCTATGACGACGTCATAAAGGTTCACCAGCTAGCAATGCTAACACCGGAAAACGCGGAGCACAACCGAGCACGCTCAGGCGGACGTTCAATCGGACGACGAAGAGTGCCCCGAGTCCAATGCATATTCATCGGAGGAGTGGGTACAGTCTGCTACTTGCTATTCCCCGGAAAAAAAGGCCGTCAAGAAAGTGTAACGTCTGCACGCGAAAGGAGCCATCGCAAGTGAAACTAATCTGTTGTGCAAATCCTGCTGCGTCTCCTTGCACGCATGTGAGCATTACAAAAAGAAAAACTGTATTTGAAACATCCACATAATTGTAAATAGTACCACAGTTGCACACATTTGTAAATAGTTTGCGAAATTGTTTTGTCAAATTGTTACACTGTTGAAAGGAAACAAACGTATTTTGCAACCAAAAAACACTTTTTCATTGTTGGTGAAAGCATTTTATAGAAGTAAAGCACTATTTAGGTGTTTGTGGCATCATTCATGGACAAAAAGAAGTGTACAATTCACTAGAGTGCATGAAATAACATCGTTTCACAAAAAGCTCTTTTTCTCCGCTTTTTGTTTCAAAACAGAGCATTTCGGTGAAACTAACCATTTTCTATTGTTGATTACTGAAGAACGGAATAAGGTAGAAACAAACTTTTTTTGTCTGATGAAAGATGAGAGTCCAATCTTTCATTTGGTAGTATGTGTGTTTCCATAGTCTAAACACAACATTTTCTGTGGACCTTGAAAGATCAGTCAAAATGCTTAAATCGGCTGGCACTGGCGACATCCCGTTTCTGAAAACGCCTGGCAGTCAAAGAGTTAATAATCTTTCCCTTTCTTTTTTTACTTTTTTTTTCTTAAAAAAACAAAAAAAATTAAATGATTATTAAATATTAGTGGCGTCAGGCGATTATTATTTTTTTATTGTAATTAATCGCATGACTTCACGAGTTAAATTAGTTTTTTAAAGAAAAGATTAAAAAAAGAAAAAAAAAGATTAAAATTAAAAATAATTAATTGAAAAAAATTTGGGGCGTCAGGCGATTAAAACTATTAATTGTAATTAATCACGTTATTTCATTAGTAAATTTTTTAAAGAAAATATTTTTTTTTAAAGAAAAGATTATCAAAAATTAGGGGCGTCAGGCGATTAAAATGTTTAATTGTAATTAATTGCATGACTTCACTAGTTAACTCACGATTAATCACAAATTTTATAGCCATTGTAAATGTACAATAAAAATTTTTTTTAGGTTTCCATACTCTTGTTAACAAAAGTGGAGAAAAATGTTAAACTAATAAAAATAGTTCAAATGAATTTATGGCAGTGAATGAGTTAATTGTTAAACTAGTCATCCAGTTTTGTTCATACACAATTAAGAATAGAGATAGACCGATTATCGCTTTTGTATTTTGAAGCATATCTGCATTGGCCGATAAGAGAGCAATTAAAAATGTTATTTTATTATTTTGTAAATAACTTGTTTTAAGGATCGCTTGCAGTACACTGGACAACAGCAGAACCCACATTCACTTTTGCAAACGTTTTCAATCCATCTGTGTCGTCCATCCATGTTGTGCCTGTCGTTGCGGCTAGCTAGCGCTAAGCTAACCTAGGAGAAGGGTCCAAGTTTGCAAACTCGCTTTATGATAGGGTGGCGTCAAATCAGCAAAGTAACAATAATGGTGTTGATACACCGCCTAGAAGGGCTTTATTGACTAATTACTTAACAGTTTAATTGAATGTTCATTAGCCGGCTAATCATTCCCATGTAAATTAAGTGTCGTTCCTGCGACTAGTACACGCTATAGTACACGCGACAATGCGCCATGAATCATTTTCACTCAACATTTTGATTTGGCATTCGTTTTTAACGACCAATTTGCATCTCAATTTGAGTCAACCACCACTAAACTGATTCTAAACAGTTACCGCTTTGGTCTCAGGAAATGGGAAAAAATGTTGATCAGCAAGGTTTCCAAAGTAAAAGCAGATGTCTGCAAATGTCATAAACACAAATATAATCAGTGGGCTTTAATGTAGGACTAAAACAAATAAAAAATAAAAAGTCAGAGAATGTTCACTGTTGAAAGACTGAAATCAGAGGATTTAGCAATTTTCTCCAAACAATTGATCCATAATCCAAATTGTTAGCGTTGATTAATATGACAGTGGCTTGGTTGCCAATTAATTAACTAATTCACTGCCATAAATTCTTCTTTTTTTTTTTTAATAGGGGCGACAGGCAATTAAAATTTTTAATTGTAATAAATCACATGACTTCACTAGTTAACTCACTTAGTTAATCACAAATTTTATATCTGTTCTAAATGTACAATAAAAACATGTCTAGGTTTTCATACTCTTGTTAACAAAAGTGGAAAAAAAATGTTAAACGAATAGAAATCATTGAAATGAATTTTTGACGTTTATAGCCGTCAATGGTAGTGAATGAATAAAAAAAGAAGAAGAAAACATTATAAAAAATTTGGGGCGTCAGGCGATTAATTTTTTTTTATCATAATTAATCGCATGACTTCACTAGTTAACTCTCGATTAATCACAAATTTTATATCTGTTCTAAATGTACAATATTTTTTTTTTTTTAGAGATTTTCATACTCTTGTTAACAAAAGTGGGAGAAAAAAAATTAACTAATAGAAATAGTCAAAATTAATTTTTAACGTCTATAGCCGTCGATGGCAGTGAATGAGTTAATGAAATGACTTGACAACCTCGAATTGAAACAAAAGCTTTGCGGACTGCCATGTCGTCTCGATATATTTTTTTTATGGATTTACGAATTCCAAAAACAAAACGAGAAGCGCGCGGCCAAGTCTTCCACATGGAACAAGCCAATCAAAACAGGACTAACATGATGTTGCTTTGAACTGCTTTCAAGTACGTGCATATCTTGCCAGGCTTGTTCAATGTCACTGTGACAATTCCACAAGTTCAGTATCTTTTCACAATTAAATGATTGATAATAAATGGCCAAATTGTACTTTGAACGATACTAACTCATTCACTGCCATTGGCGGTTATAGACGTCAAATATTCATTTTAACTATTTCTATAAGTTAAAAAAAAAAAAATCCACTTTTGTTACCAAGAGTATGAAAACCTATATATTTTTATTGTACATTTAGAACAACCCAAAAAAAACAACAGATATAAAATCTGTGATTAATCGTGAGTTAACTCGTGAAGTCATGCAACTAATCACGATTAAAAATGTTAATCGCTTGACACTCCTAATTTTTATTAATCTTTTCTTTTCTTTTTATAAATCGCGTCAGGCAATTAAAATCTTTCATTGTAATTAATCGCATGACTTTAATAGTTAACTCACAATGAATCATACATTTTATAACTGTTCTAAATGTACAATAAAAATGTTTTTTCTAGGTTTTAATAATTTTGTTAACAAAAGTGGAAAAAATGTTAAATTAATAGAAATAGTTAAAAATGAATTTTCGACGTCAATAGCCGTCAATGGCAGTGAATGAGCTAAAAGCAGTGTTTGTGCTTTGACGTCACCAACTGTATTTTTGCATTTGTTTACTGCTAACATTAGCTAATTTTCTGAATTGTTACATGGTTGTGGAGTGAAACATGATTTGCATATAAATGAAGGAATGCTGTATGGACATGTTTTAAAAGACAAAGAGAATACCAGTGTCATAACTTAGATATATTTTTAAGCACTTTTTTTTCAAAATAAAATACGTAATATCTCAAAAACTAAAGCCAAGTCGGGAAAATTTCAGCATCTCCATTACACGTAACCTGAGAGAACTGATTTATCCACAACCAGCAAATTGTAAGAGAGAGATTCAGTCACAGAATGTGACTTTGCTTTTCAGTTCTTTAATTGCATTTTAAACTTTTTAGGTAACATTAAAGAAAAAAAAATATATAAAATTTGTTTGAGTGGTACCTCAACTTGCAAAGTGACTGCAGCATTTTATGCAGCAATCTGCAAGGCTACATTTGTTGAAAACAAATGGGAAACATTCAAAGGATTGTCGGATAAATCATTTGCTTGATCAGAGTTTCTGTTTGGTTAAAAAAAAAAAAAAAAATGACATTGGAGCCCGTTTTAAAAACATGTTGATCTCATTCATTTCTTTTCAATTAAAAGATTAGAAAAGGCAATGTAGCACTAATTGAAACACGCATGTCCTATTGACATTACAAGCTTGGATGGCCACATTTCTAATTAATTAAGTTGAATAGAGTCTAATTCAATCTTAATCCTGTCATGCAGTGTATTTATCTCCATTAGCTTCTTGAATATCTTACAACAGGCAAATCATGCAAGTATGCTAACGCCGAGCATGCTAATGTGGGTTGGGGGTGCGCGTCGCGCCCACTGAGTCAGGATTCATGACACACGCGGGGAGAAAGTGTGGGAAGAAGAGTCGTGAGAGGCGAAGGAGGCAGATGGCCTCGTCTAATGCGAGCGCGCCGAGACAGGCGGGCCGGGGGAAAGCGGCGAGCGCCTCCGCAAGTGACAGCCACAGAAACTGGTGTCGCAATGCACAGCACTCATTTCAACGCTCGGACTCTCCAGCCCCCCCGTCTCCCACTTCCACTGTCAGCTGAAAGGTTACGTTTGAAAAATGGGGCCCCCGCCATGATTTAATTCCACTGACTAACCTCAGGAAGACGGGCTTTTGCCCAGGGGAGCTTCTCTGATTTAAAGCAAGATTACACCTCGGATTGGATCTTGTGTCCGTCTCTTGCCTCTCCGCAAAACATGTGGCCACTCAAAAGAGTTCTATTTCACTTTCTTCATGTAATTACCCAAGCGGGAAAGTGCCAATGTAGCTTAAACATTTTTGACTGGCGTGTACGTTCAAATGTATTTGCAAGTACGTTCGAATATATTTAAATACTTTCAAATGTAAACATATTTGCAAATAAGCTCAAACATACTCACAAATACGTTTCAATGTAAGCAGAGGTGGCAAATCCAGGTCCAGAAAGTAAAAACCCTGCCACATTTTGTCTTTAGCCCCGCCCAGATTTAGTCATAACTGTTTTAATTTATTTATTTCCTCAGTAGAACTTTTATCTGTGGATGTGTCTTTGTGAGTGATTTCTGCCAAGTGTCTGTAATCAATTATGTGTTTAAAATCTTATCGTCATGACTGGGATCTCATCAATTTCCACAACAATGTAATCAATGATGTGTTTAAAGTCTTATCTCATGTCCGGTGAACTCCAGGCGGGCTGTTTGGAACCGCCCCTTCAAGATAGTATAAAAAGGTTGTAAGTGTGACACTTGCGAGAAGAATGCAGCCATTTGTCTGTAAACTCGCTTGTGTCCGGGATATTCTGTAAAATAAATCCTTCGAAGGACCTGTTCACCGATTTCCAGTCTGTATTCAGAAAATCAACATTCTCTCTACCCGAAAAACAACGAACACGCGGAAGACAAAGATGGTCTTCTAACACTAGCTAGCTAGCTCCTATGGTGCTCGTTTACCTGCTAGGGAGCTAGCTGGCTAGCAATTGGGGCTAAAGCCAAACTGTGGCAGGGTTTTTACTTTCTGGACCTGGATTTGCCACTTCTGCTTGTAGGCTAAATGCTACAAACATAGCATTTTCCCATAATGCCACTGGGTGTTACTTACTTAGTGGGGAAAAAAACAAGTTTATTTTATAAGCATTTGGCCCTCATTATCTGTTCAAAAATTATGTAAAAAACATTGTTTTTTCATAACTGATTTATTATGTTTGCAGCGCATAATTTAGGTTCAGCATTTTTTTTCCTTATAATGCCGAATACGTAGCATTTAGCCTACAAGTATGTTCGAACGTATTTGCGAGAATGTTTGAATGTATTGTCGAGTACTGTCGATTTTTGGGGAATCCAATGGGTCCCTGGAGTCAACTTGACCCATAATTTTGAGATTCAGATGGGACAGGATAAAAAGTTCATGGGAGCAGACAGTGTTTTTTTTTTTCTTTCTTTCTTTTTTTTTTTTTATGTAGCTGGTTTTCATAATGGGAGCTGTACGGGAGTGGGAGTCATTCTGACCAGGACGGGAGAGGATTTTTATTTTTTTTTTTTTACTGTGGTCCGAGACTGGGACTGAACGGGCTTTTTTTCTGTGGGAGTGGGATGGGACGGGAATGAAAATCCACTCCTGTGTCACCCTCTAGTTTGAACGTACTTACGAATACATTCAAACGTATTTAAATATGTTTGAACGTACTTGTAGGGATGGAAGAAATGGAACACTGAAACGATCAAATCATTTGGAGCAACTGATTCGGAAAAATAATCGATCTTTTGGAATAGGGCTGCTCGATTATGAAGAAAATATTAATCGTGATTAATTTTGTAATACTGTGTAATGTAATTATTAATATTTGTAATATTTAGTAATATGTTGTAATTGCAATCAGGTTTAGGACAATCATTTGTCTTTTGGTACAAAACATGAAAATGTTTAAACATGTAAAAAAATATGAAGACAAATACATTTCTTTGAAACACTATAATTATGCAAGTTCCTTTTGGACCAAACAAGATTTATTAAATTAATTAATTGCAAATATATATATTTTAACAACTCAAAATCAGCATTAATAATAATTTTTGTTTACCATTAATGCCAATTTTGTAATTGTAGAGTGTAAAAATTGAAATTGTAATTGAATTCCGATTAATTGCACAGCCCTATTTCGAAACGTTCGAAACATCTCCCCACAGCGACATCGGGTGGCCAGTTGTAAAATATCTCGTTCAAACAGTAGAACAGTTCATTTGCTGAAACAACTGTGACATTTCGAAACTATTTGGGGCGTATGGAATGCAAAATGGAACGGTCACTGATACAGACCTGTTTTGAACCAAAACTTTTGCTGAAGTTTCGGTACGTACCAAAACACCGTTTTGATTTTGCCAACACTGCGTACTCATAATTACGTTTGAACTTACTCGCCAGTCAAAAATTTTTACCCCACATTGGCAGTTCCACGCTTCTGTATGTAAAGAATTAGCGAGGAAACACGGGCATGTGGAGAGAGGGTGTAGTCTTTCTATCCAATATAGACATGAAAACATAAACGAAACCACAAAAAAGACGGTTTCCATATGCCGCAGGTGCAAAACAATTCAATATATCCGGCACCAGATAGACAATGGTTTCCTATGAGAGTCCAGGGCTTTTGTTTCAAGCATTCAATAACACGTCTGCTCAATACAGCCTTCTTCCAGTCAATTACTGAACCGGCACAGAGTGAACAACAAGCAAAGGAACAATAAAAAGTCAAGCTTCAGGACAAGAAGCAATACGCTTTCCTTTTAGGCTGACGTTGGCCACAATGGGGTCTGTCTGTCAAATTAATTAACCCGGAAACCCGTTTAATTCCCTGACTCCAATGAAAGGCCCGTCGGATCCGCGGGAACAAAATAACTCCACAGCAGAAGGTAATTGCACGTCCAGTTGATTTGTTGGAAAGCATACCGAGCTCCAACCTGTTTGGAGTCGCGCATATTTTTTTGCGCGCTGCGAGGTGAGGTGTTAATGTTAGATCAATGCGGGGCCAATGTTGCATTAACAACGTGAAGGTCAGCTACTTGCACAACCCCTGCGTCTCATTGCGCTCCATCTGCTCTGCAACAATCAAATAAATTAGGCTATGATTTTATTCATCTACGTCAGCAGATTTGGCCGCTCGTTGAGGCGGGGGGGGGGGGGGGGAGAGAAAGAAAAGGAAGAAAACAAGAGAGTGATTTTACAGCCGCGCGGAATGCTTACCTCCCGTGTTGCTCATTGCAAAGACAAAGCAGGTCCAGAGCAGAAAGGACAATGGACTCTCCATGCTCTAATTATGACCTAATCCATCTGTCATACCTGCGCCACTTTAATTGCGTTTCTGTATGGGCGACGCTATGAGCTCAATATCCATTGACACGCTGAAATAAACGACAGACCGACGAATAATGCACAAGTAACTAGTGGCATACAAAAAGACAGCATGAGCTTATTTGCATGGTTTATATTGAATAATAATGATAATAATATTTAGAGGTGTTAGCAAAAAATCGATTCGGCAATATATCGCGATATTACAGCGTGCAATTCTCGAAACGATTCAATATGCGGCCGAATCGATTTTTAAAAATATTTTTTTTATGGGAATATTCAACAAAACGTAGGGTTAGGATTTACACATTAAGCATGGAAGAATGTTATATTAATGGAACATTGATTTCAATGCTGTTCAAACATGAAACAGACTGCAACCTGAATTTTCAGATAAATACATTTCCATACAAATCTTACAGTGTACATGCACAAATTTACTGATTAGTATTTTCTAAATTTGAGTAAAAAAAAATCGCAATCATTTATAGCGTCGTATTGGTATCGAATCAAATCCTGACCTATGAAGAATCGACTCGCCAGGTACGTGGCAATTCACACCCCTAATAATAATGATGCATCGCGCTTTTCTAGACACTCAAAGACACTTTACAATAGAATGGATACATAATTCATGCACTCACACATTCACACGGTGATGGCTACCAGTGTGCGCCTCCGGCCCCTCCGACCGCCACCAAACATTCGCACCTTCCATACATCAGTGTGAGTAGCACTGGAGGCAATGTGTGTGAAGTGCCTTGCCCAAGGACACGACAACACATAACTTGGGGAGCGCGGGGACCGAACAGTCGACCTTCTGGTTACTGAACGACCGTCTCTACACCCTGAGCCACGGCCGCCACAACATATTGAGTCATACCTGCTTGTCTGGAACCGGGTTGCAAATGCAATATCACAAAAAAGTGAGCACGAACCAGCCCTCATGTTTTGATAGACATTTAATTCAATCTTTTCATCGGACAACACTGAAGAAATGACAATTTGACACTGGGACATCGTAATGCTGGCGAGTCACATGACACTATGGAGGGAAAAGGACTAACTGTGCTAAATTTGGACATTTTCACTAAGGGGGGTACTCACTTTTGTTATCACTGTATTTCGAGTTTGAGTGAAAAACGGTTTCAAACATTGTACACTGATCACTTCATTGTGTCAAAGTCGCTTAAAGCAATGGTAGCTATTACAAAAAAAACGGCCAGCAGGTGGCAGCGGAGTATAAGAGATCATCCAAGGCCATGTTGCAACAAAAGCTCTTTTTCAACAAGTTTGTGAATAATGATGAAAATTAGCTATATTCTAATGCTAATTGCTGCAAACAGAAACAGATAAAAAAAAAAACTTTTTTTTCCTAAAGAAAGAAGAGACTTTCTTTTGGTAGGTTCCATTTTTTTTATAGCAATATAACACAATATTCTGTGGGGCTTGCAAAATCAGTCAAAATCCAGTAAAACAGCCGGGAGCGAAGGGGGTTGCTTCAGTGAAAATGGCTGGCAGTGAATGGGTCGAGCAAGAATACACCGTTATAATTGCCCACGTCACAAACGCGACCGACCACATCGATCGATCTTGCTGTGCTGTGTACACTTTGCAAGCGGACCACTCAGTGAGTCCATTTCTTCTTCTACAATGCGTGCGTTCACTGCACTGACTTTATTGGGAATGAGGGGAGCCGCTTCGATTGGCTAGGAGTCAGCCACATTCCTTCCCACAATGACGCAAATAATGGAGACCACTGGTTTCCATGACAACAAGTCTTACTGGTTAAATAGGGATGTGTCATGTGGCCTTTATAAGACTCGGTTACTAAGCGCAAAGAACTCGTTATTTCCCCCAACAGATGTGACATCTCCGTGACTGGGCGCCTGCCAGGTAATGATCAGCAGTATTACATGTGGCAGATTAGGACAAAAGGTTGCCGACCTTCCACCCACACAGTTGTGGAATCTTGCAGAGGGCCTATTAGCGGGTGACAGAGCCCTCGTCCTGATGACCGAACTCGCGCTCCACTAGCCTTGCGCGATAAATGGACGCAGCTGTGTTTGTTAGCCGGCGAGCCTTTGCAGCCACAAATTTGATAGTGATCGCAAATGTCTCTCACCTTGTGGCTGTTAATTTGCTGGCTCTCTGAGCAGGGTCTTCACACTACATTGTGTTGGCGGAGGCCTTGTCAACGACTCATAATGCCATGCTGGGTGTGTGTGTGTGTGTGTGTGTGTGTGTATGTTGGGATAATTGGTTCTTAGGAAATGCAATGAAAATATTTCTCCATCCAGCAATGGAGTTGGCCTGCACAAACCACTCGAGTGACACACTCCAAAAACAATGGCCACATGCAAAACCACTTGAGTAACACACTCCACGACTACGGTGGCACAAACAGCGGCATGAAAATTTCAAATTGATCCTCACTTGAATACACGCTTAATGTTTTATTTATGGATCCATTTTTTTTGGTTGGGGACCTCATTCAGCTTAAAAGTAGAGGTGCTCTTTGCTAGATGATAGTTTTGGAGCTCGTTTCTATCAGCATTTAGGAAAGGCGAGTGAGAAAAGAGTAGAAAAGTTCAATGAGATTAGGAATGGCAAAATAGTATGGGAATGGGTATGGGATTTTTTAATAGGTTTTAGGTGAACTAATCAATACACACTCACACGCACACAGACATGCTCACCCACATACAAAAAAAAAAAAAAGAGAGCAATGATGATGACATGTCAAATCGGTAAAATTACCGAATGAACAATACTGAGCTCTCCAGGGGAAAAAAAAAGGAATGGCAAAATAGATGGAAACTAAAATGACATTATTAACCCAAATGTGTATTTCAAACATACAATATATTATTTGGATATTCGATTGAGTGTATTGTTACAGTCCAAAGTTCCATACTTTTTGACTAATGAGCTTGCACAGAAAGACACAAAACATCCGAAAGTAAACTTCCAGCAACTCAACGCAGACTTTTCTCAAGTTAGAAGGAGACTAATGTGCACAACGAGCGTGTACCAATTCTGAAGAAAGATTGCAGCCAAACAAATAGACCTCCTCAGAAGTGGAGCGCTGTCGCCCAAGCTACACAAAACTATTTAATTTACTGAGTCAGGGCTGAGCAAAAACAATGGCTATTTTTCAGCATGTGCAAAATGGACAACTAGTGAAACATTAAGTGCAACTCAAAGACACTTCCTTCAATGAACCATTACTGTGCAGTGTGCTAAACGCCATTTAGCTTCAGCTGTTAGCATACCTTGTGTATGCCACGTTGAAATAATTTCATCCATCCATGTTTAACAGCAGTTATTCTGTTCAGGGCCGTGGGATGCTGGAGCCTATCCCAGCCAGGGTTATAATTATATATATATATATATATATATATATATATATAATATTATAAAAAGGCTTCATCAGGATTTGGGAGCAATCACCGATCAGCAAGTTTTAAAAAAACAAAAAACGGATAATCGATCACGAATCCAATCAGAAGTTGGAACAACATATCTATTTAAACAACTTGCTTATTTAATGCATGGATATTGATTGGGACCAGATTTGTCCAAAAAATTGGTACAATTGACGCCCATTCAAATGCATATAAAAAATAATAATAATAACAATGAAACCAAAAATGATCACAAACATCATCACGCAGAAAATGGGGTTTTAAAACCCGTCACCCCCTGAATTATTTAAACAAAAACAAAAAAAAACTGACATATATGCTGTGAAACTTTGGATTATTAGCAATGTTTTATTTCATTGATCTAATCAATTCATTGAACGATTGGCAAATTATGACATATCATTGAATTTGCATAAAATGCAAAATAATTGCCGATCTGATCTGTGTAAAGACTAGTTACTGTATAATAGTTTGGGATATTTCATTATAATTTGTTTTTATCTCGTTTTGACTTTTGTTTTTTAAATTCAGTCCATTTTAATAAGTTTTTTGAAAAAGTTTGTTAGTTTTTATTAGTTTTTATTTCTTCAGAAAACACTTAATTTTAGTTTAGTTTGTAGTCATTTTAGTATTGTTTCCAATTTTTATATATATATATATATATATATATATGGAGTATTTGTGGAGTGCAAGATTAAAACAATTCTCTAAGTAATTTAAAATGAACCGCAAAAACTCTGAAAAAATGTATGAAATTAAATGACAAAGATGAAAACAAATTTATTTATTTATTTAATAATTGCTTTAATTATAGTTTTAAAAACATCAGATGTCGTTTGAATTAGTTTTTGGCTTTTTTGTTTTAAAGCATTTTCATTTGTATCATATTTCCTTCATAAATATGTTTTTTTGAATTCTAGTTTAGTTATTTCATTAGCTATAATAATAATAATAATAATAATAATAATAATAATAATACTTTTAATAATAATAATAATAATACATTTTATTTATAATGCCCTTTACATCGCAAGATCTCAAAGGGCTACAAGTAGAAAAGAAAAAGGCGTGCATTTTTAGTTATAATAAAAAACATCTAAGAGTTTGGCTAAAAAGAAATGTCTTAAGAGTTCTTTCAAAACAGTCAATGGATTGTGGTGCCCTCATTGTGGCAGTTAGGGCTTTCCACAGACGTGGGGCAGCAGCGCAGAAGGCCCTATCTCCCATGGTCCTCAATTTGGTCCCGGGTGTGTGGAGGCGGTTTAAGAGGGTAGAGCGGTGGGAGAACGTGTTGTGTTTTGTAGACTGAGGAGTTCTTTGAGGTAGAGGGAGGCATGACCATAGAGGCATTGGTGTGTGAGGACGGAACCTTCTTCCCAGCTGACTTGGGGTGAAAGGCAGACTACACCCTGAACTGGTCGCTTGTCAGTAGCAGGGCAAATGTCAAATGTCATTTTCATGAACTGCACCTCATTTCAACATGCGAATGAGTGCCGCAGTGGAGGGCAGGCCCCTTTTCTATTCAAGATAAATGCCTCAGCAGTCATTAGCCGACTTGGAAAAAGGTTATATTAAAGGTGCGCCCACACGCACGTGTACTCAACACAATAGCAGACGCAAACATTCGGAATAAGAATGTACTCCGCTCTCTGCTTTGCTGCCGCTCAATTCATCACGGGAATGAATCTCTCAGACTCATTAGGAGGAAATTAACAAATCACCACACATAGCTATCGCACGAGACGGAACAATAAATCACTCCATCGTGAAGAGACTCCATTTACGGTGGCTGCTCCTGCAACACAGCACCTTCTCTGACTTGCGGCCGTATGAAATTCCAAGAGAGAAGAGTGAATTCATGCTCCATTTTGACCGAGCCTGAGGACTGTGCAGTGTGACAGTAATCCCACGAGTTTATCTGTCCGGGGAGCTCAATGCTTCATGGTCCCCCGCGATCAGTCCCGTCTCTCTGCTTCCCTCTGGACTCCTAATGGCTCAGCGGTCTCACAGAAGCCCTGTGGAAACCGCGGGTCACTGAAGCAGCGTTTTCCCCAAGGCGCATCCGATGCAGGCACACTGGGTGCCTTTTTGGGCCAGCGCAGCTGATCTCTTGAATGCCGAAAGAGAGGCAAGGTGGGGAAATGCATAAATCCATACACAGCTACATACTGAATGTCATGGGTTTGAAATACAACGAGGTCAGGTCGGTGAGACTCCCCCCGCCCCCGAGTGGCTGAGAAACTGTGGCTCCAAGTAACAGTGTTTACACAGTCTGGAAGGAGCAATGACTGTGTTTTGTATTGTAGTAGTTAATAGCTGCCTGACAGTGCTGAGTGAAAGTGAGCGTTGTCAACACAGCTCAGAGCACAACGCAACGCGCGGTGTTAGGGATTGAATCAAGCTCTTCTGCTGCATTTTGTTGCATGGTTTCAGACAATTTCTCATATTTCAAATACAGAGCCGGTAATGGGCATTTTACATCCGTCCCACACATTTCAGCTTACTTTAAGCTTTCCTATGTCATGATGCCATTTCCAATTTCTTGCTTTTCAGGTGACGATCAATTCAAAAACTCAAAGGCCATTGGAGAACAACATCAGCACGGAAGGGGGGTGAAAACCTTTTCACAGTGCCCAAAGCTTCATCATGAAGAAACAGGAAACTACTATGGTACTGGAAATTGCAGCCATTTCATATTCCAGGAAACTAGGACTGAAGAAATCTTCTTTTTTTGATCTCACTTTTTATTTTTTATTCTTCTCACTGGGGAAGACATGACGGCACCCGATGAAGCACAACCTAACAGAGGAAAAAGGCGTGACCGACGAGGTGTCACCGGCACATCCCAGCAGCTTCTGACCTGTTAGCTTGGGCTCCACAACCATTGCGGAAACAATTAAAAACTGTATCTCACTTTGCAGCGCAGGTTTGTGAGTGTTTGCAAATGTAGTGAATGTTGGCTTTTAGGGGTTGGGGTCAGGGTTTGTTCTTTTTTTTAAAGGGAGAGAGAGAGAGAGAGAGAGCATTACATGTGTGTGTATGTATTTGCGTTTGTGTGAGTTTGTGCTCTTTAATTCACTTGAAACCTGTTATATATCCCAGATCCTTCACCTTAACCGGATACTTCAGAGTCCCGCCAGAGTCGTGAAGTTTTCAGGACACCAAAAGAAAGATGAAATAAAGTGAAATCCAGCACCAACCAGACACCCCCTACCACCCACAGAGTTACAAAACCAGAATCTTTCACCAACCCCAGAAACAAATTTCAACAGATTAGTGAGACCTCAAGAGACCAGAGGAAAGACTAAAGGAAGGAAGGATAGATGAAGCAGAGTGAGCTCCACAAACACAAGCTTCTACTGATTCAGCGACCAGTGGGAGAAGCAAATTCTGTTTGAGTTTCAGTAGATGCTGGTGTGGTGGATCTGCCTTGCATGAGAACCTCCACCAAAGAGGGCAACCGTCCACCTCGGCTCGACAAGGCAAGCACAGCCCCCCAAGCCCGGGTCAGGGTTTGTTCAATGTCGCAAACGGTCACATAGACATTCACAAACAGTTTTTCTTGTTGCCAAGAAATGATTAACATTTTCAAGCATGTTGGCCACATGAAAAACTTTGCGACCATTAAAACTGTTCGCGAATGTCTGGCAAATGTCTAAGCGACCACTTGCGACCTTGGACGAACCCTGAAGAAAAATGAACATTCACTACATTCACAAACACTTGCAAACCTTCACCGCTCAGTGAGATACACATCTGGAAATTAAAAAGCAAGTCTATCCCTCACTTGTTAACAACTGTGCATAAGACCACCAGACCAAAGCAGAGCAAACGTAAGCGGAAACAATTAAAAAAGCAACACGGAATTGGTTTTCATTGCTTTTACGGAGAGTGAGAGGGGAATTGTGGAAGAGAGGCATTTATAAAAATTTTAAAATGCAAAACCCCCAACACCCTTTTTAGTCACCAAATATGTAATATTCAACATGCAAAATGCTTCCTTTGGCGGTAGCACTTAATGTTCTCCCACCCGACTGTTTTGCCTTCCAAGTGAAAGTAGCCTGCAGCTGTATAGGCTCACCTGGCACCTTCCCTTGAAACATTGCCCCTGCATTAAGTTGTTGGCATAACCTGAGACGAACTTCATTTGCATAAAAGATGATGAATAGCCGAGGCGCAGGAATCACTAATGAGTCTATACACTCAAGAGATTGTGACTGAGATACTTCAAAATCTGACACAACAAAAGCAGTACATTTGGAGGATTGTAATGAAATCAATGCTAATCTTAATCAAAATATGAATGTTTAGCATTCGTCCTCTAAAGTCCCCGAGGCTGCCCACTGCCAGAATGTCTTCAATTTCAGCAAACTATTTGCTAAGCAATACCCACAGCATAATAATACAGAGGAACAGTAAAATGATTTTCATCAAAATTGGTCAACATGAAATGCTTTGGAACACCTAAAACATTGCGCTGTGTCTTCAAAAGGCAGGAATGGCATTAGACTATCCAATAATAACCCAGCCTGCAGCTGCATAAACTCATCTTATTTTTATGTATTGTTGGCTTCACCTTATAGTTTAACTTCATTTGCATGAAAGTCTGTGATTAGACTGCAGGTCTGTAACCTCTTGGAAAATTACTCAATCCATACTGAGGCTCGGCCTATCCCATAAGTGAGTGAATTTACCACTAATAACGAAAAAAAAAATGAAGATAACGAGCGTTTATAGCCAGAAGAAGAGATCAAATAGGGCCCGACTCTTTTTATGCTGGAGCTGGTAGATGGAGCAGTAAAGCATCTAACATAAGACCGCGCTGACAGCTTCTCAAGGTCATCATTGACTGAATAATAGAACATTCCATTCTTTCATTTTACCCTTGTTGCTACTAAGAAACCCGACTCAAATTTGACAAATTATACAGGGTGCTGGGAAAGTCACTGTGCGCTTATGTTTTTATTAGCAGACATGTTTCAATATGGAACGGAGGAGGTACTTGAACTGTATTGAAACGTGATAACCTGCGCAGAACGAACCGTACACCGACCTGGCCACAACATGAGCATCTGAAGGAATATTTTGATTACTATATTAAGTGTAATCTTTGCGTGTCCAAATAATTGTATTCAGGATCTGATGAAGAAGTTTTCTTGCAAGAATTTATTTAGAGGCCTCTAAAGACACAGTCAGGACACCACATCAGAATGCAACGTGGATCCCCCCAAGTGTGTGACAATTTACAGAACATCGACTCATTTATACTCAAAAGATAAAAGGTTCCTCTTCCCCTCCTAAGTTGATTAAAGGACAGACATGTCGACTCCTAGTGACCAAATGTGTGATGTTATAGGTTGGACAAAGGTGTAATCTCATTAGTAAACAGACATTTACATACAGTTCCCCTTCTTGACTGGGGGAACAAATGCAGTCAGGATCTTACCCCAGACTTTTAGACTCCAATGCCAAAAGGCTCTAAATAACATCATGCACATTCCTATCTTCAATAGCTTTGAGGGTGAGAGGATAAAATAAAGTTCACAAAATCATTATTCCACTGTATTCTATTAAACACTCATGATTATATCACATTGATATGCCTATAAGTAAATTCAAAAACAGTAAAACATCAAATTGAAAATATTAAATGTCTTCAGCATCCTCTTTGCACAATATAATTATGCAATAAAAATATCAAATGCAACATATTCTGCCCTTACAAAGGAAATAATTGACAGTTTCTATTATCACAAGAGAAGAGAGGTCATAATTCAACAATATGTTCACCCCACAGTAAGATAAAGTGACCAAACGTCCCTGTTTGACCGAGCAAAAAAAGGGTTAACAAGATAGCATTTAGCATTAGCTAACATAATAACGCAACCGACATGTTGTCTGTTGTAGAGAATAATCTTATGGCAGTAAAAGCGTTAACCGCAAAACTTGGGAGTCCTTGAAAGTGGATGTTTTCAGCTCCTGAGCTACCTGTCAGCATGCCGCTTTGGCCACTCACCCCCGCCATGTTGGCACGGGCACAACAAGAATCAGTAGGCTGGAGTTACAGTTTATATATACAGTATATTTTCTTTACACTCAGCTTGAGTTTTAGACAGCAGCCTGGGGCTCAAATAAACTTCTATTGCTAAATGGTCACTCCGCTCAGACAGCTCTCTGTGTCAAATACTGTTTGCTTGGATAATTCGGTAACTTGACGTTTGGCTGAGAAAAGTGATTTGTAGAAACAAATGCCACACGCAAGGCATCCACTTTTAAGGCTGAAAACACTCAAAGTTATTTACACAATGACCTTAATCTGACACATACTTAGGCCTCATGAAAAGTTCCCGCTCATTTAGGGTGGACCAGATGCCGTGTTTTGTCAGGGTCAGCCCCGAGTTTGGACCTTGGGTCGCTACCCTGCAAGTGGATTTCGTCAACTTCATTGTTTTGTCCCGGCGTCCTGTTTTTTGCCATGTGTATTTCAACCACACAGTTGTCATAGCGATTCATACGATAAACACATTAAAAAGTACTTTTTAACTTTCAACCTTCAATTCATATTTTCATAATTCTGCTGATGAAACATTGACTTACAGCTAGATTAATGAAATCTTTGTCATGGCATGTCATCATACTGTATATCCCCCCCACCCCCCGCCCCCCACACACACCTTTCCCAGATGTTTCAGACGGAAGTTTACGCGCGATTACTGTTGTCATGGAGAAGCTGCAAAACAACCCAAAAAACAAAGATTTTTGTCTGTTTTGCTTTAATTGTTCGTTTGTGCCCTGTCATTCGTGTCTGCATCTAATCGGTAGCAAGCAATTGGAATTGACCGGAATAAGAACTTATTGATTAGCGATTAAATTGGTATAACTTGTCCCGGCTTTTAATTTTTAATATCTGGTGATTCTATGCTAATTTCCTCCTTGTACTAAACCTACCGCATTGCCGAAATACGTCTCGGTCATTTCCGGTTGGAAAAAATGTTTTTGCCCAAAGTGACCACCACAGACGTACGTCGTTTTTGTAAGACTTCCTCCATAGCACCGAGCAGCAACCCGGAGAAGGGCTTTAAGATGTATGCCTCTCACATCCATTAAAGTGTAAATCAATATTCTTCCTAACGTTGTGGTTACGCTAGCTACCGGTTATCAATACACTACCGTAATTAATTGTTAGGGATCGAATACAGTATGTGTGTGGTATTAATGTTAGCATGAACGTTGAAAATGGATGGATGCATTATTAGTGTCAGGCAGAGAGACATGATCTCAGACCCTCAATGTCATCATTATGATATGGCGCCAACAAATAATTGGCAATCGATTCCAAGCATGCAAAGAGCAAATATATGGTGCTCAAGTCAAGAAGAGAAGAGGGGGAAAAAAAAGTGAAACTGGCTTTAAAGGAAGGACTTCTGGACCTTGATTCTCCGCGTGATGCGTCTTCATCTACCACTTGGGGCTCGATGCGGTATTTTTCGACGTAGATGAGTCTGAAGTGGAATTTACTGCGACGTGTAGTTGAAAGCTGTCAGGAGAAGCAAAGGCGATCACAGTCAAACATTATGACTCATGTAAGTCTCGACAAGCTCTTTGCAGAATTTTAATTAGCGCCATGCCTAATGCCTACGTCTATAGGCTACACTACACCCTCAATGACGACCTAAGTAATTGTATTGATTGACGCCCTGTAGATCTTTTCATATAATGTCAAAACCAATGTTGATATTGAATGTTAATTTCAAGCAACGTTTCTTAATCAAAATGGAGCCGAGCGCTCAATGCGGCACAAATAGATTTTTCTGCTCCACTTACATGGATCAATATTTTTCCTGCATTGTCTTGCGATCTAGGAATGAGCGAGCTGACGCTCCACACGCATAATCACATCAAAATGACTGTTGCATGAAAAATGATATGTCTGCCACTTTTCTTCACAAGACCCCTATACAATAACTAGCACCCTATCCAACGGCAGTTATAAATCACAGCGCCACTCTGGCACCGAGACAGGAATGAAAGTCATGCATTCCTTTTAAGTGAGGGCTTACAGTCGAACCTCAGGCACTCCAGTCCATAAATCGCAGCATCAATTATTAACCCAAATCTGTTTTAATGTGCCAAAAGAACCCCCTGCGGGCAAGCTAATGCAACTAGCAGGAAACGAGGAGAACAGATAGAATGAACCGGACCCTTTTTACGTTGCGGCGCTGGTGGAGAGTGCAGGAAAGCATCAAAGATAACACCGCGCTGACAGACACTCGGGGTCGTCAGCAACCATGTTAGTAGTTGAATAATAGACATTTCCATTCATAGAGATCCGGACGTTGATGTCACGCATCCCAAAATGAGCGTTAGCGCGGCCATTTTGGCAGCATAGAAAACGCGTCTGCCACTGAGTAAACGGCAAACACACACTTTAACAATGATTGACAGCTGTTGTGGACCATCTGCCACAATGAGAAATGGCAACAACAAAAAAAGGATCGAGGATTCTCTAAGCGACCAAAAGAGGAATCAATGCGCCATAAAAAGAGAGACCAACAAGACGGAGGATTAAGGATCCTCCTCATTGCTTGCGTACAGACCACTTCATATCAGACAAGTCAATAACTGAATCAGTTAGTTGTGTAAATGTAGCTCGATTGTATAGTTATTAAATGAAGGCAAAAGACGTGATCGGCCACTTTGTACCTACGTGGTGGCTGAATCAGCAGATGCTAACTGTTAGCACACGCAAATTGTGGGGGGGAAATTATCTGTTTCGTTTGTTTGTGCTGCTGCTGGTTTAATAGATATTACACCATAAAGAAGACTTTTTACGGCATAGTAGCTGCTAAGTTGCTAACGTAGCCAAATAACACTGCAAGCAAGCTTTGATGGCAAGTTGGGGGAAAAAAAAACTTTTTTTATTTTATTTTTATTTTATTTATTTTTAAAAAAAATAACTCTGGAGAGCTCAGTATTGTTCATTCGGTAATTTTACCGATTTGACATGTCATCATCATTGCTCTCTTTTTTTTCTTTTTTTTTTTTTTTGTACGTTGGTTATTATGTGTGCGTGCGTGTGTGCGAGTGTGTGTGTATTCATTAGTTCACCTAAAACCTATTTTAAAAAATCCCATACCATTCACCTAAACCAACCAGAGTCGTGAGGCCGTCAGGAGACCCGAGGAAGGACCCGAGGAAGGACCAAAGAAAAGAAAGGGAAAAAAAAAATCCTGACACTTCATCGGCATTCCAACATGTCCACCTTGCGCATGTATATCACATCCTTTTCATCAAAGTGACTGTCAATGTTCTTGGGCGGAAAGTTGACGGATAAACGCTACTTTTATCCCTCCTCGCCATTGTACTCCATTAACGCTGTGCCACTACTTTCCTGCCCCGGTGGTCATGTTCATAGAAATACAGACGCTCCCCACCTTACGAACGAGTTACGTTCCGGACGATCGTTCGTAAGGTGAATTTGTTCGTAAGTTGCTTCAGTGCTATATTTTGTATTATAATTTATGTTTAAAGCCTATATAAGTATATTGAAGGTTTATATAAGTATGTTTAAGGCTTGTACAAGTAACCTGCATTGGTTTGTACTGAAAAAAACTTTTAATAAAATGGAGAGAATACGTACAATACTGTACTGTACTACGTATGTTAGAGAGAGAGAGCGAGAGAGACACACACAGTATGTACATGTACGTAATAAGATAAATAAAATGAAGTTTAACTTACTTTTGGAAGATGTACTCGATGCTTAAGGAGATGATGGAGGAGGAGGAAGAGGAGGATTTTATATCATGAGAGATTCTTCGTCGTCGCTGGAATCGGCTTCAAAAGTTATTTCCTGCTTCATGGGGACCGGCGTTTTCTTCCTCCTCCTCCTCGCCACGTTGCTCAGCCTCCAATAAGCTCTCACAGCGCCAATCGTCGGTATTAGCGGCGGAAAGAAGCACTACGCGCAATACAAAATCTAACTTACAGCATTTCTTTCCGAACATTTTTCGACATACTGTACGCGCAGAAATGTTCGTGTTCGCAACTCGAATGTTCGTAAGTAGGGGAGCGTCTGTAGTCACGTGACGTCCGGATCTGCATCGGAGTGGAAATACCTCTAGATTGAGCCTGGAGACACCGGGACCGGGACCGGCATAGCACCAGCATCTCAGGTTCACTTTTGGCCTGCTTTCAAGAATGGTGTCAGAGTTCACGCGGTGTTCCAAGTGATTTGAAAGTTCAGCCAACAAACTCTGGGAGAATAACAATGCAATCTCAGCAAAGCTGTTAGGATGTGAGTGCATCATGATCACAGGCGGAGACCAAGTAAACACAAAGGCATTCCCCCTTAGTGTCAGTCATCTCTATGCAGCATGTGTTCCGCTGTTTTATCAACTTGTTCTGTGAATGTATGTGTGTAGACCCTGAACAAAGAATACTACGTATCCAATTGGGATTTCAGACAAAAAAATATTTTACCATACCAACTGCAGAATAAAATTGTGACATACGAGGCGCAGATCCAAGCAGATGGATTCCATCCATATTGTATTTTAAATGGGAAAAAAAATCCCTCCGCTTCAGGACAACTCTATGACTCAGTATGAGAAGCACATAACTGTTACATTTCTTCTGTTCACTCGACATCGTGCACAGCCACTAATTGCTTTACATTTCCACAGAGCAAAACCTTGCCCAGAGCAGAATTCACCGCCGCAGCACATCATTTGACTAAGTCTTGTGAGCGTTATCAGCGATCCTCTATGAGTTCCCATCTCTGTCGTAATCTGCGCATGCTAAATGAACACGCAAGTAACTTAACTCCTCTGCTTAGACCCTGGGATTGGCAGAGGGTGCGGAGGGAGCCCATGCAAGGCCATAAACAGTGGCAGTGATAAATATCTGTTGTCACTTCTAACATGACTCACTTGTCGCTGCGCACAAAAAGGAGACCGACCGCAGCTCTGCTTGCACACAATCTTGCAAATTCTTTATCTGATTACACAAACCAGAGGCGCTCCCAAATAGTTTCTATTACAGGGAAAGTGGGCTGAAGCAGGACGTAGCGCTCCATCGAATAGTGGATAATGAGTGGGGGAAAAAGCGCACGCAAGCAACACAATTGCTCTCACGATGAATGTCTTATGTGCTTTTCAGTTGCGCTTACTCTGGTCCTTGCCCTCAATTGTGGCAGCATCAGACAAGCACCAGTTGACACGGGAACGCGGTCGGGCTCTGAAATCACACAAACACACTCGAGTGGCTGCAAACTCAACAAATGTAGGAGCTTGTGACCCATTCTTAAGCAGCCCTTCATTGATTCCCAATACCCCTCAAATTTGAAGGATTAACAGTATTAAATTTGTTAAACATGCTAGACAAGTGCATAACCATTTAGTACTTGGTTGAAATGCAATATTTTAATAACAAAAATACAGGATCGTCTGATCTTCTTCATATCATATTTCTTAATTTGTATGCAGCCTTTCACCTTTCATCACCGAGAGGAAAATTATAGCAATAAGTTTTACTAACTGTTACTTGTGCAGGATTTCTGCAAGTATCATTAAATCGAATGTAATGCCGTTATTTAAGCAACATATTAACTCTTTGACTGCCAGACGTTTTCAGAAAAGGGATGCCGTGGGTGCCAGCCGATTTAAGCATTTTTGACTGATCTTTCAAGGTCCACAGAAAATTATGTGTTTGAACTATGGAAACACACATACTACCAAATGAAAGATTGGACTCTCATCTTTCATCAGAAAAAAAAGTTTGTTTCTACCTTATTCCGTTTTTCAGTAATCAACAATAGAAAATGGTTAGTTTCACCTCTGTTTTGAAAAAAACGTCTTTTAACGTCTTTGGCACTCCTCCCTAGGATTTTACTAAACGTCATTTAATGTTTTTGGCAGTCAAAGAGTTAATCGCATGACTTTACTAGTTAACTCTGTTTTAATGCAATAAAAAAAAAATCTAGGTTTTCATACTCTTGTTAACAAAAGTGGGAAAACATTTTTTAACTAATAGAAATAGTTTAAATAAATTTTTGACGTCTATAGCCGTCAATGGCAGTGAATGAGTTAAAATAAATTACTAATTAAAAGCCCACATCATACTGCATAAACACACATATTATATATACAGTAGTATATACATACACTTATATATTAGGGCTGTCAGTCAATTGAAATTTTTAATCGTAAATAATGGCACGATTTTCATAGTTGACTCGCGATTAATAGTAAACTAATTCCACGTCAAATTTGTTCTGAATGCACAGTAAAATATATTTTTCAAGTCTTTCATACACTTGTTAAGTTGACAACTATGGTTACCAAATAAAAGTAAGTTTTACTAACTGTTACTTGTGCAGGGTTTCTGCAAGTATCATTAAATCTAATGTAATGCCGTTATTTAAGCAACATATTAAAATAAATTACTAATTAAAAGCCCACATCATACTGCATAAACACACATATTATATATACAGTAGTATATACATACACACACTTATATATTAGGGCTGTCAGTCAATTGAAATTTTTAATCGTAAATAATGGCACGATTTTCATAGTTAACTCGCGATTAATAGTAAACTAACTCCACGTCAAATTTGTTCTGAATGCACAGTAAAATATATTTTTCAAGTCTTTCATACTCTTGTTAAGTTGACAACTATGGTTACCAGATAAAAATGTGGTTGTATCTTATAGTTCAATGATACAGTAATTTTTTAGTAAGTCAGTCATAAAGTTACAGTTACCAGTTAAAATGACAATTTTCTGCCACTAGGTGGCATTAGTGTTTCATGTCGAATGTTGGTGACAGGAACAATAGATTTTTTTCTTGTCAAATTCAGAGCAATTGGTATTTGGAACTGCCATCACTGCAGGCCATTTGTTCATTGTAAATTACAACTATTCATCAGTTCCCACAAATACATATATTTTTGTCACATCTATTTTTCGAAAATGATGTTATATCGACTCCTTTACACAATGTTGTAAGTAAAATAAAGGATGAACAACAGTTTTATTTACTGTTTAAATGCCTCTCGACATCATATTTAATTCTTCTTGAAGGCATTTAAGGTCGTAGTTTTTCATTTAATGTCTTTTAATGCTTTTTAAGACCTGTTTTATTCTTTTTGCACTACATGGCAAGGAATTTAAAACCCATGTACAGTATTTAATGATTATGGAAAAAGTTCCAAAAAGACATAAGAAAAATAAGAACGACTGGGGTCACTCACTGCGTCATTTCAGTCCAAATTAAGCACGGAAACCACTTTTAAGTCTTTGTGATGCTGCGTTGGTTGGCATGGTTACACTAATAAGAGGAACGTAATATGAACAGGTATCACGCATTCTTGTGTTTTGCTTTTGATACGTGATTGGCACACGTGGCTGCAAATGTTCAAACACAGATTGTGCTTTATCTAAATCACACGACCACATTACAAATGTGTCATTTGAAGAAAAAAAAAATGTTGTCCACAAGGAATTGTTATCTCATAATGAATTGTTTGACATTCTGTACATTTTTTCCTATGCAAGCTTGAGTTCCCCCCCCGGCCCAAACACATGCAAATGAACAGGATGAATAGCTGTGAATTACCAATAGGTGTAAGTGTGACTTATTACTTGTGTCTGTGATCACTCGGTGATAAAGTAGCAGTCTGGGCAAGATATTTGTCAGCCTTTTAAACAAGACTGAACAACCAATGACCATGAATCTGAATGAGCAAAAAGACAATCCATTAATTTGCAGTATTTCATTTGCATTCAAGTCATCGCTACTGCAGTGGTGGAGGGATGCCCATCTCACTAGTGCCAATAATTATCACCAAAGTATGACAATCATTTACTGTGTGTGAATGAATTCTCAAGATGCTGCTAAAGAAAATACAAACACAGAAATAAAGAAATATCACACATTTAATTTATTTGGATGTCCGACTGTTACTAATTTAGCATATGAGTCTTATATCAGGGATGGCGGCCTGCGGGCCAAGCACTCAGATTTTTTTCTGTTTTTTCATATATATATATTTTAGAAATTGTAGGGGGAAATTATTCACACTGTAGCTATATTTTAGATCGATATTTTTAGAAAGTCACATCATCTCCATAAAATGATTGCACACACACACACACAAAAAAAAAAAAATCCCTGTGTACCTAATTGGGTCATTTTACCGATGGGGTCAAATGACATGAAAAGGAAATCATGGACAAATGTATACATACATTCAAGAGGAACTTTTACTTGTTCAGTCAAACCTAAAAAAAAAAACATTGGGGCCCTGTCCCAAGCCAATTTCAGGCATAAGTGGGCAATTCTGGACTTTGCAAAAAAGTCTCCATGTGAAACATCGACCTTGTGGCTGAAGCAAAGCTCCACAACTTGTAACCAAGCCACATTGGTTTTCCACTGATATACGTAAGTGCTAGCCGCCATTCTTGCCACAGTAAGGGATCATGCTTTCATCAACTGATCATCAAGGATGGGTCATACTTTATAGAAAGGGTCATCTGTGTGTTTTGAGTCATCACCCATTTTTGTCCTCTTTATTGAATTTGACAGATCAGGGTTATGTGACCAATATATGTGTCCATTTGGCCCGAAACTGCAGCCAGATGTGAGCAGAATCAGTAACGTATCCATGTTCCTTCTTGCTTTGCATTTTTCATGATCAAATGCTTCAAGAATTAGAGGTCTGAAAGGGGTCATTTGTATGTGTGTGTGTGTGTTAAGGCCTAGATACACCGGTGTATAAATGCGCCGTCTGATCAGTGTATAAATTACTGTCGTGAAGTCGGATCGAGTTGGAATACGTCAGGGGATGGGGCGTTTCCAGCAAATCCACATGTTGAATCGGCGTCGGGGCATTTGATCACTGTGATTGGCTGAATCAGCGCACGGGGCAAGAAGAGGAAGTGACGAACGCGGATAAACAGTACTGATGGAAAGCCTGGACCATTTTTTTCCCGCTCATTTTGCGCATCGTCACCCTGCTTGTACCCTCCGCATTTGAACGTACAATGTCTGTCCGGACAGAAGATCGGGTTTGGACATTTGCGAACACACATACACTCGCACACACGCACAAAAAAAAAAAAAAAATAAATAAAAATAATAATAATAAAATTTTAAAATTTAAAAAAAGAGAGAGCAATGATGATGACATGTCAAATCGGTAAAATTACCGAATGAACAATACTGAGCTCTCCAGAGAAAAAAAAAAAAAAAAAAGATCGGGTTTGGTTCAAGAGAGACCAGCATTGTATGATATTACCGTTAAAGGGTATGCCGGCAAAGGTATGAAAGCCAAACTATGGCAGGACATGGGGACGCACGCGACTGAATACAGCAGGTAGGATTGACTTTTATACTTGAGAAGTATAGCAACTGTTTGTAATGAGTAAAAGTAACCGGTATGCATTGTTTTAAATTTAAATTTAATTTAAATTTTTATATCCCGTCCCCGTAAAGAGTTTGCCGGTTGCCTTTAGGAATAATGACTACCCCCGATGGTATGGAGGGGAATTACTTCTTGCGCATGCGCTGAAGGTACGTAATAGTCGGGGTCGTTGCGGTGTGTATTTACGTTTTTCTATGTGACGTGCCGACGTCTGGGCCGACGCCACAGGGGGTCGGCGTCGCTCACATTTGGCCGACGTCGGATTAGTGTATCTAGGCCTTAAGTGTTTCGGATATCACTGTGTATTGTTGTGCATAAAGCATGAGGCTGACTGTGTTTATAGCGGTTAAAATCAAGTCCAAGGTTTTTCGCCTTGAAAGGTGTTTATGATACCATCGAGTTGTATTGAGTGGTTATGCAATCATAAAAAAAAAATAAACGGTATGGGGGCCACTCAGAGTGTGGTCACGGCCCGCCAGTTGCACATCCCTCAAATATGTGTACTGTATGTCCGATAAATCAGTACTCGCCCATACCTAATATTTTTAATGGCAATTTAAGCTTATTTCAGAAGTTTATATTAACTGCTACCCCTTCATATTAATCAGTACCCAAAAAGTAATTTTCAGTTTGAAAAACGTTTATGACCCCTGATCTACAGTATATATCTATTGGCAGCCTCGAAACTTTCCCAACGGATCAGGGAGAGGTGGAAAATCACTCTTAACACACCTCACACTGCAAGATAATCTATAAGGATCCTCTTTTAGAGCCATGAAATTCTTAGGCATGAGTTGATTTTGGTCTGAATGGGGGAAGGGGAAGGGGGGGCGAAGGCGGGGGGATTTCATCTGAAAATCACCTCCGATGTCTTTACGTGTGTACCAGTCTTGAAACGTCTTCAGTTTGCCTTTGAGCGAGATCAGCGAGTAAGTATCAGACACATGCGGGTCTTGCAAACCTGCACATATACTGAACCAACTCTGCAAGTAGTAAAACCTTTTATTGAAGAAGTTCCAGAGCAAAAGCAGAATAATAGCCCTTATAATCTCTGTCCTTTAAAAGGCAAAAGTAAGCAAGCGAACCCAAATGCAATAATTCACTTTGTTTGCTTAAAACTCGCCAAGTGGCAAAAAAGCAGCTGCTATCTCTGCAGTCACAAGGGCCCAGTTAATTTTAGAAAGATAATCTCCTGCAATATTCTGGGGGATTAAGACATTAAAAATCCCAGTATAGGAAGACGATAAGGCCGCGTGAAGCATCAAGTGCATTGGAGAAATGCTAATCAGCGGGCCAATCAGCGAAAACAAACAGCAGTTGTTCAAATGACATTTCATTGCAATTTGCCACTAGCCACCCCGCCCCCCTCCCTTCTGTGGGCCACAAATGATGATTGTGGTGCTGAGTAGTTAATCCTCCACTATGTTGGTATTATCTCCTAAAGCTCTCTTGCAGTACCTTCTCAAATTACCTGCAGGAGCGCGAATGCCACCATGAAGACGCATATGTCTTCATCGATGCCATTTGCATATGCGGCATAAAACTAATCCTAATCAGAGGGCGTCTCTCCACCTGAGGCTCTTTTTTTGTCTTTTCTAAGCAATCCCGCTTTGACTAAATGATCCCTTGACAATATTCACCTTGCCAACGAGAATAAAAGGGAGCCATCTTTTTCTGTGCGCGGTGAGGAAATTCTTTCGGGTGTTTGGTTTCGGCATGAAAGCAGGACGTGATACCGAGAATAAAGACACGGGCGGGCTGAATGTTGGAGGGTTTACAGAGCGGAACCGCTACGTCACAGCTCGAGGCCTGGAAGGCAAACCAAAGCGCGAATTTGAGGTGCGAAGAAAGGCGCTGATTTGGAGCAATCGGGTTCTTAGTGTGCGTAAGTAAGCACAGTTGGCTTCGCCTGGCGATTCACGCTTATTTCCTGGGATAAGGCCAACGTTTTCATACACTCACCCTGGGGAAACAGTTGGGGCTCCCCGATTTATTTATAGCTCGGCAGCAGAGCAAAATGTAACACGTGGAAGCAAACCAAAAGAGAACAACGACGACGACGCACCCAAAGCAAATCTGGCGATTGTGATGTAGAGTGGAAAAGAACTGCATGGCTCTCAAAACAGTCCTTAACACCCAATATTGTGGAGACCAAATGTCATGACTCATTTCTATGAACGAATGAATGTTAGTTTATTCCTCACTTTAAATGTGCACTACATGAAAATAACATTTACAGTGTCTTCAAATACACAATACCCATCAAGTTAAAAATATCCTATAAATAATTCCTATTAATAATTAAATCCCTGTAGCCAACCTTATTAATCATTCTAATCGCTTTTGTCTATAATTTAAAGCTGCACTTTGTAACAATTTATCCCAAAAGATTGTTCAGAGTCTTCTGCCCAGATTTTGTTATAACTGTTTTGATTTAGTCATAACTGTTTTAATTTCCTCAGTAGAGCTGGGTGAGTGTTTAAATGATGTTTGGGGGAGCTTCCTCTATTCCCACACCAATGGGCCATTTGTCTGGGGTGGAAGCAAATGTGTTACAGACGCTCCCCTACTTACGAACATTCGAGTTGCAAACAACGGTACATACGAACATTTCTGCGCGTACAGTATGTCGAAAAATGTTCGGAAAGAAATGCTGTAAGTTAGATTTTGTATTGCGCGTAGTGCTTCTTTCCGCCGCTAATACCGACGCTTGGCGCTGTGAGAGCTCATTGGAGGCTGAGCAACGTGGCGACGAGGAGGAAGAAAACGCCGGTCCCCATGAAGCAGGAAATAACTTTTGAAGCCGATTCCAGCGACGACGAAGAATCTCTCATGATATAAAATCCTCCTCTTCCTTCTCCATCATCTCCTTAAGCATCGAGTACATCTTCCAAAAGTAAGTTAAACTTCATTTTATTTATCTTATTACGTACATGTACATACTGTGTGTGTCTCTCTCGCTCTCTCTCTCTCTAACATACGTAGTACAGTACAGTACTGTACGTATTCTCTCCATTTTATTAAAAGTTTTTTTCAGTACAAACCAATGCAGGTTACTTGTACAAGCCTTAAACATACTTATATAAACCTTCAATATACTTATATAGGCTTTAAACATAAATTATAATACAAAATATAGCACTGAAGCAACTTACGAACAAATTCACCTTACGAACGATCGTCCGGAACGTAACTCGTTCGTAAGGTGGGGAGCGTCTGTAATATGATTCCTTTGTAAGTCTTATCTTATGCTAGGTGATGTCGGGTCTGAGACCTACTATATTCCCACATCAAAAGGCCTTCTGTCAATGTGTATTGAATGCTGTAAAAGTCTGTTTTGGCTGGGGACATATGGTGGCTGGGGGGGAGAAAAGGAGGAGTTGTAATACTTTTTTAAGATAGTATAAGAATGATATGAGTCCGCTGTAAAGACACACTCGCGAGGAGCAGCTGTGCTTTTGTAAACCCGCTTGTGTCCGGAATATTCTGTAAAATAAATCCTTCGGAGGACCCGTTCACTGATCTCCAGTCTGTATTCAGAAAATGAACTTTCTCTCTACCCGAACAACAACAAAC
The DNA here is from genome assembly GCF_051991255.1 of Vanacampus margaritifer. Classification (NCBI taxonomy): domain Eukaryota; kingdom Metazoa; phylum Chordata; class Actinopteri; order Syngnathiformes; family Syngnathidae; genus Vanacampus; species Vanacampus margaritifer. The sequence continues at coordinate 7,789,811 of NC_135432.1, read as the reverse complement.
ACGCGGAAGACAAAGATAGTCTTGAAACAAGATCTTTACAATAGCCCTTTTATTTGACCATTTATGACTGAAACATTTTTTTATTAGTAGATTAAAGGGATACTTGACTCATTGAGCCACAGTAAGAAGATATGTTGTCGATATTTAATGTGATAACTTTAAGTTAACATTACTTTTCATAAACAATTAATACCTTTAACAACTATTTTTTCCACTTGCTGTCGACTGATGATGACATCACGCGTGCGGAGGGAATCGGTAACGATCAATCACGGCGCACCTGTTTGCTGGGTATGGTCAGCAAACTGAGCCACGATTGTCAACTGTTTCTTGAGCACAGGTGAAATCGTCTTCAGTCGATAGCAAGTGGCAAAATTAGTTTTTAAAGGTATTAATTGTTCATGAAAAAAGAATGAAGTTATTACATTAATTATAGACAAAATATTATCTTCTTACTGTTGAAAGTGGTTCAATGAGTCAAGTATCTCTTTAACACTTAAGCTCTTCATAATGGGAACTCTAGCCAATAGTTTTCAGACTGGACTCGGGGGTTCGAATTTCCCGCCCTCTGTCTGCATGACGTAGGGAACATGCAGTTTTATTTTTGGGCCACAGGTGGCAGTAGCGATACTGGTTTAGCTAATATACGTTTGTGGCTTCCAACAGTTTTTGATCAATTATCACTCTCAAAAACTTTGTCTTAGTCACTCGTTCAATTTTACTACCATTTAAATTTTGTTTTTTATCACCGTTGAGCTGCATACCACCAAACCATTTTTTTTTTCATATTACAATTAAACCATTTTTTTTCATATTACAATTAAACCATTTTTTTACACAATCAAATCCCTTTCTACAGTTTATATTAGTTGTTTCATGTTTTCCCCTGAGCAAAATAAATTTGTAAAATCTACGAACATTACAAATTTCAACATATATGAAATAGTGTAAATCACATTTAAATAAATTATAACTTAGGTTCCCACTACCAAACCCTGTTTGCTCTTCTCAGGTGAACTGGATAAACACAGTGACATTTATTCTCCCCAGAGCGGCATTTGCAGAAAGGGAGGCATCATAGGTGGGGGGGAGGCTGATAAGACGACAGGTTGGATGCTGGAGAAACACGGTGTGAAATGAAGATGACAGAATTCAGCAAGGAGGGGATTTCTCCTACCCGTTCCTTTTCAAACATCCGCAAACAGGATGAGATCTGAACAGCGGTGACCCGCCTGCTTTACACTGCTCTTCTTCTTCATGCAGCTTTCGTGATGCAAATTTCCACCCCTGGGTGCTGTTTGGCAGCATTTCCTTGGCTGGGGTTCGGAAGAATCTCACTCTGTTAATAGACTATCACATGCATTACCGACTCAATTATCAGCAGTCCCGTTTGGTCGTGGAACTCTTTCACCGCGTTTCCACTGTGTTAGCCACATGTGCTTTTTCTCTGTTTATGTCTGTGTGTGTATGTGTGAGTGTGTCCAACGCAGCTGCACTGAAAGTGCGGCTGATCCCGATTAACACGGTGTCTTATTTCTGAATTTGGAGCCAAGCGATTGGTCATTGAATTTAGCAGCAGGCTAAAACTTCACCAAGGCACGGAATTACCTTGAAATCCGCAGCGGCGATTATATATGCCAGCATCTCATTCTTTCTCTGCTTTATTGCGGCGCGCCAAGTGCAGCCGTGCGGCGCCTGGCTGTTGTTGTGATGTAACGCCACGTGAAACTCTCTGAAGGTCTTGGCCCAGCGAGCGCAAATGCGAGACAGTTTAACGTCAGCAGCCATTATGAATCTACCTGCGGAAGGTGACGGCAGAAGAAAGTAGTGTTCCTCAGCTCGGAAATGACAGCATTGACCAGAGCTTGGCTAAATCAGATTGATGACCCGTTTTTTTCCCGCCTGGGGGCCACAGTAATGTAAGGGTCTGGGATCCACCAGGGCTGCTGAGACAGATGGGACCTTGTCTGCTGTGACCTTGCTGAGCTAATATTTCTCCCAGGCCTTGTCTGTTACTTCATCATTAAAGGTGCCGCGGCTATTAACGGCGAGGGATATACTTCAAAGACGGTTTAATCGGACAGGACACGTTCCAGGCAAAGACAAATCACGGCAGTGCAGCAACGCCACGGGATCGTTCTTCATATCGCTAATTCCTTATTAATCATTCACCATCTTGATAAAGAAGTAGTTGATTAAGTCATTGGTAAACTACTTTGGACAGAATGCTTTGTAAGAATAAGGTCAGGGTATGTGTGTGAATGTGTGTACACGTTTTTACACACATGCACCAATTTGTTAGTACTCTTTCGGTTGTGACAGAAAACCCCACAAAGGTCACACAAATAACTTGAAACTAACGATAGTAAGCACTAGGGCTGTGAATTGTACCTGGCGATTCCATTCGTATCACGATTCATAGGTCACAGATTCGATACCGATTAATCCCGATACGAATCTATACAATTGCTTATTGCGATTTTTTTTTTGAACTCAAATTTAGAAAATACTAATCAGTAAACTTGTACATGTACACTGTAAGATTTGTATGAAAAATGTTTTTATCTGAAAA